>NC_134582.1:73208187-73519551 GCF_037038515.1 Microtus pennsylvanicus
CAGATTTGCTTCCATCTGGTGTGTGTGCTTTGCCTTTCATTAAACATGAAATGAGATATATTGATATGAGTAGAGGACACCATTGCTATACTTCTTTGGAATGCCTTACAAGCAAATTGAACAATTAGAAACACAATATCAAACCTTGAAGACAAAGTAGAGGATCTGGACAGTCAATGAAAATTATGAATAAAGAAGCACTTTGGAGACCATGAAAAAGACAGCATCCATGAATCATCGGCATAGAAGGAAAAGAATTCCAGCTGGCTAACACAGACCAGATCTTCACTGTATTCACAAAAGAAAACTTCCCAGACTCCTCAAACAAAAGAAGTCATACCTGTTCAAAAACAAGAAGGCAGAACAACAAGTAGCACCAGAACAGAAACTCCACAAATCACTCAAATTTAAAGTGGTAAATAGGCAGAACAAAAAGAGGGATTGAGAATTACCAGAGAAAATGCACAAATCACAAACAAGGGCAAACCCATTAAAATAACAAGTAAAATCTCAATGTAAACTACAAGACAGAAGAGCTTAGAGCAATGTGCTCCTGTTTCTAAGAGATCATAGATGCCAGGCCAGACAACCTTACCAGCAAAATTATTTGAGAGTTTAAAGACAATGAAAAATTCTCCATGATACAGGCTAAAAGAATAAGTCTGACAAACCAGCCGTATTGGCTAATCATGGTTTTCAACTTAACATACATGGGAAAAGAACCTCTTTTGAGAAAGAGCTTCCATGAGATTGGCCTGTGGACATGTGTTTGGGGTATTTCTTGACTGGTAATTGATGCAGAGGGGCCCAGCCCACTGGGGGTGACACCATTCCTACACAGGCGGCTCAGGGCTCTTCTTAAGGAGCCACTGTTTGTTCTCAGTTGTTCGGCAGTTCAGACCTGAAATAATGACACAGAAACCATATTATTTAAATCACTGCTTGGCCCATTAGCTCTAGCTTCTTATTGACTAACTTATAGATTAATTTAACCCATTTTTAGTTATCTGTGTATCACCACGTGGCTGTGGCTTACCAGCTAAAGTTCCCAGGATCTGATTCTGGCCGGACTACATGGCTTCTCTCTGACTCTGTCTCTTCTCCGCCTAACTAAGTTCTGTACTGCTATAGGTCCAAGGCAGTCTTTTATTAACCAATGGTAATCATACCATACAGAGGGGAATCCCACACCAGGTGCTCTACCAAAAAATAAAAAAACAACAAAAAAATGTGGCCAAACATGCGACTGGGAGTAACTCAGTTTTTGGCATTTGACCATGGTTTTTACTTCAAACATAAGCCATGAATTCCATGCCTTGGTTTCTCTCAATTATGATCTATAAATTGTGAAATAAATTCTTTATTATCTCAATTTTTTGTGGTGATGATATCTAGCATAGCAACAACAGTCACAGTAAAACCAAATTGGTGAGGCTGAACATGGTTTTTGCTATGGTTGATGCTAACTGCATTGTTTTGGAGGATTGTGTTTTCAAGATTTTCCTGTAAAAGCAATGTTGAGCTCAGATCTTAATGGACAGTTCAGTGGATTCTATAAATTATGTGGAAGTTCAGAGTCAAAAAGAAATGCTGTTCGTTGTTGTAATTCTCCTAGGTCTATCTGTATGTGGCACAATGAGGGAAGAGATGAGGAATATTAATAATGTCTAGGGAAAAGCATACAACACCCTAATATATGTCTCCGAATTAAGATTCTACTAGTGTAAGGAAGAAAAAATGGGGTAATTTATGAACCACATTGTGTGGGTGGGAATGATGTAATGCATATGAGATCACACTTTGGCACCAGTGACTCTGGTAAGAGCTAGGCATCATGAGCAAGCTCCAGGCAGGACACTAGGCAGCTCAGATATGAGCCTAACCCAGGATATATCTGAGATATGCTAATGAGCTAAATCCAAGCTGGTATTGATGTGCTAGGAAGGCAGCCCCAGCTGTGAGCCCTGATTGTACAAATCTACTGCCCAATGAAAGGATAAAAAATAATGGAACTATGGGAATGGGTGCAGGATGATACTACTGTCCTCCAAAGACATGAATTCTCTAGCCTATGTGTTGGTGCCAATTTACTAGAAGACCAGTGTTATGCATGGCTCTAGCCTCAGTAATCAATGACTTTCAGAATTGTAGGTAGGCATACACAGGACTCCTGTCAGACATAGTCATTGACTAAGTTCAAAAGGATCTCCTGGAGGCTACCAGTGCCACCCTCCAGATGCCACAAATGAAGGACTTCACAGCACAGGTGGGTCAAGCCCGAAATATTGCAAACTCACTGGAGAAGTTCTCCAGTAGAACCCAACAGCAGTAGCAACGTTATTTCTACACAAGTGTCTCCTGCTTGGTGAAATATCTGTTTACCATTTATACAGGTATCATACTATAAGGAATATTTTATGAATATACTAAATATATTCAAAAGAAAATCTTGTGTGGACATCCTAAATGCCTATTTCTTACAGTCCATATACACGAGCACTCTGGAAAAGAAAAATGGGTCACTTTCGCACCTGAACATTGTCCTCGGCGTCAAACATCAGATTATTTGGCCCTGTCAAGTGAATTGCATCCTGGTGGTCAGAAATTCCAGGCATCAGAGATTCATCTAAGGCAGTGCGTTTCCCCTGAATGAGGCTTTGTCACAATTTTAAAATGTGGATTTTTTTTTCCCACTCATTCATGAACAAATATTACACAGAGGCAATTCTCTGCTGAGTTATTTTCCTCTGCTTGGTTCTTAACTAACAAAGGACATCTTAATGAGGAAGGTTAGAATTAAAAGAATGTAAGGAAGTTAGAGTCACGATACAGAAAGAGGGTACATGATCACATCCTCTCTAACAGGAGGAACTTGGGTAGATGTGACTCAGGATGGATATACTGTTTGGGCCCAAGGCTTCCTTTGCTATTGACTAGATCTCTCCTACTGATTGTGTCTGTCTTGTAGGGCTCAAAGAATACCTACCCCAAGGTCCAGAATCATTGGCTACTGGGACAGAGTGATGGAAGTTCATCTGTAATTCTTTGCAAGCTAAGGTTCACTGTAATTTCCTCATGTAATGTCCCTCAGTTGTCTTCTTGCATTCTGGTCACTTTGTCCCCACAGTTCATACATCCTGCCAAAGGAGGGTCTTAGTGGTATCTATTGGAGTTTGAAGAATAGGTTACACAACTGGAAGAGAGAAAAAATATGTAATGAATGCCTCTAAAGATCGACAAAGAAATTCAGAGTGCAGTGTGATTTTAGTATGCTACGTTTAGCCACATAGATAGTATATGGGGTTTATGTGAAAAACCTTTAGTGGTGAAGAAGAGGAGGGAGTCCCTGTCATTCTTTCCTTCTTAGATTATAACTTTCATGTTAATGAAAGTCTTTAAAAGGAAAGTGTGTTAATCAAATTTAAATGACTTACCTGATGTTTGAGACTTGGGCCAAACTGATTCTAGCCTCAGAAATTATATATATATATATAATTATGAAGAAAGAAAATAATTAAAATGAAGGTATTTTAAGTAGAAGTACAGAAACGTACTGCAGACAGGTAAACTTGAACCAGCTTCAGAGGACACCTGTTAGGAAATGATCTCGATTAGATCTGATGGGTGCTCTGATAAAAATAAAGACTGTTCTTCCTCCTTTGATTTATCAGAATTGCTGCTTGACATAGGATAGTTTAGGGTTAGGGTTTAGACAGCATTCATAAACACTTGGAGCTCTGAATCAAGCAGGGTCAGGTCTCATTTATAGATTCAGAGAATAGAGATTTCATTCACTTGTAACATGAGAGCCTGCTTGTTGGTGTTTCTGTCCTCCAGATGTTTAGTTCCAGAGAAAATCACAATCCACTTCCTGCCTGGTTGTCCTGCCTATACTTCCTGCCTGGCTACTGACCAATCAGCATTTATTTAAAACATAATTGACAGAATACAGAATTGTCCTGCAACATTTTCACTTATGAACATAATGATTTGTTGCTTTCTTTGAATTAAGCATTCTTCACTCTTGGCAGAGGAATAAATGGATGGATAACTAACATTTAAAGCATTTTGAAAAGACATATCAAAACCAATTATGGTAGAAGTGTCTGAAAATACATATACACATAAAAGAAATTTAAATGTGTCATCTTGTAATAGAGGAGATAGTACACCAACTAGACATCATATGTTATCAAATAAAAACCTAGTTCTAAGAATGTGTTTTACTTTTCTGAATCATGATGTGGTATATCTTTCAGTATATGTGTTGCTTTTATTGGTTGATGAATAAAGCTGTTTGAACTATGGTCAGTCAAAATACTGATAGGCAGGAAGTTCAAATAAAGATACATGGAGAGTGTAAGTGGACTTGAGAAGATTCTGTGTAGCTTCTGAAGGAGAAAGATGCCAAATGATTATAAGTATGCTTCAGTATGTGGCAATACATAGATTAATAGAAATTTTTTAATTCATAGTGTAAGAGGTGACAAGGAATATTCCTGAGAGATTAGCCAGTGTAGTACTTAATACAGTTTTTGTGCGATTATTAGGTGGGGGCCATCATGAAATGAAAGTGCAGTCTCCATTTATATAATCATATGGCCTGTCTTAGCCAGTGTTCTGTCTTTACAGAGAGACAACATGACTGGGGAAACACCTATAAAGGAAGATATTTAATTGGGTCTTACAGTTTCAGGGGCATTGCCCATTTTTATCACGGCAGGGAGCACAGCATTATAAAGGCAGGCAGGCATGGTACTAGATAAGTAACTGAGAATTTCACATTCGAGTGATACTGGACTTGGCATGTGCTTTTGAAACCTCAAAACCAACTCCTAGCGATGTATTTCCTCCATCAAAGCTATACCTCCTAATCCCTTCAGATAGTTTCATTGACTAGTGAACAAGCGTTCAAATCTGTGAGCTTGTGGGAGAGATATTCTCTTCCATATCACCCAATTCCCCTCCCTGGAACCATAGGCTTATAGCCACATCAGAACGCAAAAATGCATTCAATCCAAATTAAAAATATTCTGTAGTCTGTAAGAGTCTCAACACCATTTAAAAGTCCAATATTCAATAATCCAATAAAAAATGGAGTACAAACCTAAACAGAGAACTGTCAACAGAGGAATCTAAAATGGCTGAAAGATACTTAAAGAAATGCTCAACATCCTTAGTCATCAGAGAAATGCAAATCAAAACAACTCTGAGATTCCATCTTACACCTCTAAGAATGGCTAAGATCAAAAACACTGATGACAATTTATGTTGGAGAGGTTGTGGGGAAAAAGGAACACTCCTGCATTGCTGTTGGGAATGTAAGTTGGTATAGATCCTTTGAATGTCAGTGTGACAATTTCTCAGAAAATTAGGAAACAACCTTCTTCAAGACTCAGTAATACCACTTTTGGGTATATACCCAAAGGATGCTCAATCATACCTCAAGGACATGTGCTCAACTATGTTCACAGCAGCTTTTATTTTTTTGTTGTAGCCAGAACCTGGAAACAACCTAAATGCCCCTCAACCAAAGAATGAATAAGTAAAATGTGGTACATTTACACAATCTTGAATTTTGCAGGTAAATGGATTGAGCTAGAAAACATCATTTTGAGTGAGGTAACCCAGACCCAGAAAGACAATTATCACATGTACTCACTCATAAGTGGATTTTAAACATAAAGCAAAGAAAACCAGCCCACAAATCACAATCCCAGAGAACCTACACAACGATGAGGACACTAAGAGACACATACATGGATCTAATTTACATGGGTAATAGAAAAATACAAGATCTCCTGAGGAAATTGGGAGCATGGGGACCTTGGGAGAGGGTTGAAGGAGAGGGGAGGCAGGGAGGGGGGCAGAGAAAAATATAGAGCTCAATTTAAAAAAAAATAAAATATGCAGTGTTCAAAATCTCTAATACTTGTGTCATTGTCTTTATTATTATTATTTTATTACTTTAAAAAGTACCAATCCAAATTCCCACTTCCTCCCCTCCTTCCACTCTCTCCAAATATCCTCCCCTTCCTCGCCCTATAATTCTAAGAAAGGAAAAGGCACCCTGCACTGTGGTAAGTTCAAGGCCTTCCCTACTACATCTAGGTTGAGCAAGGTATACATCCAAAGAAAATAGGGTCCCAGAAAGCCAGTACATGCAGTAGACACAAATCCCAGTACCACTGTCAGTGGTCCCTCAGTCTGCCCCAACTGCCACCCACATTCAGAGGGACTAGTTTGATCCCATTCTTATTCACTCCCAGTCAGTTGGAGTTGGTGAGCTCCCATTAGCTCAGGCAAACTGTCTCAGTAGGTAAACCCCTCATGGTCTTGACCTCTTTGCTCATATTCTCACTCCTTTCACTCTTCAAATGGACCTTGGAAGCTCATTCCAGTGCTCCGATGTGGTTCTCTGCCTCTGTTTCCATCTGGTGTTGGACAAAGGTTTTATGGTGATATTTAAGATAATCATCAGTCTAACTATAGCGCAAGGCCAGTCCAGGCACCCTCTCGTCTATTGCTTACACTAAGAGGCCATGGATGCAAGCCCAGACTACCATACCCAGCAAAGCTTTCATTGTGTCAATGTCTTAACTGTAACCCCGTGTAAAATTAAGCTTAAAAGCAGATCAAATTCTTCCAAAATAAAATGGCACAGGATATACATTACCATTGCAAAGGCAAAGAAAGAGAATATAGTGAGGAAATACTGTACCAAAAGAGGAACTAATACCGGCAGGGGAAACTCCAAATTCTACATTTCTATGTCTGCTGTCAAAGTGTTCTTCAGATTTCCAACTCCTTTTAATTCTAAATGCCTCCAGGTACTGATTGCAATACAATGTGAATGGTTGTCCCTAACCCACCAGGATGGGACCTGAAGCAGTAAATATAGTAACTTTGAATTGATGCTTTGCTGGTACAATGAAGAATGCCAGGTAAGCGTTGCTTCTATATGGCAGGCCCATGTAACATCCAAAAGAGAAAAGTCAGAGAGTTTCAAGAGATGCAGCCAGAGCCTGCCATTTATTTCCCCTCTTGTACTTCAACCTTGAAAACCACTTGCCCCTTTGAGGTTCATATCTCCTAAATGTCTTGTGATATCCAACTGTATTACACATGGACATATAGAAACAGGGCATCCCAAGAGTCTGTGTTCTCTAGGGTCCAACCATAGCTGAGGAGGAAACACAAAACAGAATGCATTGATTAACTCCTGCCAGGGATGGTAAACAAAGCCGCCCATTCTAACTGCAAGAGCACATCACACATCTTTTCCAGAAAGTGTAATCAGAAAGCAAGAAGCTCAGTACACTGTGATCCAAAGCCTACAGGACTGCTATCCAACTTGCTTTGACAAGGTTCACCAAGTCAGCTTCCTGTTGTCCAGAGAGGAATCCCACAGCCATGCTAAAGGGAAAGTGAGAGGTTATCTCTCAGAAAGAGCCTGAAGTTCTAGTGATTGAAGAATTATTCATGTCAGTAACACAGCCAATCAAAGGGAGAGCATGACAGAGGGGAGGGCTCAAATGGATAGATATATGAGATTTATAGCATGAGTAAGTTACTGCTGTGTCAGATTCTGGAACCTCAACCACCTCTGAGGAGTTGAGACTGTGGAGTGGACTAAGGCAGTAGCCATCACGACAGAGAGGTAAGACCATGACTTTCCAAGGCAGAATGTCACGTACTTGTGGGGTGGGGGTTGAGAGACTCCAGGGAAAATCAAGTAAATGCCAAAGGCAATAGTCTAACCCTTAGGAACCCTGGAGTGTGTAGTGAAATGGGTAGGAAAGGTAAAGAAGACACTACATGCCTTATGGGTCTGTTTTTATAGGGAGGGTCTCATTACATAAAAGTTTGAGTCTGACCTCAGAGATTTACACAAGTAAACATCACTGGCACATACTGGTCCAGAAGAGATCATCTCTTGTACATAACCCCAGAATGGATCTGTTTTCATTTCACACGGACAGACATAGTAGCAGATGGTGTGTTCCTATCAAGTCTTTGGGCAGTGTTGCTTTTGAGATCCTGCAAGTTCAGAAACTAATAATCTCACTATCAACTTGGTATTGTACTCCACCGACTCCCATGATCCCGGCCTCCTTCTGGTTTTTAATGTGATGCTATCCTCACATAGGTAGTGAGTTGGGAGTTTGATTGCGTATTCCCAGCAGCAGAACACAAGTAATAATAAATGACTCTTCCAACATTCTTATAGAAGATATTTCACAAAGTTTCATTGAAGAGGGGAGGGTTAAAGTCAAGCCTACCACTTTCTGTACATTAAAAATGTTTATGTTTTCATGTAGTCCCAACTATTGACCTATTTTGAAAGTAGAATCCAATATCATGTGAGAGAAGTTTTGCTTGGTATAAAAAATGAGTCAGTGAAATCCTAAGAAAATGGTTGTTTTTTGCTTCTGTTTTTCACAGAGGATGGAGACATTTTTGGAATTTTGAGATGCAGTTCACCAAAAGTTTTCACTGCTAGAAAGCTGGAGACAGGCTCTTCATTTTATATTGGATCTAATAAATACCAGTGGATGACTCAGTTCAAACACTCCTCAACCTTTTCTAAAATCTTTTAAAAAATATTTGGGACAATAATTCAACAACTTTTCTTGACCACATATGGATTAATTTCTTACGAAGGAATAAGAAGACATAAAAGCATTGCTTTAATTATGTCTTCATTTCTCTCTCTAATCCAGGTTCTTCAGATATGACTCCTACTATCTTCTTGGTCATCCTGTGCTTAGGAGTTGGGTCACGTGTTTCGGCACTTGATCCCAGTTTGGATGCTGAATGGGAAGAGTGGAAGATACTCTATGAAAAATCATACAGCCTGGTTGGTATCCTGGAAACTGTCCAGATGGGCACCAGAGTGCAGCTGTCTAGGCATAGTAGAGGTCATAAGTGCCCCACCACAACTACCACCACTGAGGTTGCTTAATCACAACCATTGTGAACAATGGGTAGCCAGATTCCCTTTCGTCAGTATGAGGAGAATATGTGACTATTGTGTCCTAGACTAGCTCTCCTGGGCCTCTAATCACCTGCACAGTAAATCCACAACATCAGCTTGTACAGGAGTTTAATTATAAAGAAATGTCACCCATTTTTGTTCTTATCCAGGAGGAAGAAGCACTGAGGAGAACAGTATGGGAAAAGAACATGAAAATGATTAAACTTCACAATGGGGAGAATGGCCTGGGGAAGAACGGCTACACCATGAAAATGAACGCCTTTGGTGACATGGTGAGCGTGACATGGATTACTTCACACTGTGCTCTCTTGTGTGCTTTACATGGAGTCTTTTCTTTTATAATCATTTATGTACTTTTCCTTGAAGACCGATGAAGAATTCAAGAAAATGGTGGTTGGTTTTCCAATGCAAACACACAAGAGGGGAAAAGGCATCTGGAAACGAGCTCTTAGCGGTTTACCCAAATTTGTGGATTGGCGAAAAGAAGGATATGTGACCCCTGTGCAGCACCAGGTTTTTTTTCTTTCTTTTTTTTAAATTTATATATTTATTAAGAATTTCTGCCTCCTACCCGCAAACGCCTCCCATTTCCCTCCCCCTCCCCCTATCAAGTCCCCCTCCCTCATCTTCTCGAAGAGCAATCAGGGTTCCCTGACCTGTGGGAAGCCCAAGGACCGCCCACCTCCATCCAGGTCTCCTAAGGTGACAGTGCCACCTGTCCTTCTTTTTAAACCATATTGAAGAGGAAAGAAATTAGTGTCTTTGTTTTCTTCTTGAATGAGGAGAGACTTGGAACTCATTTTTTAAATAAAATATTTTCTTCTTTGAAATCTTCATACATTTTCCAATATATATTGATCTTGACACTTCAGCAAACACATTCTCCAGATATGAACTTCTACCACATCTCATTGTAGAGTTCACGTCCCTTCTATTGTCATTAATAACCGACAAAAGCAAAAGGTCTTTCACAAATATGGTGGTGGGGGGGCCCAAAGGAGCATGTGCATACTACCCGCATCTAAGTTTTCTTGGAGACTGCCAATTCCTTTCTAGGCATCTATCAACTGCCAGTTCCTCATGTTCACAAATTATTCACATGTCTATGTTGTTAGCTGAGTTAGTATTTGTTTGTAAAAACCATGTTTTCTTCTATCTAGGGCCGTTGCGGATCTTGTTGGGCTTTTGCTGCAACTGGTGCCATAGAAGGACAAATGTACAAAACGACAGGCAAACTCATTCCTCTGAGCGTGCAGAACCTAGTGGACTGTTCTAAACCTCATGGCAACAATGGCTGTGCATCTGGTGAAATATACCGTGCTTTTCGGTATGTTTTGCACAATGGAGGTGTGGAGGCTGAGGCGACCTACCCATATGAAGGAAAAGTAAGTGGACCTCATGTTATTTCAGCTCAACCTGTAGTGAGGAACAACTGTAGATATGATACACTATCTTCAGCACTCAGATAGGATGGTAGAATCTCTCTGTACAGCATCATCGCAGCCATTAAGTATCATCCTTTGCGTAAAGTTTTGGTATCATGATTTTGGTATGACTGTCTTCCATGTACATCGAGAACATAGAAACTATTAAACATATAATACAGATCTCTGGAACAGTAAATTTTCTTATGGATAGGGGGAACTATTGGTTGTCGTTGAAGACAAGAGAAGTTATTTTCAGTTCTAGATCTTTTAGTACCATTTCACTTCCTGGGATGAGTTACAATAACCCAGACATTTGTGTGCTCAGCTGCAAATTGCCAAGTGTTGGAAGAAACTGAATCCTTTATCTCTTCACCTTTTAAAGGGAGGATCATGCAGATACAATCCTAAGAATGTAGCTGCTAAAATCAGAGAATATGTGGCCCTCCCAGAAGATGAGGATATCCTAATGGATGCTGTAGCAACTAAAGGGCCCATTGCTGCTGGAATGCATGTGTATAAGAAGTCTTTTTCATTCTACAATGAAGGTTAGCATTTCCTTCGAATGAAAAAAAAATTGTGACTTCTTTGTGTTATGACAAGTTCTAAGACTGGCTGTTAAGTAAAAAATAGGACGTGAATGATTAAGTTTCTGAACTTTACTCATCTCCAAATAGTCCTGAGTGCTGAATTTCTCCTGATATGCACCCTCGTATGGAAGCTAATGTATCCTATTCAAAAAATTTATTGGTTAGCTGATTTTTCAACTCTTCTCCATTTCATGGATGTTTTAGTTGTTTATAGAAACTGATTGTTTGAAATCAAATAATAACACAGCATTTTGATTAAATAATTTATGCCTTCTAAGTTTAACGTGGCATGAGACTAGTAGAAAAACTAAAAACTTCTAAGGAGTCAATTCATATGCATGCAGACAATAGCTATTAATAAAACTCACTACTTTGGATTTCTTTAGTTTTCTGTGAAACTGTGTGTATGTGTGTCTGTGTGTGTGTGTGTGTGTATTAGCATTCTTGCAAACAATTCATCTAGCTCAAGTCTGACTGTAGTTTATATCGAGTTCAAGCATGATTGCAGTTTCTATTTAGCTGAAGTCTGATTGTAGTTTATATAATTTCAGAGAGTGTTGAAATATTTCCACTGTTGGTGGCTGTGGTCACTCTCAGGTGTCCTGTTCATCTCACATCAGCTTCTGTTATTTCCCAGGCATTTATCATGAGCCAAACTGCAGCAGTACTGCTGCCAATCATGGAATTCTGGTGGTTGGCTATGGATTTGAGGGAAATGAAACGGATGGTAATAACTACTGGCTGATCAAGAACAGGTATAAATTGCCCTGAAAATCTGTATTTGAAATTCCAGGGGCTGGAGTGATGGTTCAGTGGTTAACTGCACTGGATCTCGTCCAGGAGATTCTTCCAGGCATCAATTGTTTCCCAGTCATTATATACCTTCTATATTGAGGCAGTGTTTCTTGCTGATCTAATAATTCACTATTAAGTCTGCCTAGCCAGCTTGTTCTTGGTATGTTCTGTGTCTATGTCCAAAGAATGTGGGTTACCGGCACACTATAATGTCAATCTGGCCTTCCCGGGGCTCTTGAAACTGATAAAATCTCAGATTTTTAACTTTCTCAGCTCTCATATAGCCCTAAGAACTTACTAACAATATGTTATCATAGAATTCCCAACGCTTCACGTGTTTCAAGGGTATCAATGTCATGTATGTGACATTGATTTTCTAAAATATGATACATTTGATAGTTCTGAAACATGTAATGTTAGAAAGGCATCCTGCTGTGGTTTTTACATGCCTGTGTGAAGCACCTCTTAGTACTCAGGAATAGACCCTCTGCCTTTCCTGATCATTTTGTTAGGTTGGTCTCTTGCCTATTGTAATAAATCCAGCATGTGATAATATTTCTACTAAATAGAATATGATTTCTTTCAGCTGGGGAAAAAGCTGGGGCATGGACGGCTACATGAAACTTGCCAAGGACAGGAACAACCACTGTGGAATTGCTTCATATGCCCTCTACCCTCTTGTGTGAGCAGCCTGATGCCCACGTGGAAGCAGTTAGCAGGAGACTGCATTTCCAGAGAGGTTGTATCCACTTCAAAGACCAGCCTTTGCATAGTGTGTTAAAATGCTGAGTCTCTCAAGATCCACACTGCAATGTAAATTCTGGGAGATTTCAAGTATTTGAAATTATAAGATTTGTAACTGCCTATATCTAATGAGTGCTTATGATTACTGCAGTAACTTCATTTTTAATTTTAATGCTTGTGGAAATAAAATCATTTAAAAATTAAAATTCAAGTATCATTTCTAGTTATATATATATTTGTGCAGTTACTTTTTTGTTGTCAAGCATGCAATTCACCTTGAAGTGGGACTCAGTTTTGTGCCGGTGTCTGTAAGAAACAGTGGGTAGATTTTCCTTGATGGAATGTACTGTTCATCGTTGTGGTTTGCTTTAGGGATTCTCTTTATCCACCAGCAACCCTGCTCTGAAGGAATCTATGACAATATCTGGATTTGAAAGTTTTAGCTAACACAAACATGGAAGTCCACAGAAGTATCTTCATTCCACCTTGACTGAAAATCAGAGAGTTCATGCCTATTCTTTCTCCTTCACAGCTATTGACAAGAAGATTGGCTTGAGGTGTGTCTACTAATAAAATATCTTGGCCGAGGGTGCGGTTACTTGGTTCTTTGGGTATTAAGGTGACCCACAGAGGGGGATATGTTGCACCTTGACCAAAGGTCCGAGAGGTCAGATATATTATGTTTCTTCAAGGAGATGACAGGATGTTTGGCCCAAGGTGTGACTGCTTTCAGGATGCTTGGTCTAAGGTGTGATTGCTGCATGTCCTGCCTAAACAACAGAATACTTAACTCAGGAAAAAGTTTCTTGATGCTTCAGGCACTGAGGCACGTAACTGCTCTATTTCTTCTGTGTATCATGTTGAAGCAATCTTTTGACTTCTTCCCCTACCTTTGGATTGGGTTATATAAGTATATGGAAAATAAATGCAGGCAAATTCAGTATTCACTGAATTGACCTTCCAACTGTTTTCTGTGAGTCTGTATCTCTGTTCCTTTGAATATTTCTAATCCACATGTCCCTACCCTGGAACATGTGAACCCTGTTGAGGCTGGACCCTGACAGATGTTGCCCCAATGCTGGACCCCAGTTTCAGTTCTTGGCCCCTCTCTGCAGTGCAATGGCACCATGTGCTCCTTCACTGCATTGAACTGGGCTGAGACTCTCTCTTATTCATTAATTAACTTCGTGTTGGCATTGACTGGAGCCTAGAAACCCTGCTACAGTAGGCTCTAATAAGTGTAACATAGCTGAAACACATGACAACGACTTAGAAATAGCCTATAAAGCTATGAAAAAATTTTTAAAGGAGGAATGAAAAGGTAAATGAGGAGAAAAATGGTGTGGGACAGTGGTCTGTCAATTATATATTAAATAAATTTTGATTGGTCAGTAGCCAGGCAGGAAGTATAGGCAGGACAACCAGACAGGAAGTAGAGGCAGATCAAGGAGAACAGGAGAATTCTGGAAAGAGGAAAGCTCTTTCTATAGTCCTGTTCCATCCACAGAAGAAGCAAGATGTGACCGCCCCTCCAAATATTGTACTGAGCCACGTGGCTAACATAGATAAGAATAATAGGTTAATATAAGTTATAAGAGTTAATAAGAAGCATGAGATAATGGGCCAATCAGTTTATAACTAATGTATATCTCTGTGTGATTTCTTTAGGACCTAATGATTGCAGTGACCAGGTAGGACAGAAAAACATCTGACAACAAACAGTGCCCAACATGGGGCGATTGCATCCACATAAGCCTGAGAGAGCTTGGAAAGTTATTCTAGATAAAAAAGAATAGAGTTAAACATGTCTTCCTAATAACAGCATTTTCTCAGATGGGCTCTTCTTGCTAGAGACAAGTTCTCTCATTTAAGAGAGGATTCCTGACTCAGCTTGAGCTGTAAAACCTTGCAGTTCTTTTAAAATGTCCTACCACAAAACACTTAAATGGTGTTGATGGAAAGCTGCCTGCATGCTTTTTGGTTTTCAGCTATAGCAGAAAAAAAGCTGCGCCATTTTAAAATGCTGGCTTTCTGAGCCATCCTGCCAGCACTAACTCTGATTCTTTCAGGCAGGAGGTCCAGCTACAGAGCATTTGACTGTGGTTTGTGAGCACGCTTTTACAGTTTGCTTACTTGCAGGGACCTTGAGATACCATAGAGTTGTGGCAATAAATATGGCTCTGGTATTGAATGCCTCTAGGTACTGATTGCAATGCAATGTGAGTGACTGTTCGTGAGCCCAACAGAATGGGTTCTGAAGCAGTAAATATAGTAACTTTGAATTGATGCTGTGCTGGAACAATGAAGAATGCCAGGTAAATAGCACTTCTAGATGGCAGGCCCATGTAACATCCAAAAGTGAAAAGTCAGAGAGTTTCAAGAGATGCAACCACAGCCTGCTAATTATATCTCCTCCTCTACTTCAATCTTGAACACCACTTGGCCTTTGATGGTCATGTCTCCTAAATGTCTTGTGAGATCCTATGTATTACACACTGACACATGGAAACAGAGCATCCCAAGAATCTGTGTCCTCTAGGATCCAACTATAGCTGAGGAGGAAACACAAAACAGAATGCATTGATTAACTCTTGCCGTGGATGGTAACCAAAGCCTCCAACTCTAATTGCAAGGGCACATCACACATCATTTCCAGAAAGTGTACTCAGAAAACAAGCAGCTCAGTATAATGTGATCCAAAGCCTACAGGACTGCTATTCAACTTGCTTTGACAAGGTTCACAAATTCAGCTTCCTGTTGTCTCACAGCTGTGCCAGAGGGTAAGTCAAAGGTTATATGACAGAAAGAGCCTGAAGTTCTAGTTCCTGAAGACTTAATTCTGTCATTAACACAGCCAATCCAAAGCAGCTCATGAGAGAGGGGCGGGCTCAGATAGAAAGATATTTGGGATTTATCGCATGAGTAAGGAGTTGCTGTGCCAGATTCTGGAACCTCAACCACCTCTGAAGAGTTGAGACTGTGAAGTGAACTGAGTCATCACCACAGATAGGTAAGACCCTGTGTTTGCCAAGGCAGAAATGTAGGTGACGTTGGGGGAGGTGTTTTGAGAGATTCCAGGGAAAATCAAGTGAATACCAAGACTATAATATAAGCCTCAGCAACCCTGGTGTGTATAGCTGTAGTGGAATAGGTAGGAAAGTCAAAGATGACAGCACATCCCTTCTAGGTCTGTTTGGATAGAGTCCCATTACGTGAAAGTCTGGATCTGTCCCCAGAGATTTACAGTTGGTTCTTTGAACACCAGTAAACATCACTGGCACTTACTGGTCCAGAAGAGATCATCTCTTGCACATAACCTCAGAATGGATCTGTTTTGAGTTCACATGGACAGAAGTAGTAGCAGATGGTATGTTCCTATCAAATCCTTTGGGCAGTGTTGCTTTCGAGAAAAAGCAAATTCAGAAACTGATCATCCCACTATCGACTTGCTATTGTACTTCACCTACTCCCATGGTTCTGGCTTCCTGTTGGTTTTTTATGTGATGCTATCCTTATATAGGTAGTGAGTTGGGAATTTTATTTCACATTTGCAAGGATAGAACACAAGGAATAGTAAATGACTTTTCCAGCATTCTTATAGAAGATATTTCACAATGTTGTACTAAAAAAGGGAGGGTTAAAGTCAATCCCACTACTTTCTGCATATTAGAAAGGCTTATGGTGCCATGTAGTCTCAATCCTGAAGCTCACCTTGAAAGTAGAATCTAATACCATGTGACAAAAGTTTTGCTTGGTATAAACAATGACTCAGTGATATCCTAGACTATGATAGCATTTTTACTTCTGTTCCTCACAGTGGGTGAAGACATGTCTGAAGTAATAAGATGCATTTCACCTAAAGTTTTCATTGCTAGAATTCTGGGCTCATGCTCTACATTTTGTATAAAATCTAATAATCATCATTTGATGACTCAGTTCAAACACATCCTACAACTTTTTTGCAGTTTCTCAAAAATTATTTGGAAGAATAATTCAAAACTTTTATTGACCACAATGGATTAATTTATTATGAGGGAGTAAGAAGACATAAAATTATTTCTGTAGTTATGTCTTCATTTCTCTTTCTTATCCAGGCTCTTCAGCTATGACTCCTGCTGTCTTCCTGTTCATCCTGTGCTTAGGAGTTGGGTCACGTGTTTTGGCACTTGATCCCAGTTTGGACGCTGAATGGGAAGAGTGGAAGATACTCTATGAAAAATCATACAGCCTGGTTGGTATCCTGGAAACTGTCCAGAAGGGCAGCAGAGTGCAGCTGTCTAGGCATAGTAGAGGTCATAAGTGCCCCACCACAACTACCACCACTGAGGTTGTTTAATCACAACCATTGTGAACAATAGGTAGCCAAATTCCCTTTCATCAGTATGAGGAGAAGGTGTGACTATTGTGTCCTAGACTAGCTCTCCTGGGCCTCTAATCACCTGCACAGTAAATCCACAACATCAGCTTGTATAGGAGTTTAATTATAAAGAAATGTCACCCATATTTGTTCTTATCCAGGAGGAAGAAGCACTGAGGAGAACAGTATGGGAAAAGAACATGAAAATGATTAAACTTCACAATGGGGAGAATGGCCTGGGGAAGAATGGCTTCACCATGAAAATGAACGCCTTTGGTGACATGGTGAGCGTGACATGCATTACTTCACACTGTGCTCTCTTGAGTGCTTTACATGGAGTCTTTTCTTTTATAATCATTTATGTACTTTTCCTTGAAGACTGATGAAGAATTCAAGAAAATGATGGTTAATTTCCCAATGCAAACTCACAAGAGGGGGAAAGGCATCTGGAAACGAGCTCTTAGCGGTTTACCCAAATTTGTGGATTGGCGAAAAGAAGGATATGTGACCCCTGTGCGGTACCAGGTTTGACAGTGCCACCTGCCCTTCTTCTTAAACCATATTGAAGAGCAAAGTACTTAGTGTCTGTTTTCTTATTGAATGAGGAGAGATTTGCAGCTCATTTTTTAAATAATATTTTTCCTTCTTTGAAATCTTCATACATTTTCCAGTATTTATTGATCTTAAAAGTCCACCAAACATATTCTATGGATATGAACTTCTACCATATCTCATTGTAGAGTTCATGTCCCTTCTATTGTCATTAATTACTGATAAAAGGAAGAAGTCTTTCACAAATATGGGTGGGAGAACCCACAAAGCATGTGCACACTACCAGCATGCAAGTTTGCTTTGAGACTGACAATTCTTTCTAGACATCTGTCAACTGCCAATTCCTCATTTTCACAAATTATTCACCTGTCTATGTTATTAACTGAGTTAGTATTTGTTTGTGAAAGACCATATTTTCTTCACTCTAGGGCAATTGCGGTTCTTGCTGGGCTTTTGCTGCAGCTGGTGCCATAGAAGGACAAATGTACAAAAAGACAGGCAAACTCATTCCTCTGAGTGTGCAGAACCTAGTGGACTGTTCTAAACCTCATGGCAACAATGGCTGTGATTGGGGTAACACATACTTTGCCTTTCGGTATGTTTTGCACAATGGAGGTGTGGAGGCCGAGGCGACCTACCCATATAAAGGAAAAGTAAGTGGACCTTATATATTGTCATTTCACCTCAACATTGAGTGAAAGACAACTGTAGATATGATACACCATCCGCAGCACTCAGATCGGGTGATAGAATCTCTCTCTATACTCTCATTTCAGTAAATAATAAATATTGACCTTTGCATATATTTTGGTGCCATGGTTTTGGTTTGGTTCTCTTCTATGTACATAGAGAATATAGAATTTATTGTGCCTGTAATAGAGATTTCTGTCATGATATAGGATGTCCTGTTGTATATATGTTGCTTTTATTGGCTGATGAATAAATCAGTTGTGGTCAATGATTTAGTAAAGTAAAGCCAATTGTGATATTCAAACACAGATAGAGAGAAAGAGAGAGTAATCAGTGTCAAGGTGATGCCATGTATCTGCTGAAGGAGAAAGATGTCAGAACATTACTGGTAAGCCACAGCTTTGAGGCAATACATAGATTCATAAAATTTGGTTATTTTAAGATATAAGAGCTAGCTATGAATATACCTGAGGCATTGGCCAAATATTGATGCAACTAATATAGGTCCTAGGTGATTATTTTTGTCTGGGTGGAAGGGATGTGAAAGCACAGTCTCAACTTACACTGCAGCAATAAAAATTCTTATGGATATGAGGAAATATTAATTGTCACTGAGGACAAGAGAACTTATTTTCAATTCTAGATCTTCCGGTACCATTTCACTTCTTGGGATGATTTACAATAATATAGAATTTTGCATGCTCAATTACAAAGTGGTTGTGATTCTCTCCTAGGACATGGAGGGAAGAAACTGAGTCTTTTATCTCTTCACCTTTTAAAGGAAGGACCCTGCAGGTACAATCCTCAGAATGTAGCTGCTAAAATCAGAGAATTTGTGGCCCTCCCAGAATATGAGGATATTCTAATGGATGCTGTAGCAATTCAAGGGCCCATTCCTGCTTCAATTGATGCTCTCCATGATTCTTTTAAGTTCTACGATGAAGGTTAGCATATTTCTTTCCAGATATAGAAAAGGCCACTGTGACATCTCTATGTCATGACAAGTTAACAGACTGGCTACTATGTAAAAAAATGTGATATGAATGTTTAACTTCCTGGATTTTACCAATCTAATAATAGTTGTGAGTAAAGAATTTCAACTGGTATGCACCCTCATATAAAAGTTGATGTGTCCCATTTAATAAAATATATTGGTTAACTAATTTCTCAACTCCTCTCCTTTTCATGGACCTTTTAGTTGTTTATCAAAACTGATTATCTGAAATGAAATTATAACACAGACTTTGAATTAAATAATTTATGCCTTATAAGTTTAACTTGGCATTAGACACTAGTAGATAAACTGTAAAGTTCCAAGGAGTCATTTCATGTTCATGCAGCAAGTAGCTATCAATACACCTCACTATTTTGAATATTTTCAGTTTTCTGTGAAATTGTATGTTTATGTTTCTGTGTGTGCCCCCATGTGTGAGTATTAGCATTTTTGTGAACATTTAACTAGCTCAAGTATGATTGTATCATTTCACTGATTGTTGAAATAGATCTATTGTTGGCGGCTATCGTCACTGCCAGGTGTCCTGTGAATCTTACATCAGTGTCTGTGTTATTTCTCAGGCATTTATCATGAACCAAATTGTAGCCGTTATAATTTGAGCCATGCAGTTCTGGTGGTTGGCTATGGATTTGATGGAAATGAATGTGTTATTTCTCAGGCATTTATCATGAACCAAATTGTAGCCGTTATAATTTGAGCCATGCAGTTCTGGTGGTTGGCTATGGATTTGATGGAAATGAAACAGATGGCAATAACTACTGGCTGATCAAGAACAGGTATAAATTGCCATAAAAATCTTTATTTGAAATTTTGGGGGCTGGAGAGATGGTTCAGTGCTTAATGACACTGGAGGCACGTACAGGGGATTTTTGATGAGATTGCAATTTTCAGACAATATTTTGATATAAAGTTAGAAGATTTGTTTCATTTAAGTTGAACAAAATCTGTTCTTGTTTTCCCATGTGCATGGATGAGGTGTATATGACTGTCTGCATGTCTGCGCACATGTGTGCACCAGTGAACATGTGTAGAGGTCTGATGTCAGCATAAGTTGTTTCTCAATCACTATATAACTTCTATATTAAGGCAGTGTTCTTTTCTGATCTAAGAGTTAACTATTTAATCTGGCTTACCAGCTTGTTCTTGGTATGTTCTGTGTCCATGTCTCGAGAATGAGGTTTACGGGCATACTATAATATCAATCTGGCTTTCCAGTCACTCTTGAAACTGATTTCCTCTCTTTAACGGCTGAGCTCCCTGAAGCTCTCAGAACGTACTAACAGTATGTTCTCAAAAAAATTCCAAACCTTTCATTGGTTTCTAGGGTATCAATATCATGTGTGTGACATTGATTTTGTACAATGCTATACGTTTGATAGTTTTGAAACATGTAACAATAGAAATGCATTCTACTGCGATGTTCACATTCCTGTGTGAGGCACCTCTTGGTGCTCAGGAATAGACCCTCTGCCTTTCCTGATCATTTTGTTAGGTTGGCCTATTGACAAATCCGTCATGTGGTAAGCATTGTACTAAATGGAAAATATGATTTATTTCAGCTGGGGACAAAGCTGGGGCATGAACGGCTACATGAAAATTGCCAAGGACAGAAAGAACCACTGTGGAATTGTTTCATTTGCCCAGTACCCTCTTGTGTGAGCAGCCTGATGCCCACAAACAATCACTTGGCGGGAGACTGCATTTCCAGAGATGTTATATCCACTTCAAAAAGGAGCCTTTGCTTAGTGTGTTAAACTGCTGAGTCTCTCATGGTCCACACTGCAGTGTGAATTCTGAGAGCTTTCAAATATTTCAAATTACAAGCTTTATAACTGGTTCTCTGACTAATGAGAGTTTATGATTCCGGAGACAACTTTATTTTCACTCTTAATGCTTGTGTAAATAAAATCATTTAACATTAATTTCAAGTGTCATTTCTAGTTTCTTATGTGCAGTGACTTTTTTGTGGTCAAGCACGCAATTCACCTTGAAGTGAGGACTGATTGTTGTGCTGTTGTCTGGAAGAAAGGGTTGGACTGTCTTCCTTGATGGGTGGCATTCTGCATTGTTGTGGTTTGCTTTCAGCGTTCTGTTTTTCCACCAGCAACCTTGCTCTGAAAGACTCTATGATAATTTCTGGTTTTGACACTTTTAGCTGACACACATGTGGGAGCCCACAGAAGTGGATCCATTCCACATTGACTACAAGTCAGAGAGCTCACACATTTTTTTGCTACTTCAATGATATTGACAAGAGGGAGACTTAAGTGTGGCTTTAAACAATATATTTTAGCTTATGGTGTGGTTGTTTGGTGTTTTGTGTATTATGATGGCCCATAGAGGGAATCTCTGCCACCTTGACTGAAGGTCAGAGAGTTCAAGCCTATTCCTGACAGAAGGCTTGACCCAGGGAATTACTGAATACAGAATACGTGGTCCAAGGTGTGATTGTTGCATTTCCTGCTTAAACAACATATACTTAATTCCAAATACAGTTGTTTGATGTTTCAGTATTAATGAGGTAGGCTTGGAAGTAAAGGAAAAAGGACAAAGATTTATAGAAGGGAGACAAGTTGGGTGTGGTAGCACAGACCTTTAATCCTAACACTTTTGTGGCAGAGGCAGGTGGATCTCTATGAGCTAAAGGGCTTCCTGGTCTACATACTGAGTTCCAGGACAGCCAACGATACACAGAGTAATCCTGTGTGGAAAAAAATTAAAAATAAAAATTAAAAAAATAAAGCTTAAAATAAAACCACATAAAGGTGGTAATACACAGAATATGAATACTATATGCTATTGTGTTGTTTTTTAATTGTTTGATGGCTGAGGAAGAAGCTATAATTGTGAATAATTACTCTGTAATTATTCCTTACATAACTATTTGTTTTGAAGAGACAGAGAAGTGTGGATCTGGATGGCAGGGGATGTGGGGAGGAATTGGGAGGAGAGGATGAGAAATCATAATCAGGGTATACTGGTTGAAAAAAGTTTATTTTCAACTAAAGAAAAATTATATCAAAAAAGATACAAAGCCTCAATTTCATTATATTGTGAAGGGAATTTAGATACATGTGAGATCAAAATTAAGACAAAAAGAACTGAATCATTAAACAGATCTATAATCAGCAATCAGGTTGAAGCAACAATAAATGTCTAAATAAATCACATCTACCCTCAACTCATAAATAAATACCAGGGACAGATGGCTAACTATGAACTTCTAAGAGAACCCAGAGCAGCAGGGATTCATCTACAGCAGTGAGTGCCCATGAATGAAGCCTTGTCACAATTTTAAGATGTGGAGTATGTTCTTTTTCACGCATTCATGAACAATTATTGCACTGAGGCATTTTTCTGCTGAGATATTTTTCTATGTTTGGTTCTTAACTGACGAAGGATATTTCAATTAGCCAGATATAGAGGTGAAAGGGTATAAGGAAGTCAGCTACATGACAAAGAAAGAGAGCATAGGTTCTCCTTACTCTATCAGGAGGCATTTGCATAGATGTGACTCAAGAGAAATGGATTGTTTTGGCCCAAGGCTTCCGTTCCTGTTGACTAGCTCCTTCATGCTGATTGTATCTATTTCTTAGGGCTCAGAGAGCATCTGACTCAAGGTCCGGAATCATCTGTCACTGAGACACAGAGTGATGGAAGTTCATTTGTACATCTTTTGAACGTAGGGTTCACTGTAATTGCCTGATCCAAGGTCACTCAAGTGTTTTCATGTGTTCTGACCATTTTACCCCACAACTAATATAAACTAAAAAATGAGGGTCTTAGAAATATATGCTAGAGTTTGTAGAATGGGTCTCTACATTTGGAAACAGAAAAATAAAGAGGAGAATCCTTTAGAGATCAGCAAACAAATTCACAGTACAGTGTGGACTAAGGTGTTCTGCTTAGCCACATACATTAGGTGTGACATTTACTGTGTAATACTTCTGCTGGTAACGAAGTGGAAAGATTTCCTGCCATATTCTCCTGTTCAGTGACTTCAGTTCTTCACACATGGGTGTCTTTCAAAGGTTAGTGTGCTAAGAAAATTTAACAAGTTCCACTGATATTTGAAAACTGTGCCAAGGTGATTATACTTTAAGAAATGTGAACTTACTAATTCAAATCAATCTGTATTTTCTTTTGAAATCCTCAGTCTGACTTCGGTATCTGAGGAGGTAATGATTGGGGGTATTTCAGATACTAAGAGTACAGGGAGAGGGAACTTTATTCCAGTATCTCCAGGTTCTAAAAATATATTTAAATAAAGAATGAAAAATTTTAAAAACAATTTAATCCATGGTGATCTGATAAGACACAGGTGGTTACTAATATTTTTTTGTAACTGTGGATGTTTGCTTTGTTACCGACTATGTGGTCAATTTTCGAGAAGGTTCCATGAGCTGCAGAGAAGAAGGTATATTCTTTCCTATTTGGGTGGAATGTTCTATAGATGTCTGTTAAGTCCATTTGCTTCATTACCTTCATTAATTCTCTTATTTCTCTGTTAGGTTTCTGTATGATTGACCTGTCCATTGGTGAGAGAGGAGTGTTGAAGTCTCCTACCATTAGTGTGTGCGGTTTGAAGGCTGCCTTGAGTTTTAGCAATGTTTCTTTTATGTACGTGGGTGCTTTTATATTAGGGGCATAGATATTCAGGATTGAGACTTCATCCTGGTGAACTGTTCCTGTTATGAGTATAAATGCCTCTCTCCATCTCTTCTAATTGATTTAAGTTTGAAGCTGGACTGTGACTGAAAAAGCATGGGATAAAACCTTACTCTCTGAACATGGCGGACAATGAGGTCTGATGAGAAGCCAAGGACAATGGCATGGGGTTTTGTTCCTACTTCATGTTCTGGCTTTGTGGGAGCCGAGCCAGTTTGGATATTCACCTTCCTAGACCTGGATGGAGAGGGGAGGACCTTGGACTTTCCACAGGGCAGGAAACCCTGACTGCTCTTTGGACTGGAGAGGGAGGGGGAGAGGAGTGGGGGCATGGGGAGAGGGGAGGGAGGAGGGGGAGGGAAATGGGAGGCTGGGAGGAGGCAGAAATCTTTTTTTCAACAAAAAAACAAACACACACATACACACGACTGCAGCTTATGCATATGTAATTTTTACAGTCACTAAAAATATTTGCAAAGTAATGTAAGCTCCAAATGTTTGCTTTGAATAAAACAAAAATAATTTTACACTTGGAAAAAAACAATTTAAAAGCTCACAGGAAGCTACAATGCAGAGCCAAGTACAATATTGAGGAGTATTTGAGTGATCCTTGAGAGAGAGCCAATTTTACTGAGTGAGTTGGTGGTCTTATCAAAAATCTCAGGAAAGATGCATTTGCACCATAGGTTATATTTTGATTAGTGTTTTTGGGCACGTAATATTCATTTTACTTCTGTGTCAAGGAGAAGACTAGAAACTCAAAAGCCAGTTTTTGTTTAATACAAAATCAGAGGGAATATTGGGACCAACTAACTCTACATCCAACAGAGATTTAGTGTCCTGAATATGAACAACACTGAAAAATGATAAACAAGAAACAAACCAATTAGAAAGATGGGCTTTCTAACTGGACATAAAGTTCTCAATAAAAAAAAGAAAGAAAAATGGCTAGTAGATACTTTTAAAACTTTTAAAAATACATACTTGGGAAATGCAGATTAAAACTACGTAAATAATTCTGTCTGATGTCAATCTTGATGGCAATGATCAGAAAGAGACATGACATATTCTAATGGGGAAAAGTGTGGGAAAGGGCACCCTTACACAATGTTCCTGGTAAAAGAACCGCTCCATTTAGTGATCATACCAGGCTAACACACATTTGAACAGACATTCCAGTTATTCTTGGGAGGGTTATACTTTGCTATGAGAAAGTGAGAGAACACCCTACAAACCCAAATATCTAGCATGAATTCAAAAACCAGTGCCACTTCTGACAGCACACATTCTCACAGCTCATAGAGGACACCCCAGGATTAGATGTAGATAAGTATCTCCCGTGGACCCAATGCAGATATAGTGAATGGAAGGGGCCAGACACAGTCAGTGAAAAAGACGAAAATGCCAGTGTGCTGGCTTTTTTATGTCAAGTTGATATAGTCTGGAGTTCTCTAAATAAAAGGGGGAGCACCTCAACTAAGAAAATGTCTCCTTAAGATTAATCTTGTGATGGGGCCTTTCTTACCGATTGATGGGTTTGAGTACAGTTATTCTATACAGTGTCACTTTGGATTTGATAATCTTGGGATCTATAACAAGCAGGCTTTGCAACCATGATGAACAAGCCAGTTGTCAGCACTCTTTCTTCATATCCTCATCGGCTATGTCTTCAAAGTCCCACCCCTGCTTAGGTTTCTGTTCTGACTTCCTTTGATGATGGACTGTGGTGTAGATGTATAATCTGAATGAAGCTTTTCTTCCCCAAGAGCTTTTGGTCATGGTGGTTTATTACAGCAACCTTAACTCTAAGACAGCCAAGAGATTAGCATTTCAAAGCCTGACAAATAATGACGTAAAAGCAAATTTCTATCTTTTGTCTATATAAATGAAATATATTAGGATTCAACTACATTTGATATTTAACCCTAAAAAGATGTCTTAATGAAAATTAGGACACTCCCATGAAGATTTACTTCCACCTGGTGTATATGGCCTGTCATTAGACAAGAAATGAGATTTATTGATATGACTAGAATAAACAATTACTACACTAATATGGAAAGCCTTAGTAGCAAAATTGATCAATTGGAAGCATAATATCAAGCCTTGAAGATAAGAAGAGGAGCTAGACAGCCAATGAAAATTATGAATAAAGAACTTTGGTAGACCATGAAAAGGCAACATCTATGAACTGTCAGGATAGAAGGAAATAAATTCCAGCTGGATGGCATGGACCAAATCTTCAACATGTTCACAAAAGACAACGTCCCATATTGCTCAAACTAAGAGAAGTCATATCCGTTCAAAATCAAAAAGACAGAACAACAAATAGCACCAGAACAGAAACTCCACATCAAAAAGAGGGATTGAAAACTACCAGAGAAAATTCACAAATCACAAACAAGGGCAAACTCATTAGAATAACAAGTAAATCCTCATTATAAACTACAAGATGAAAAGAATTAGAGGAACGTGCTCCTATTTCTAAGACATCACAGATGCCAGTCCAGTAACGTTATCAGCAAAATTTTGTGACACAGTTGAAGGCCAGGGAAAAATTCTCCATGATAATGGTTAGCAGACTATGTTTACCAAACCAGCCGTGATGGTTAATTCTGTGTGTTAACTGGACATAGATGGGAAATAAACCCTCTTTTGAGAAAGAGCTTCCATCAGATTGGCCTGTGGGCATGTGTTTGGGTTATTGTCTTGACTGGTAATAAATGCAGCGGGGGCCCATCTAACTGGGGGTGACACCATACCTGCACAGGTGGGCCTGGACTATACAAAAACTGTAGCTGAACATGGGACTGGGAGTAAGGCAGAATTTGACATTTGAGCATACATTTTACTTCAAACATATGCCATGTATCCCATTTGTCCCAATGACGATCTATAAATTGTCAAATCAATTCTTTATTATCGTGGTCATGATGTCTAGCATAGCAACAAGAGCCACAATAGAACCAAATTGGTGAGGCTGAAATAGGTTTTTGCTATGGAAGTTCTGTCTGCATTGTTTTGGAGGATTGTGCTTTCCTTTCAGGCTTTTCCTATACTAGCCATTTTGAGCTCAGAGCCTAATGGACAGTTCGGTGGATTCTATAAATTATGTAGAATTTCAGATTCAAAACCAAATGTTGTTCATTGTTGTAATTCTCCTAGGTCAATCTGAGTGTGAAGCAATGAGAAAAAAGATGATGACAAGTAAATATTAATTATGTCTAGGAAAAAACACACATTACCCTACCATATGTCTCTGAATTTAGATTCTACCAATGTAAGAAAGAAAAATCGATAATTTATGAACCATGTTGTGTGGGTGGGAATGATGTAATGCATATGAGATCACACTTTGGCACCAGTAACTTTGGTAAGTGGTAGGCATCATGAGCAAGCTCCAGGCAGGCCACTAGGCAGCTCAGATATGCGCCTAGCCCAGGATATATCTGAAATATGCTAATGAGTTAAATCCAAGCTGGTGCTGATGTGCTAGGAAGGCAGCCCCAGCTGTGAGCTCTGATAGTACAAAGCTACTGCCCAGTGAAAGGATAAAAAATAATGGAACTATGGAAATGGGTGCAGGATGATACTGCTGTCCTCCAATGACATGAATTCTCTAGCCTGGGTGTTGATGCCCATTGTAGAGTGGACTAAAGATTCCATACAGGGCCCTGGACTCAGTGACCACTGACTTTCAGATTGTAGGTAGACCTACATAGGCCTCCTGTCAGTCATAACCATTGTCTAAGCTAAAAAAATATCCTGTATGGCTACCATTGCCACCCTCAAGATGCCGCAAATGAGGGACTTCACAACTCAGGTGAGTCAAGCCTGAAGTCTTCCAAGAGTGCTCACCAGAGAATTTCTCCAGAAGAACCCAGCAACAGCAGCATTACTACACAACAGAGGTTTCCTGCCTGCTGAAGTATCTGTTTACCAGTTATGCTGGTATCATATTATAAGGAATATTTGTATGACCATACTGAATATATTCAAAAGACAAATCTTTTGTTGAAATGCTAAAATCCTAATGTCTTACAGTCCATATGCTTCAGCACTCTACAAAAATGATGGGTTATTTCGCCACCTGAGCATTGTGCTTGAAGCGAAAAAACAGATTATTCGTCCATTATAAGTGAAGTTTATCCTGGTGGTCAGGAATTCAGAGCAGCAGGGATTCATCTGTGGCAGTGAGTAACCCATGAATGAAGCCTTGTCACGATTTTAAAATGTGGAGTATGTTCTTTTTCACGCATTCATGAACAATTATTGCACTGAGGCATTTCTCGGGTGAGTTATTTTTTCTATGTTTGGTTCTTAACTGACGAAGGGCATTTCAACAAGGCAGATATAGAAGTAAAATGGTGTAAGGAAGTCAGCTACATGACAGAGAAAGAGAGCATAGGTTCTCCTTACGTCTATCAGGAGGCACTTGCGTAGATGTGACTCAGGAGAAATGGATTGTTTTGGCCCAAGGCTTCCGTTCCTGTTGACTAACTCCTTCATGCTGATTGAATCTATTTCTTAGGGCTCAGAGAACATCTGACTCAAGGTCCGGAATCATCTGTCACTGGGATACAGAGTGATGGAAGTTCATTTGTACATCTTTTGAACGTAGGGTTCACTGTAATTGCCTGGTCCAAGGTCACTCAAGTGTTTTCATGTGATCTGACCATTTTCCCCCCAAATAACATATACTGCCAAATGAAGGTCTTAGTGGTATATGCTTGAGTTTGTAGAACTGGTCTCTACATTTGGACATCAAATAAAGTGGAGCAAACACTATAGAACATCAAAAAATAAAAATTCAAAGGGTGGATATGGAAGCAGGGAAGAAAATATCTTAATTAAGGAGCCATTTTAGGTTTGGCAAGAGACTTTACCCTAGAGGAGTCCCTAGGTGTCCAAGGGGATGTCCCTAGCTAGGTCCTTGGGGAGTAGAGTAGAGGGTGCCTGAACTGGCCTTATCCCATAGCCACGCTGATGAATACCTTGAATATCACCATAGAACCTTCATCCAGTGATGAATGGAGGTAGAGATAGAGACCCACATTGGCCCACTGCACTGAGCTCCCAAGGTCCATTTGAAGAGCAGAAAGAGGGAGAAGATGAACAAGGAAGTCAGGACCACAAGGGGTTTGTCCACCCATTGAGACGGTGTGACTGATCTAAGGGGAGCTCAAAAACACCAACTGGACTGGGCTAGAAAGAGCATGTGATCCAACCAGACTCTCTGAATGTGGCTGACATTGGGGGCTGACTGAGAAGGCAATGATAAAGACACTGGGATTTGATTCTATTGGTTTTTTGGGATCCTAGTCTGTTTGGATGGTTACCTCCCCAGCTCTGGATGGAGGGAGGAGGGCTGTGGACTTCCCACAGGTCTGGGTACCCTGCACTCTCTTAGGACTGGAGGGAAAGGAGGAAGTGGGAAGGAAATAGGAGTAGCAGAGGAGTTGGAAATTTTGAAAAGTTAATAAAGTATTAAAAATATTCAAAGTACAAGGTGAACTAGCTCTTCTGTTTAGACACATAGATGAGATGTGATGTTTTCTGTGTAATACTTCTCCTGGTAATAAAGAAAAAGATTTCCTGTCCTCCTCTCCTGCTCGGTGACCTCAGTTCTTCACACATGGGTACCCTTCAAAGGTTAGAGTGCTAATAGAATTAAAAAGCTCCCCTGATATTTGAGAACTGTGCCAAGGTGATTATAGTATATGAAATATGGACTTATTAATTCACATCAATCTATCTTTCTTTAGAAATGCTCACTCTAACTTCTTTATCTGAGGAGGTAATGACTGGGGGTATTTTAGACAAAAAGAATACAGGGTGAGCCAACTTTTTACCCAGTATTTCCAGGATCATGAAAATATATTAAAAATTAATGATGAAGAATTTTAAAACTGACATGAAGCAGTAACACAGATCCAAGTACACCATCAAGTGATATTTGAGTAATCCTTAAAAGAGAGACAATATTACTGGAGTGAGTTGGTGGTCTTATCAAAAATCCCAGGAAAGAAAGACTTGGACCATAGGTTATATTTTGATTAGTGTTTTTCCACAAGCAATTTTCATTTTACTTTTGGGTCAGGGAAAAGACTCGAAAGTCAAAAGGCAGTTTATACTTAATCCAAATTTACTCTGAATAGTTGGGACCAAACTATTCTGTGGTAGAGGGTGTTCAACGTTCAAGATCACACAATCACCTTCCTTCTTCATTTTATATCAAGAAAGCATAATACAATTAAAACTGAGGTACAGCGAATAGAAGACCCTGACTTTAACCCACAAACCTATGAACACCATTTTTTCGATAAAGAAGCTAAAAGTATACAATGGGAAAAAGAGAGCACCTTCAACAAATTGTGCTGGCAAAACTGGATGTCAATCTGTAGAAGAATGAAAATAGATCCATATCTATCACCATGCACAACACTCAAGTCCAAATGGATTAAAGACCTCAATATCAGTCTGAACACACTGAACCTGATAGAAGAGAAAGTGGGAAGTACTCTACAACACATGGACACAGGAGACCACTTCCTACATATAACCCCAGCAGCACAGACATTAAGGGCCTCATTGAATAAATGGGACCTCCTGAGACTGAGAAGCTTCTGTAAAGCAAAGGACACTGTCACAAAGACAAAAAGGCAACCCACTTACTGGGAGAAGATCTTCACCAACCCCACAACTGACAAAGGTCTGATCTCCAAAATATATAAAGAACTCAAGAAATTAGACTGTAAAAGGCTAATCAACCCAATTATAAAATGGGGCACTGAACTGAACAGAGAATTCTCAACAGAAGAAGTTCAAATGGCCAAAAGACACTTAAGGTCATGCTCAACTTCCTTAGCGATCAGGGAAATGCAAATAAAGACAACTTTAAGATATCATCTTACACCTGTCAGAATGGCTAAAATAAAAAACACCAATGATAGCTTTTGCTGGAGAGGTTGTGGAGAAAGGGGTACACTCATCCATTGCTGGTGGGAATGCAAACTTGTGCAACCACTCTGGAAAGCAGTGTGGCGATTTCTCAGGCAAGTCGGGATCAACCTACACCTGGACCCAGCAATACCACTCTTGGGAATATACCCAAGAGAGGCCCTATCATACAACAAAAGTATATGCTCAACTATGTTCATAGCAGCATTGTTTGTAATAGCCAGAACCTGGAAACAACCTAGATGCCCTTCAATAGAAGAATGGATGAAGAAAGTATGGAATATATACATATTAGAGTACTACTCAGCAGTAAAAAACAAGGACTTCTTGAATTTTGCATGCAAATGGATGGAAATAGAAAACACTATCCTGAGTGAGGTAAGCCAGACCCAAAAAGAGGAACATGGGATGTACTCACTCATATTTGGTTTCTAGCCATAAATAAAGGACATTGAGCCTATAATTCGCTATCCTAGAGAAGCTAAATCAGAAGGTGAATCCAAAGACAAACATATACCCATCCTCCTGAATATTAACCTTCATCAGGTGATGAAAGGAGACAGAGACAGAGACCCACATTGGAGCACCGGACTGAAATCTCAAGGTCCAAATCAGGAGCAGAAGGAGAGAGAGCACAAGCAAGGAACTCAGGACCACGAGGGGTGCACCCACACATTGACACAATGGGGATATTCTATCGGGAACTCACTAAGGCCAGCTGGCCTGGGTCTGAAAAAGCCTGGGATAAAACCGGACTTGCTGAACATAGAGGACAATGAGGACTACTGAGAACTCAAGAACAATGGCAATGGATTTTTGATCCTACTGCACGTACTGGCTTTGGGGGAGCCTAGGCAGTTTGGATGCTCACCTACTAGACCTGGATGGAGGTGGGTGGTCCTTGGACTTCCCCCAGGGCAGGGAACCCTGATTGTTCTTCGAGCTGATGAGGGAGGAAGACTTGATGGGGGAAGGGGAGGGAAATGGGAGGCGGGGGCGGGAAGGAGGCAGAAATCTTTAATAAATAAATAAATTAATTTAAAAAACTGAGGTACAGCTATACATAGAGAATTCTAAAAAGAGTTAACTCAATGGTTGAGAAACACTTAAAGAAATGTTCAGCACTGTTAGTCATCAGGGAAAGACAATTCAAAACTCCCTTGAGATTTCATTTTCCATCTGTCAGCTAAGACAGACAGTTAAGGTCAACAAAAGAAGTGGCAGTTCATACTGATGATGATGTTGAATAACAGGGAACAGAGAGTCATACATTGCTTTAAGACGGCAAACTTGTAAACCTCTATGAAAATCTGTGTGAAGATGCTTCAGGAAGTTAAGAATCAATCGACCTCATGATTCAGCTCTCCCACAATGGGCATGTAACAAAAATATGCTTCATCCTACCACAGAGATACTTGATAAACCAAGATCATTACTGGTCTAGTCACAATATCAGAACTTTGAAACAATGGAGGGATCTTTCAGTGAATGGAAGTCCAAAGAAAATGAGTACACTTACACAATGAAGTACGACTTGACTGATAAAAAATAAACTCAGAGGTAAATGGATGTAAGTAAAAATCATATTTATTGTGGTAGCTAAGACCCATAGACAGATATAATATATTTTCTTCTATATGTGATTAGCTGTAAAGTAAATGTTAAACAAGTTACCATCCATAGAATATGGAGACAGGTACAAAGTAATGTACTTGGAGGTACTGATCAATCTTCTCAGGAAGGACAAAAATTAATAGTAATAGTCATTGAGAGCAGGGTAGTGAAACAGGAGACTCAAGTGGGGATCAGGACACATGCTGGGATGAGACAGAGAATACAGAGAAAGACAGTTAAAGTGAAGGCTCACTCGAGTGTTAGTATGGCAACCTAATACTGTAGAAACTTCCTAAATGATTTACATATCTGAAGGATATCTATTCGCATTTGCCAAGTAATCAAAAGAAAGGATGACTGTGCAACTAAGTCCATATCTGTTTCTTCTACATTTTATTGGCCTGTTTTCCTTTGTTTTGATTATTGGTTTGTATATTTTCCCATTCGATTTGTATTTATTATGTCTTATGTTTTATTTTACTTTAGTTCCCTTTTGTCCCTTACATTTCTTACAAGAGACAGAAAGCCTGGCATCAAAAAGTCAGTAAATGTAAAGAGAAATTGGGAAGATTGATGGAGGAGGAAACATAATCATGACACATTATATGAAAAAATCTATTTTCAGAACATACATAAGTGTAAAATTGAAAAAATATTGTATTAGTTATAGAAATAACTAAATATCTAGATATATGACTTAACAAATTTGAGACAAGAAGACCTAAAATCCTTAGAGTCTTTCAGCAGTAAGGTTCAGGAAATATCTAATGTTTCACTGAAACATATCTGCCTCATCACCCCCCAAAAGGCCCAGGACCATATGGTTAACCAGGAACTTGTAACAGAATTTTATCAAATTGATATTACCAATGCTCAAATTGTTACACAAAACAGAACAGGCAAATGGCATTTGCTTTATTCCCTCAATAATAATGCCCTTCACACACTCATATCCTCTCACATTAAAGCCTCTCATTCCAAATTTTCTAAATCTTTATGAATTCATTATTACCATGTGACCAAAATAAAATATAAACTCATAGCAACCACATGAAAATTAGACACCTATCTCCATGATCTACAAAGAGTCTAAAATGGTTCAATAAAATGCTAACAAACAAAATGCAAAGATACATCAAAAACGTCATTCTTCATGACCAAATTGTCTTTAATCCAAAGATTCAGTGGCAGACTAACATTTGGAAATCAAAAATGATATCAATCACATATATTGATTCAGTAAAATACCCAACATCATTCTTGTAATAGAGGAGATAGTAAACCAACTAGACATCATATGTTACTAAATAAACCAAGTTCTAAGAATGAGTTTCATTTTTTTTAATCATGATGTGGTATATCCTTCAGTATATATGTTGCTTTTATTAGTTGATGAATAAAGTTTTTTTTCACCGATGGTCAGTTAAACTACAGCTAGGCAGGAAGTACCATCAAGGATACATTGAGAGTGTAAGTGGAATTAAGGTGACTCTGTGTAGTTACTGAAGGAGAATGATGCCAAATTACAATCAGTATGCAATACATAGATTAATAGAACTTGGTTAATTCATTGTTTAAGAGCAAATAAGGAATATTCCTGAGTGATTATCCAAACAGTGTTGTACTTAATACAGTATCTGTGTGATTATTTAGGTGGGAGCCATCATGAAATGATAGTGCATTCCCCAATTACATAATCAAATGGCCTATCTTAGTCAGTATTCTGCCATTACAGTGAGATGACATGACTGTGGAAACACCTATAAAGGAAGATATTTAATTGGGTCTTACAGTTTCAGGGGCATTGCTCATTTTTATCATGGCAGGGAGCACAGCAGTATAAAGGCAGGCAGGCATGGTACTAGATAAGTAAGTGAGAATTTCAAATTCAAGTCTTCAAGCAGTACAAAAAGAGAGTGACACTGGATTGGCCTGTACTGTTAAAACCTCAAAAGCAACTCCCAGTGATGTATTTCCTCCATCAAAGCTATACCTCCTAATCCCTTCAGATAGTTTCATAAACTGGTGGACTGTAGGATGAGGGCGTGCTTGTGGGGGTTTGTGTTCTGTATGTATTTATTTATTATGTATGCAACATTCTACCTCCATGTATGCCTGTACGCCAGAAGAGGGCAACAGATCTCATTACAGATGGTTGTGAGCCACCATGTGGTTGCTGGGAATTGAACTCAGGACCTCTGGAAGAGCAGCTGGTGCTCTTAACCTCTGAGCCATCTCTCCAGCCCGGGGGTTTGTGTTCTACCCAGTTCCCACAGCAAGTAGGGCCCAAAGAAAATCACACAGGGGTCTCCATAAGTTAAAAACCTATGGGCCCATCAGCTCAGGCTTCTTATTAACTCTTATAACTTATATTAACCCATTATTCTTGCCTATGCTAGCTACATGGCTCAGGACCTTTTTTAGTGGGGTAGGTCACATCCTGATTTTCAGTGTCTGGACAGGCTTGGATAAAGAGCTTCTTTCTTCCCAGAATACTCCTGCTCTTATTGTCAAACCTCAACTCCCTGTCTGGCTGTCCTGCCTATATTTCCTGCCTGGCTACAGGCCAAGAAGTGTTTATTTAGAACATAATTGACAGAATACAGAATTGTCCCACACCAGTGAACAAGCTTCCAAATATGTGAGATTGTGGGAGAGATATTCTCTTCCATATCACCCCATTCCCCTTTCTGGAATAATAGGCTTATAGCCACATCAGAATGCAGAAATACATTCAATCCAAATTAAAAATATTCCATATTCTATGACAGTCTCAAAACTCTTTAAAAGTCCAATGTTCAAAGTCTCTAATACTTGTGTTAATGTCTTAACTGTAATCCCTTGTAAAATTAATCTTAAAGGCAGATCAAATCTTTCAAACATACAATGGTACAGGTAATATATTGCCATTACAAAAGTAAAGAGATTTTGTTTTTTTTTTCCCTGTAATACCTATATTTTAGCAATCAGCTGAAAACATTTCTTTCTTTGTTTTATTTTTTTGATAACATTTTTATTTATTTATTTTATTTATTTATTAAAGATTTCTGCCTCCTCCCCGCCACCACCTTCCATTTCCCTCCCCATCCCCTGATCAAGTACCCCTTGCTTGCCAGCCCAAAGAGCAATCTGGGTTCCCTGCCCTGTGGGAAGTCCAAGGACCACCCACCTCCATCCAGGTCTAGTAAGGCATCCAAACTGCCTAGGCTCCCACAAAGCCAGTACGTGCAGTAGGATCAAAAACCCATTGCCATTGTTCTTGAGTTCTCAGTAGTCCTCATTGTCTGCTATGTTCAAATCCTACAATGGATTGGGTGCATATGCAGAGACACATACAAACAGCAGGTGACCAAATCAGAAGGCACAGTTGAGGAATACTCCCAAACAAAAAGGACTGTAATGATTGGGCCTGTAAACTCAGCCCTTGGGAAGTCAGGCAAGAGGAGGGCCAGATGGACTAGGCCAAACATGAAACAAAGAGAATGGAGGAGTGACAGGGAAGTGAGTGGGAGGAAAGTAGTTAAGAAGGAAGGAAAGAAGGATGATAAAAGAAAATGAGAGGAAAACTGGAAGGGAAGGAAGACACATAGGCAGAAAGATAAAAAAAGGAAGGAAAGAAGGAGACAGAGATAGAGAGGGGTATTTGTTCAGCAGGTAAGCTGCTTGCTGTAGGCAGATGCTGATTTCCATTGCTGGCACCCACAGCATGGACAAAGTTTAGGTTGTGCTCTAACCTTCCCACATAATAAAAGCTGTGTTATGCTTGGCTAAACTGTAGAGAAGAATTTTAGGATATGCTCTGTTTGAATGATTGGACATTAGTTTGCACAGTGCCTGTCTTTGAGTCATTATGAAAAACATTGCCAAAAACCAATAAACAACAACAAAAACTAGCAAAAAAAAAAAGTAAAGAGAGACTTTATAGTAAGAAAATACTATACCAAAAGAGCTACTAAAGCTTGAAGGGAAAACTTCAAGTTCTATATCTCTATGTCTGTTGTTAAAGTATTCTTCAGATTTCAAAATCCTTTAGCTTTGCTGACTGCAACACACTTCTCTCCCTTGGATTGGTTCCACACCCTGTTATCAGCACTCATTATTGGGTATCTCCTGACTCTGGCATATAGAACATGTTGCTGTTTCTAAGACCATGTGGGTTTTACCATCACAGCTTCACACAATAACCTCCATTGATTTCTAGGCAGGGACGCTTCAGACACATGCCTTGCCTGAGCAGCCTTCCTAAGTCACAAAGAGATTGCACAAGCTGTAAAGGCAGAACCATGGAGGCAAATTTGCTCAGTCCTTATGTTTTCTGGGCTTGGAACATAGTCCCTTAATTCTGAATGCCTCCAGGTACTGACTGCAATACAATGGGATTGACTGTCCCTAGCCCACCAGGATGGGTCCTGAAGCAGTAAATATAGTAACTTTGGATTGATTATGTGCTGGGACAATGAAGAATGCCAGGTAAATGGTGCTTCTAGATGGCTGGCCCATGTAACATCCAAAAGGGAAATGTCAGAGAGTTTCAAGAGATGCAGCCAGAGCCTGCCATTTATTTCCCCTCTTGTACTTCAACCTTGTAAACCACTTGCCCCTTTGAGGTTCATATCTCCTAAATGTCTTGTGAGATACAATGTATTCCATACGGACATATAGAAACAGGGCATCCCAAGAATCTGTGTCCTCTAGGATCCAACCATAGCTGAGGAGGAAACACAAAACAGAATGCATTGATTAACTCCTGCCAGGGATGGTAAACAAAGCCTCCCATTCTAACTGCAAGAGCACATCACACATCATTTCCAGAAAGTGTAATCAGAAAGCAAGAAGCTCAGTATACTGTGATCCAAAGCCTACAGGACTGCTATTCAACTTGCTTTGTCATGGATCACAAAGTCAGATTCCTGTTTTCCAGAGATGTATTCCAGAGCCATGCCAGAGGGAAAGTGAGAGGTTATCTCTCAGAAAGAGCCTGAAGTACTAGTGATTGAAGAATTATTCATGGCAGTAACACAGCCAATCAAGGGAGAGCATGACTGAGGGGTGGGTTCAAATGGATAGATATTTGAGATTTATAGCATGGGTAAGTTACTGCTGTGTCAGACTCTGGAACCTCAACAACCTCTGAAGAGTTGAGACCGTGGAGTGGACTAAGACAGTAGCCATCACCACAGAGAGGTAAGACCATGAATTTCCAAGACAGAATGTTAGGTACTTGTGGGGTGGGAGTTGGGAGACTCCAGGGAAAATCAAGTAAATACCAAAGACTATAGTCTAATCTTCAGAAACAGAGGTTTGTGTAGGTATAGTGGAATAGGTAGCAAAGACAAAGATGACACCACATCCCTTATAGATCTGTTTGTGTGGGGTCCCATTACGTGAAAGTCTGGATCTGCCCACAGAGATTTACACCAGGTCTTTGAATACCAGTAAACATCACTGGCACCTGCTGGTCCAGAAGAGATCATCTCTTGCACAAAACCCCAGAATGGATCTGTTTTGAGTTCACATGGACTGAAGTAGTAGCAGATAGTATGTCCCTATCAAGTGCTATGGGCAGTGTTGCTTTAGAGATCCAGCAAGTTCAGAATCTAATAATTCCACTATCACCTTGCTATTGTACTCTACCTACTCCATGGTTCTTGGCTCCTGTTGGATTTTGATATGACACTATTCTGATATAGGTAGTGAGCTGAGAATATGATTTCACAGTTCCAAGGGTAGAACCCAAGGTATAGTAAATGACTCTTCCAAAATTATTATAGAAGATATTTTAAAATGTTTTATTAAAAAAGGGAGGGTTAAAGTCAAGCCTAGTATTTTATGCATATTAGAAAGGCTTATGATGCCGTGTCGTCCCAATCCTTAAGTTCATCTTGAAAGCAGAATCCAATACCATGTGATAGAAGTTTTGCTTGGTATAAACAATGACTCAGTGATATCCTAGACTATGATAGCTTTTTTGCTTCTGTTCCTCATAATGTATGGAGACATTTCTGAAGTAATAAGAAGCATTTCTCCAAAGTTTTCATTGCTAGAATTATGGGCTCGTGATCTACATTTTATATAGAATCTAATAATCATAATTTCATGACTATGTTTAAACACATCCTACAACTTTTCTGCAGTCTCTCAAAAATTATTTGGAAGAAGAATTCAAAACCTTTTTGACCACAATGGATTAATTTATTATGAAGGAGTAAGAAGACATAAAATTATTTCTGTAGTTATGTCTTCATTTCTCTTTCTTATCCAGGCTCTTCAGCTATGACTCCTGCTGTCTTCCTGTTAATCCTGTGCTTAGGAGTTGGGTCACGTGTTTCGGCACTTGACTCCAGTTTGGATGCTGAATGGGAAGAGTGGAAGATACTCTATGAAAAATCATACAGCCTGGTTGGTATCCTGGAAACTGTCCAGAAGGGCCCCAGAGTGCAGCTGTCTAGGCATAGTAGAGGTCATAAGTGCCCCACCACAACTACCACCATGAGGTTGCTTAATCACAACCATTGTGAACAATAGGTAGCCAAATTTCCTTTCATCAGTATGAGGAGAAGGTGTGACTATTGTGTCCTAGACTAGCTCTCCTGGGCCTCTAATCACCTGCACAGCAAATCTACATCAGCTTGTACAGGAGTTTAATTATAAAGAAATGTCACCTATTATGTTCTTATCCAGGAGGAAGAAGCACTGAGGAGAACAGTATGGGAAAAGAACATGAAAATGATTAAACTTCACAATGGGGAGAATGGCCTGGGGAAGAACGGCTACACCATGAAAATGAACGCCTTTGGTGACATGGTGAGCGTGACATGCATTACTTCACACTGTGCTCTCTTGAGTGCTTTACACGGAGTCTTTTCTGGTATAATCATTTATGTATGCTTTCTTGAAGACCAATGAAGAATTCAGGAAAATGATGGTTGATTTCCCAATGCAAAGTCACGAGAGGGGGAAAGGCATCTGGAAACGATCTCTTACTGATGTACCCAAATTTGTGGATTGGCGAAAAGAAGGATATGTGACCCCTGTGCGCTTCCAGGTTTGACAGTGCCACCTGCCCTTCTTCTTAAACCATATTGAAGAGGAAAGAACTTAGTGCCTTGGTTTTCTTATAGAATGAGTAGAGATTTACAGCTCATTTTTAATAATATTTTTTCTTCTTTGAATTCATATATTTTCCAATGTATATCGATCTTGATGGTCCACCAAACACGTTCTCCAGATATTAACTTCTACCACATCTCATTGTAGAGTTCATGTACCTTCTATTATCATTAATAATTAATAAAGCAAGAAGTCTTTCACAAATGTGGTGGGGGGGGAACCCATAGGAACATGTGTACACTACGAGCATCCAAGTCCTGTGGGAAACTGACAACTCCTTTCTAGGCATCTGTCAACTTCCATTTCCTCATTTTCATGAATTGTTCACCTGTTTATGTTGTTACTCGACTTAGCATTTGTTTGTGAAAGACCATATTTTCTTCACATTAGGGTAACTGCAGTTCTTGTTGGGCTTTTGCTGCAATTGGTGCCATAGAAGGACAAATGTACAAAAAGACAGGCAAACTCATTCCTCTGAGTGTGCAGAACCTAGTGGACTGTTCTAAACCTCATGGAAATCATGGCTGTGACTGGGGCAACACATACTATGCCTTTTTGTCTGTTTGGATCAGTGGAGGATTGGAGGCTGAGGCGACCTACCCATATGAAGGAAAAGTAAGTGGACCTCATATGTTGTCAGTTCAGCTCAACGTAGCGAGGGACAACTGTAGACATGATACATGATCTTCAGCACTCAGATTGAATAGTAGAATCTCTCTCTATACTCTCATTTCAGTCATTAAGTATCGACCTTTGCATATATTTTTGGTGTGATGATTTCAGTGTAGTTCCTTTCTGGGTACATAGAGAATATTGAATTTATTGTACATATAATAGAGTCTCTGCCGTGATGTAGGATGTCCTGTCTTATATATGTTACTTTTATTTTTTTAATGAATAAATCAGTTTGGCCAATGACTTAGTGAAGTAAAGCCAGTTGTGATATTCAAACAGAGATAGAGAGAAAGAGAGAGAGAGAAAGTAATCAGTGTCAAGGTGATTACAAGTAGCTGCTAAAGAAGAAAGATGTCAGAACATTACTGGTAAGCCACTTTTTGTGGTAATACAGAGATTCATAGAAATGGGTTAATTTAAAATATAAGAGCTAGCTATGAATATGCCTGGGCCATTGGTTAAACATTGATGTAACTAATATAGTTTTTAGATGATTATTTGGGTCTGGGTTTGGGATATGAAAGCACATTCTCAACTTACACTGCAGAAAAAAATTCTTGTGGATAGGAGGAAGTATTGGTTATCACTGAGGACAAGAGAACTTATTTTCAATTCTAGCTATTCCAGTACTGTTTCACTTCCTGTGATGATTTATAATATTCCAGTTTTTGTGTGCTCAGTTGCAAAGAGCAGAGTGTGGTGGTTGTGATTTACTCCCAGGATATGGAGGGTAGAAACTGAATCTCTTATATCTTCACCTTTTAAAGGAAGGACCCTGCAGGTACAATCCTCAGAATTCATCTGCTAAAATCGTATCATTTGCGGAACTCCTAGAATTTGAGGATATCCTAATGGATATTGTAGCAACTGAAGGGCCCGTTGCTGCTGCAATTGATGCTCTCCATGATTCTTTTAAGTTCTACAGTGAAGGTTAGAATATTTTCTTCTAAATATAAAGAAAAAGCCATTGGGACATCTCCATGTCATGACAAGTTCTCCGACTGGCTGCTATGTGAAAATGTGATATGAATTGTTAAGTTTCTAGATTTTATTCATCTCCATATAATAGTCCTGAGTACTGAATTTCAATTGGTATGAACCGCCAGATGAAAGTTAATGTTTCCCATTTAATAAAATAATTGGTTAAGTAACTTCTTAACTCCTTCTTTTTTGTGGACCTTTTAGTTGTTTATAGAAACTAATTATCTGAAATAGAATTGAAACAGAGACTTTAAATTAAATAATTTAGTCCTGTAATTTTAACTTGGCATGAGACACTAGAAGAAAAACTGTAAAGTTCCAAGGAGTCATTTCATATGCATGCAGTTTGTAGCTATAAATAAATCTCACTATTTTGAATATTTTCAGTTTTCAGGGAAACTGTGTGTTTAATTTTTTGCGAGTGCCCCCATGTATGAGTATTAGCATTTTTGTGAACATTTAACTAGCTCAAGTATGATTGTATCATTTCACTGATTGTTGAAATAGATCTATTGTTGGTGGCTATCGTCACTGCCAGGAGTCCTGTGCATCTCACATCAGTTTCTGTGTTATTTCTCAGGCATTTATTATGAACCAAATTGCAGCCGTTATAATTTGAGTCATGCAGTTCTGGTAGTTGGCTATGGATTTGATGGAAATGAAACAGATGGCAATAACTACTGGCTGATCAAGAACAGGTATAAATTGTCATAAAAATCTTTATTTGAAATTTTAGCAGCTAGAGAAATGGTTCATTGGTTAATGACACTGGAGGCACGTACAGGGGATTCTTGATAAGATTGCAATTTTGAGTCAATATTTTGATATAAAGTTAGAAGATTTGTTTCATTTAAGTTGAACAAAATCTGTTCTTGTTTTCCCATGTGCATGGATGAGGTGTACTTGACTGTCTGCATGTCTGTGGACATGTGTGCACCAGTGAACATGTGTAGAGGTCTGATGTCATCATCAGTTGTTTCTCAATCATTATATAACTTCTATATTAAGGCAGTGTTCTTTTCTGATCTAAGAGTTCACAATTTAATCTGGCTTACCAGCTTGCTCTTGGTATGTTCTGTGTGTATGTCTCAAGAATGAGGTTTACATACCCATTATAATGTTAATCTGGCTTTCCAGTGTGGCTCTTGTGACTGATCTTAGGTCTTTTACTGCTGAGTTGCCTAAAGTTCCAAGAATTTACTAACAGTATGTTCTCATAAAATTCAAAACCCTTCATTGGTTTCTAGGGTATCAATGTCATGTATGTGACATTGATTTCGTATAATCTGACACATTTGAGAGTTCTGAATTATGTAATGGTAGAAAGGTATCCTGCTGTGTTTTCACATTTCTTTGTGAGGCCCTCTTGGTGCTCAGGAATAGACCCTCTGCCTTTCCTGATCATTTTGTTAGGTCGGCCTCTTGACATTTCCATCATCTGGTAAGTTTTCTACTAAATGAAAAACATGATCTCTTGCAGCTGGGGACAAAGCTGGGGCATGGATGGCTACATGAAAATTGCCAAGGACAGAAACAACCACTGTGGAATTGCTTCATTTGCCCAAATCCCTCAGGTGTGAACAGCCTTATGACCAAATAGAAGCGCTTGAAAGGAGACTGTAGTTCCAGGAGGTTCATCAACTTCAAAGACCAGCCTTTGCTTACTGTGTTAAATTGCTGAGTCTCTCATGGTCCACACTGCAGTGTGAATTCTGAGAGCTTTCAAATATTTCAAATTACAAGCTTTATAACTGGTTCTCTGACTAATGAGAGTTTATGATTCAGGAGACAACTTTATTTTCACTCTTAATGCCTGTGCAAATAAAATCATTTAAAATTAATTTCAAGTGTCATTTCTAGTTTCTTATGTGCAGTGACTTTTTTGCAGTCAAACCTGCAATTCACCTTGTAGAGGGGACTGAGTGTTGTGCTGGTGTCTGGAAGAAAGGGTTGGACTGTCTTCCTTGATTTATGGCATTCTGCATTGTTGTGGTTTGCTTTCAGTGTTCTGTTTTCCACCAGCAACCTTGCTCTGAAAGACTCTATGATAATTTTTGGATTTGACACTTTTAGCTGACACACATGTGGCAGCCCACAGAAGTGGATCCATTCCACATTGACTACAGGTCAGAGAGCTCACACGTTTTTTTGTTTCTTCAATGCTATTGACAAGAGGGAGACTTAAGGTGTGGCTTTAAACAAGATGTCTTAGCTTACGGTGTGGTTGTTTGGTGTTTTGTGTATTATGATGGCCCATAGAGGGAATCTCTTCCACCTTAACCAAGATCAGAGACTCCAAGCCTCTTCCTGCTCCTTCAAGGATATGACAGAAAGCTTGACCCAGGGAATTACTGCATACAGGATGCTTGGTCCAAGGTGTGATTGCTGCATTATCTGCATAAACAGCAAAATAACTAACTCAGGATACATCTGTTTGATGTTTCAGGTATTAAAGACATAACTGCTCTGTTTCTTTTTTATATCAAGTTAAAGCAGTCTGTTGACTTTTGTCCCACTTTCTGGATTGGATACATAGGCATATGGAAAATAAACATATTTATCCAATGATGTGGGACCCCAACAGATGTTGCCCCAACGTGGGACCCTGACAGACAAAATCACCCAGTTTCAATTATTGTCCCCTCTCTGCTTTGCAATGTTACCATGTGATACTCCAATGCACTGAACTGGGCTGTGACTGTCCCTCAGTCATTAATTAACCTTTTGTTAGCACCCATAGGGCCTAGCAACCCTACTAATGTAGGCTCTGATCAGTACAACATAGCTGAAGCCCAAAGAATTGGAAATAGCCTTTATGACTATGATAAAATTTCTTAAAGATGGAATGAAGAAGTCAATGAAGAGGGAAACAGTAAAAGAAAATTAATAAATTAGTTCAGGACATAAGAGTAAATACAGGATCTATAAATAAAACTCAAAGAAAGAAAATGCTGAAAATTCAAAATTTAGGAACATGAAAATAAACCTCAGAGAAAGTCTTATTAACAGATTCTAAAAGAAAGAAGAAAAACACTTAGAAAATTGAGAAAATATAAAAAAACAAGGATACCATAGTCAGAGAATATATTAAATCTGAAAAAAACCTAGAATACCATGAAAAAGACCAAATCTAAGAATAATTGAAATAAAGAAAGGAGAGACAGAGGTTAATGTCACAGAGAAAATTTAATAACATCAGAGAAGAAAATAACCTAAACTAAAGGAAAAAGTACCTGTCAAAGTAAAAGAAGTATACAGAACACAAAATAGTTGGCAAAAGAAGAGAAATCTGCCACAACACATAATAAGCATGCAGAACAAAGAATGAATATTAAAGGTTGCAAGTAAAAACACCAAGTAACATAAAAAGACAGGACTATTAGAATAATATATTACTTCAAAATTGAGACTTTAAGATCAGAAATGCCTGAAAATTGGTTCTAAAAACACTAAAGGAACAAAAAAAGTAGCTCAGCCTGCTATGTCCAGCAAAGCAGTCAATCAAAATAGATGGAGAAAGACATTTTATGACAGGTCTAAATTTAAACAGTTCCTGTCTAAAAACCAGTCCTATTATAGATGCTATAGGGAAAGCTTCAACCTGAACAGGTGAACCAAACCTTAGAAAACACTGGAAAAAAATAACTTAAGACAAAAATTAAAAGAAGGGACAATACCACAACATAAAACAAAAACAAAACCAGGAATCAATAAACACTGCTCATTGATAAATCTCAACAAAAATGATTTAAATAGACTCAAAGACCACCTAATGGCTGCAAAAAAAAATTAATCCATTCTTCTACTGAGTACAAGAAATAGACATTAACAGCAACCTGGTAAAAGGATTTAAAAAGATATATCAAGAAATGGACCCCAGATAAAAGTTGGTGGATTCAGTTACTATCTGACAAAACAGACTAAAAAACAAAGCTAACAGAAGAGATAGAGGATACTACTCTAATCAGAGTTTATCACTATCAAGGGGACATTTCAATTTTTAACATCTATGTATGAAGTCAAGTTCACGAACACAACTACAACTTAAATCACATACTGACCCTATAAACTGGCCCTTACACACCATACAGTGGTAAAATCAATGCTGTACACTCACTAATAAACAGGACATCCAGAAAAAATAAACACAGAAATTCTGGAATTAAATAATATCTTAAACAAAAAAAAAGAACCCAACAGATATTTACAGAAATTTTTACCCTTTACAAAAGAATATATCTTCTTCTAAGAAACTAATGGAACTTTCTCCACTTTTGACCACATACTCAAACACAAAGCAAATCTCAACAGACATAAGAAAGTTGAAATAACACCCTTTATCCATCCGATCTGATAGATTAAAACTGGTATCAACAATAGCAGAAACAATAGAAGCTTACATAACCAATGAAAACCAAAGAAGTGACTATTGAATAAATAATAGGTTAAGAGAGAAATATATTGACAAAGATATTAAAGACTACCTAGTATTGAATGAAAAAAGAATACAAAGGGTTATGGGACAAAATATAGGCTTTTCTAATAGACAAGTTCATACCAGCAAGTGTCTTCATGAAGAAATCTGAGAAATTTCATACTGGTAACTTCATAGCATATTTGAAAACTTTAGAACAAACAGAAGAAATAACACCAAAAAGAACAAATGTCAAAAGAATCAAATTAAAGGGTAAGGGTAATAAATGAAGCAACAAAATCACAATACAAAGAATCAATGAAACTAAGAATTGGTTGTTGGAGAACAACAATAAGATTGACAAGTTTAGTGAATCAGCAAAAAGACAGAAAGAGAGAGAATCCAAATTTAATAAAATTAGACATGAAATTGGGAACATAATTACAGACACCTAGAAAACTCTAGATAATAATGAGGACATACTTTAAAATCCACTACTCCACCAAATAGAAAAATCTAAACTAATGGATAATTTTTTGACATTTCTCAGTTACCAAAGTAAAATAAAAATCAGGTAAGCAATTTAAACAAACCTATAATCCCTCCAGAAATAGAAGCATTCATTAAAGTCGTAAAACTAAAAGTAGCTCAGGATCATTTGAATTTATCACAAAATTACACCAGATTACCAAAGTAGGGTTAAAGCAAATACTCCATAAATTATTCTACAAAATTGAAACAGAAGGACTATTGCCCAATTCATCTTCTGAGGTCACAAGTAACCTGAAACTCAAAGCCATATAAAAGCCCCACAAAGAAAGAAAACAACATACCAATTTCCCTTATGAACATATATGTAAAATTTCTCAATAAAATATTGGCAAACCAAATCCAAGAAGGAGATGCAGGGTACTTCAGAATATTTAAATTGATAAATGCAATCCACCATATAAGTGGACTGAGAGAAAAATAAATGTATCGTCATCTTATTAGATGCAAAAAATCCTTTGACAAAAACCCAACACTGTTTCATTTAAAAAGAAAGGAATGCAGAGATTGGGAATACATAAATAGAAGATATATCTTAACATAATAAATACAGTTTACAGCAGGCCCATAGCCAATATCAACTTAAAAGAAAGCTTGTCCACTTTCCATACCTATTCAATAAAGTACTTGCAGTTTAATCTAGAGTAATAAAACAATTGAAGTAGATCAAGTGAGTAAAAATTAGAAAAGAATAACTCAAAGTATCTATGCTTTCAAATAATGTAATAGCACTCATACAACTGAAAATGCCTTTGACAATGCACTAAGATAGAAATTTTACTCACAAAAATGAGAAACCTCATTTTTCCTATACAAATGACAAATGTACTAAAAGAGTACAGGAAATCAAAATCTTCACACTAGACTGATGTGGGATTCCCCTCTGTATGCTATGAATACCACTGGTTAATAAAGAAAACTGTCTTGGGCCTTCACAGGGAATAGAGGTAGGTAGGAAAAAGTAAACCAAATGCTGGGAGAAAGAAGGAGTGAGACAGCAGCCATGTAGCCTAGCTTGACACAGATGCCAGAACTTTACCTGGTAAACCACAGCCATGTAGCAATACACAGATTACAAGAAATGGGTTAAATTAAGATATAAGAGTTAGACAGTAAGAAACTAGAGTTAATGGGCTAAGCAATGATTTAAATAACTTAGTTTCTGCGTGATAATTTTGGGTCTGAGCAGCCGAGCAGTCAGGAACAAACAGGCAGAGCTCCTTACAAAAATATCCTCAAATATATAGAGATGAATGTAATACAATGGGGTTACTGTAACCAAGCAAGTGAAAAACATGTATGATAAATAAAAACTTTAAGACTTAGAAAAAAGAAATTGAAAAAATATCAGAATATGGACTACATCCCTATCTCATGGATTGGTAGGATGAATACAGACAAAATGTTCATCCCAAAAGCAATATACACAGTTGATGCAATTCACATGAAAATTTGAATACAATTTTTCACTGAAATTGAAAAGACAAATTTCAATCTTATAAAGAAATAAAAGACCAGGTAAGCTAAAAGTATTCTGAATAATGAAAGAAATGCTGCAGGTATCATAGTTCCTGACCCCAAATTATACTACAAACTATGGTGATAGAAACAGGGTGATATTGGCACAAAAACAGATATGCTGATAAATAGAATCTAATACAAAATCTAGACATAATTCCACATACATATGGAGAACTGGATTTTAATAAAGAAGCCAGAAATATACACTGGAAAAGGCATGCACCATCTTCAACAAATGGTGATCATAAAATAGTGTAGTTTAATGTATATAAATCCACACAGATCATCCTGCAAAAACCACAAGTCTAAGTGGATCAAAGACCAATCATCAAACCAGATTCACTGAACCTGATAAAGAAAGTAAGGAATAGCCTTGAATGCATTTGCACTGGAGACGATTTCATGAACAGAACACAAATAGCAAAACCACAGACACTAATATCAACAATTAATAAATAGAGTCTCACAAAACTGGAAAGCTTCCATAAGGCAAAGGACACGAATTCAAGCAAAGCAGCAGCCTACAGAATAGGAAAAAGATTTTCATCAACATTGCACCTGACAGACAAATAATATCCAAAATATATAAGAATTTATGAACCTGGATATTAAGAAAACAATTCAATTTTAAAATGGGATACAAATCCAAATAGAAAATTCTCAAAAGAATGAACTCAAATATCTGAGAAACACATAAGGAAATGTGCAGCATCCTTAGATATCAGGGAAATGCAGATAAAAATGACTACTTGAGATGTCATTTTGCACCAGTCGAAATATCTAACATCAACAAAACAAGTGGAAGCTCCTGCTGGTGATGATGTGAAGTAAGATGAATACTCACCCTTTGCTGGGAAAACTGCAAACTTGTAAAACCACTATGGAAACTGATGTGGTGTTTTCACAGGAAGATGGCAACCAACTACCATAAGATGAAGCTGCAACACTATTGCATATGTAGCCAATGAATCCTCAATCCTACACAGAAATACTTGCACCAACTTGCTCACTACTGGTCTGGTCATAATATCAAGAATTTTGAAGCAACTGAGCTATTGTCAGTGGAAGAAAGGACAAGAAAATATGGCACACTTACAGAAAGTAGTATCAATCTGCAAATAAAAATATAAAGTAATAAAATTTACACGTAAGTGAATAGAAGTAGAAACAAAATCATCATGAATTAAGTATCCCCAAACCAGAAAGGCAAATATTGTACTCATTTATATGTGGATTTTAACTGTTAATTAGATGCTAAGCAAACTACTATTCATAGAAAAAAAGAGATTGGCATACTGTAAGGTGGGGATAGATCTCCCTAAGGAAAGAAAATATAATATATAGTTATGGATGTAGATAGGTAGACTGGAACAGGAGGTATAAGTGATGGTGTAGAGGAGGAGAGATGAGAGGGACTTGGGAGAGAATACAGGAGAGACAACTAAAACTGGGGGTCATTTGTATGGTAGTATGAAAACCTAGTGCTGTGGGACAATGGTCTTGTACCCTGTGAAGATTTGTCAGTTGTATTGCTTTAATAAACTGCTGATTATGAAGTGGTCTGTCCTGTCTCTTTAAGAGACAAGCCACTCCTACTTCTTAAACCCCACCCCCATCCACTGAGGCAGGCAGATCTTCCTCCCTGCTTGCAGCCTGAGTCTCTTCCTTTTCTATCTTCCTCTCAAAAAGGAAGCTTCTGCCTCTACTTAATTCTCCCATTTCTCCCTTCTTCCTCTCCCCCTTCTATCTCTGCCTCTCTGCTCACTTCATCTCCATAACCCACTAAATAAATATCCAACCTCACTCTGCATGGCATGCCTACCATCTGTCTCTCGCCTGCTGCCCAGGATCAGCTGTCTTTGGAGGCCTGTGGCATGGTCTCATGTGTGCCCATCTGGCAGACTTTCCACATGGCCTGCTGCAGCCACTCAAGGATCTGTGCCATCGCTCTCTGGGATTGGCTGTTCTGGGGACTGCTGGGGAGCCTGCAGCATTTTGAATTAATCCATTACATTTGGTGCATAGCATTTTGAATTAATCCATTACAGATCGGCCAGTAACCAAGCAGGAAGTATAGGTGGGGCAAACAGAATAGTAGAATTCTGGGAAGAGGAAAGGTTCAGCCTGAAGTCATCACCCAGAAAAGAGGAAGTAAGCTGAGACTGCCTCACTGATAAAAGGTACCAAGCCATGTGACTAACACATACAAGAATTATAGGTTATTGTAATATGTAAGAATAAGTTAATAAGAAGCCTGAGATTATAATAAGCCCACCAGATTATAATTAATATAGAACTTTGTGTATGGGGCGAGGGGGGGGGCAAACAGCTGTAGGGCTGGGTAGGACAGAAACCTCTGTCAACAAATGGTACCAGCATGGACAAGTACATCCATACAGAACCTGAGAGAGCTTAGGAACTAAATCTAGACACAAAAGAACAGAGTTAAGCATGGCTTCTTGGTTGCAGCATTTTCTCAGATGGGCTTTATTTGCTAGAGGCAAGCCTGTCTCATTTAATAGAGATTTCCTGACTCAGCTTTAGCTGCAAAAACCTTGCAGCTCTTTTAAAAGGCCCCATCATGAAACACCTAAGTGATTTTGATGAATAGCTGACAGCATGCTTTTTGGTGGTGGCAGTGACCTTGAAACTCCATAGAGTGGTGGGAATAAACATGGCTCTGGCCAGTACATCTGCCATGAGGAAAGACTCTCAGAAAGGTAAATAAATGGGCTGGATTCAGCCAACAAAGCCATGACTTTAATCCTAGCCATATCAGTTAACAAATTAAAGTCTTATGTGATTAGAAAAAGACAGATAGACAGTAAAGATAGATTCAGATAAAAAAAACACCTTAAATTATTTACAGTGTGTTAAAAAAAATATATGTAGGCTTGGAAAAGAAAACTGAGCTCCCAAGGTCCCAATGAGGAGCAGAAGGAGGGAGAACAAAAGCAAAGAAGTAGGGGCCACAAGGGGTGCACCCACCCACTGAGACAGTGGAGCTGATCTATTGGGAGCTCACCAAGGCCAGCTGGACTGTGACTGAAAAAGCATGGGATAAAACTGGACTCTCTGAACATGACGAACAATGAGAGCTGATGAGACGCCAAGGACAATAACAAGGGGTTTTGATACTACGTAATGTGCTGGCTTTGTGGGAGCCTACCCAGTTTGGATGTTCACATTCCTAGATATGGACGGAGGGGGGAGGACCTAGGACTTACCACAGGGCAGGGAACCCTGACTACTCTTTGGACTAGAGAGGGAGGGGGAAAGGAGTGGGGGGAGGGGGAGAAGGGTAGGAGGAGGGGGAGGGAAATGGGAGGCTGGGAGGAGGTGGAAACTTGTTTTTTTTTCTCATTTTCTCAATAAAAAAAAGAAAAGAAAAAGAACAAAGACCTATTGTGTTGTTTTTTAATTATTTGATGGCTGAAATAGAAGCTTCAATTGCAAAAAGATATTTGATTATGAATGCTGCTGAATTAATCCAACCATATATATTTTGAAAATGCCTTAACTTCAAAATTTAAGTCTAAAGGTATGCTACTTTGGAGGAGAGATTTTGCTTTTGGTTTCACAGGAAATGAGAGGCCCTGGATTCAATTAGTGCTAACAAAAATCAGGTTTGATTAAAGAAGACCCCCTAAAAATCTCTGATAAAAATGGGTGAGCCAGGTGATCCAACATTTCAGAGGACCTCTGTTTGAGTTTCCCCTGAGTTCTAGATCCAGGGCAGCCTCATGACTGCTGGATAAAATGATCAAGCCTCACTAAATATCCTAGTCAGGACTTGATCATAATTCTAAATTTTCTTTATGTCCCCATAAGGTTATCAGAATCCCCAATCACCAAGAAGTAGCCTGGAAAACTATGCTTACATTCCACCAAAAAAATTGATTATGGATATTTAACTCATTTAGAATGTTGGTTATAAGTTTTTATGGATAATAGTCAGGAAAAATCTAAACAGAGGAGATTAAATTTAGAATTCTTATTTTGCAAAAAAAAAGGAGGGGAGTGCTATGGGGCAATAATCTTGTATCCTGTAAAGATTTGTCAGTTGTATTGCATTAATAAAATGCTGAATGGACATGATTGGCCAATAGCCAGGCAGGAAGTATAAATGGAGCAACCACAACAGGAGAATTCTGGGAAGAGCAAAGGTGCAGTTTGCAATCATCATCCAGACCTAGAAGAAGTAAGATGAGACTGCCTCACTGATAACAGGTATCAAGCAATGTGGCTAATACAGAGAAGAATTATGCGTTAATGTAAGATGTTAGAAATTAGTTAATAGAAGCCTCAGCTAATAGGCAAACAAGTTAATAATTAATGTAGGTTCTGTGCATTTCTTGGTACAAATGGCTGTGGGAACAGGTGTAACAGAAACCTCTGTCAACAACCTAAGCTGTAGAATCTTCTTAAAAATATACATACAAGAAGACCATATTAGGAAATAATCAAATTCTGGTGGAGAGTGGACAACTGTGACTCTCAATGTATATCTTCTTGTGTGTTTTCTTCTTGGCAATTTTTCTTTTGCTTGTTTTGACCTATTCTGATATTTTTGCTTTTATTTTATCTTCTTATATTTAATTCTGTAATTATTCCTTACATGACTATTTGTTTTGAAGAGACAGAGAAGTGTGGATCTGGATGGCAGGGGATGTGGGGAGGAATTGGGAGGAGAGGATGAGAAATCATAATCAGGGTATACTGGTTGAAAAAAGTTTATTTTCAACTAAAGAAAAATTATATCAAAAAAGATACAAAACCTCAATTTCATTATATTGTGAAGGGAATTTAGATACATGTGAGGTCAAAATTAAGACAAAAAGAACTGAATCATTAAACAGATCTATAGTCAGCAATCAGGTTGAAGCAACAATAAATGTCTAAATAAATCACGTCTACCCTCAACTCATAAATAAATACCAGGGACAGATGGCTAACTATGAACTTCTAAGAGAACCCAGAGCAGCAGGGATTCATCTATGGCAGTGAGTTAGCCATGAATGAAGCCTTGTCACAATTTTTAAATGTAGAGTATGTTCTTTTTCACTCATTCATGAACAAATATTACACTGAGGCATTTCTCTGCTGAGATATTTTCTATGCTTGGTTTATAACTGACAAAAAATATTTCAATTAGCAAGATATAGAAGTGAAAGGGTGTAAGGAAGTCAGCTACATGACAAAGAAAGAGAATATAGGTTCTCCTTACGTCTATGAGGAGGCATTTGCGTAGATGTGACTCAGGAGAAATGGATTGTTTTGGCCCAAGGCTTCCGTTCCTGTTGACTAGTTCCTTCTTGCTGATTGTATCTATCTCTTAGGGCTCAGGGTGCATCTGACTCAAGGTCCAGAATCATTTGTCACTGGGACACAGAATGATGGAATTTTATATCTACATCTTTCCAAGGTACGGTTCACTGTAATTGCATTCTCCAAAGTCACTTATGTGTATTCATGTGTAGTGACCATTTTTCCCCACAACTAATATAAACTGAAAAATGAGGGTCTAGTGGTATATGCTAGAGTTTGTAGAATGGGTCTCTACATTTGGAAACAGAAAAACAAAGAGGAGAATCCTTTAAAGACCAGCAAACAAATTCACAGTACCGTGTGGACTAGATCTTCTGTTTAGCCACATAGATGACTTGTGACGTTGACTGTGTAATACTTCTGCTGGTAACAAAGTGGAAAGATTTGCTTCCATTCTCTCCTGTTCAGTGACTTCAGTTCTTCACACATGGGTGTCTTTCAAAGATTAGTGTGCTAAAGAATTTAACAAGTTCCCTGGACATTTGAGAACTGTGCCAAGGTGATGATAGTTTAAGAAATATGGACTTACTAATTCAAGTCAATCTGTATTTTCTTTGAAATCCTCAGTCTGACTTCTGTATCTGAGGAGGTAATGATTGGGGGTATTTCCGATACAAAGAGTACAGGGAGAGGGAACTTTATTCCAGTATCTCCAGGTTCTAAAAATATATTTAAATAAAGAATGAACAAGATTGCATTCCCACCAGCAATGGATGAGTGTACCCCTTCCTCCACAGCCTCTCCAGCAAAGGCTATCCTTGGTGTTTTTGACTTTAGCCATTCTGACAGGTGTAAGATGATATCTCAAAGTTGTTTTGATTTGCATTTCCCTGATTGCTAAGGAGATTGAGCACGACCTTAAGTGTCTTTTGGCCATTTGAACTTCTTCTGTTGAGAATTCTCTGTTCAGTTCAGTGCCCCATTTTTTAATTGGGTTAATTAGCCTTTTAAAGTCTAGTTTCTTGAGTTCTCTATATATTTTGGAGATCAGACCTTTGTCTGTTGTGGGGTTGGTGAAGATCTTCTCCCAGTCAGTAGGTTGCCTTTGTGTCTTAGTGACAGTGTCCTTTGCTTTACAGAAGCTTCTCAGTTTTAGTAGGTCCCATTTATTCAATGTTGCCCTTAATGTCTGTGCTTCTGGGGTTATACCTAAGAAGCGATCACCTGTGCCCATCTGTTGTAGGGTATTTCCCACTTTCTCTTCTATCAGGTTCAGTGTTTTCGGGCTGATATTGAGGTCTTTAATCCATTTGGACTTGAGTTTTGTGCACGGTGATAGATATGGGTCTATTTTCATTTTTCTACAGGTTGACATCCAGTTGTGCCAGCACCATTTGTTGAAGATGCTTTCTTTCTTCCATTGTATACTTTTAGCTCCTTTATCGAAAATGAGGTGTTCATAGGTTTGTGGGATTAAATCCGGGTCTTCTATACGATTCCATTGGTCGACTTCACTGTTTTTATGCCAGTACCACCCTGTTTTCATTACTGTAGCTCTGTAATAGAGTTTGAAGTCAGGGATGGTAATGCCTCCAGACAATCCTTTATTGTATAGGATTGTTTTGGCTATCCTGGGTTTTTTGTTTTTCCATATAAAGTTGATTATTGTCCTCTCCAGATCTGTGAAGAATTGTTTCAGTTTCTCAGGAAATTCGGGATCAACCTACCCCTCGACCCAGCAATACCACTCTTGGGAATTTACCCAAGAGATGCTCTATCATATATCAAAAGCATTTGTTCAACTATGTTCATAGCAGTATTATTTGTAATAGCCAGAACCTGGAAACAACCTAGATGCCCTTCAATGGAAGAATGGATGAAGAAAGTATGGAATATATACACATTAGAGTATTACGCTGCGGTAAAAAACAATGACTTCTCGAATTTTGCATGCAAATGGATGGAAATAGAAAACACTATCCTGAGTGAGGTATCCCAGACCCAAAAAGATGAACATGGGATGTACTCACTCATAATTGGTTTCTAGCCATAAATAGGGGTCGCGGAGTCTACAATAGGCGAATCTAAAGAAGCTCAGTAAGAAGGTGAACCCAAGGAAAAACATATAGTTATCCTCTTAGATAAGGGAAGTAGACAAAATTGCCGGGGAGAAAAGTGGGATGTTGGGGGTGGGGTGGGATGAGGGTTAGGGGAGATGGGGAGAGAAAAGGTAGAAGGAAAGGAGGGGGGACTTGGGAAAACCGGAGGATCGGGATAAAGGAAGGTTGGATAGGGGAGCACGGAACCCCATTTCTTAGTTAAAGGACCCACTTTAGGATGGGCAGGAGACTTGACCCTAGAGGGGCTCCCAGGTGCCCAAGCTGAGGCCCTCAGTTAGTTCCTTGGGCAGCTGAGGATAGGGAACCTGAAATGACCCTATCCTAGAGCAATACTGACGAATATCATGCATATCATCCTAGAACTTTCATCTGGCGATGGATGGAGATAGAGACAGAGACCCACACTGGAACACTGGATAGAGCTCCCAAGGTCCCAATGAGGAGCAGAAGGAGTGAGAACATGAGCAAAGAAGTCGGGACCACGAGGGGTGCACCCACCCACTGAGACAGTGGAGCTGATCTACTGGGAGCTCACCAAGGCCAGCTGGACTGTTACCAAAAAAAGCATGGGATAAAACTGGACTCTCTGAACATGACGAACAATGAGGGCTGATGAGACGCCAAGGACAATGGCACGCGGTTTTGATCCAACGCAATGTACTGGCTTGGTGGGAGCCTAGCCAGTTTGGATGTTCACCTTCCTAGATATGGACAGAGGGGGGAGGAACTAGGACTTACCACAGGGCAGGGAACCCTGACTGCTCTTTGGACTGGAGAGGGAGGGGGTGAAAAGTGGGGGGAAAGGGAGAGGGGTGGGAGGAGGGGGAGAAGAATGGGAGGAGGGGGAGGGAAATGGGAGGCTGGGAGGAGGTGGAAATTTGTTTTTTTTTCTTTCTTTTCTTTATTCTCCTTTTATCAATAAAAAAAAAGAATGAAGAATTTTAAAAACAAATTTAAAACTCACAGGAAGCTATCATGCAGAGCCAAGTAAACCATCGAGGAGTATTTGAGTGATCCTTGCTAGAAAGAGAGCCAATTTTACTAGAGTGAGGTGGTGGTCTTATCACAAATCTCAGGAAAGATGCATTTGCACCATAGGTTATATTTTGATTAGTGTTTTTGGGCACGTAATATTCATTTTACTTCTGTGTCAAGGAGAAGACTAGAAACTCAAAAGCCAGGTTTTGTTTAATACGAAATCAGAGGGAATATTTGGGACCAACTAACTCTACATCCAACAGAGAATTAGTGTCCTGAATATGCACAACACTGAAAAATGATAAACAAGAAAAAAACCAATTAGAAAGATGGGCTTTCTAACTGGACATAAAGTTCTCAAGAAAAAAAATAGAAATGGCTAGTAAATAAATACTTTTAAAACTTTTAAAAATACTTACATACTTGGGAAATGCAGATTAAAACTATGTAATTAATTCTGTCAGATGTCAATCATAATGACAATGATCAGGAAGACACATGACAACAAATTCTTATGTGGATGTGGGAAAAGGACTCTTACACACTGTTCCTGGTAAAAGAACAGCTCCAGTTAGTGATCAAACCAGGCTCATACAGATTTGAACAGACATGTCAGTCAGTCTTGAAAAGCTTAGACTTACCTATGAGAAAGTGAGAGAAGATCCTAGAAACCCAAATATCTAGCAGGAATTCAAACACCAATACCACCTCTGACAGCACTTATTCTCACAAGCACTGAGAGGACACCCCAGGATTAGATGTAGATAAGTATCTTCCTTGGACCCAATGCAGATATAGTGAATGGAAGGGGCCAGACACAATCAGTGAGAAATATGAAAATGCCAGGATATTGATGGGGTTGTAACCAATTATTATGCACAGTGTCAGTCTTGAGTTGATGGATTTGGGTACAGTAAGAAGCAGGTGTGCAACCATGATGAAGAAGCCAGTTAGCAGCAATCCATCACATCCTCATCAGCTATGGCTTCCAGGACACACCATGCTTGAGTTCCTGTCTTGACATCCTTTGATAATGGACTGTGGTTTAGATGTATAATCTGAATGAAGCTTTTCTTCCCCAAGAGCTTTTGGTCATGGTGGTTTATCACAGCAACCATAGATCAAAGACAGCCAAGAGATTAGCATTTCAAAGCCTGGCAAATAATGACATAAAAGCAAATTTCTATCTTTTGTCTATATAAATGAAATATATTTAGATTCACCTACATTTGATATTTAACCCTAGTCTGTATATAAGGCATGTTAAAAGATGTGTTAAGGAAAATTAGGCCACGCCCATGAAGGTTTACTTCCAACAGGTGTATGTGATTTGCCTTTCATTAGACAAAAAATGAGATATATTGATATGACTAGAATACACCATTACTATACTAATATGGAATGCCTTTGAGACAAAATTGATCAATTGGAAGGATAATATTAAGCCTTGAAGTTAAGAAGAGGATCTAGACAGACAATGAAAATTAGGAATAAAGAACTTTGGTAGACCATGAAAAGGCAAAATCTATGAACTGTCAGCATAGAAGGAAATAAATTCCAGCTGGATGGCACAGAACAGATCATCAACATGTTCACAAAAGACAACGTCCCGAATTGGTCAAACTAAGAGAAGTCATACCCGTTCAAAATCAAAAAGACAGAACAACAAATAGCACCAGAACAGAAACTCCACAACAAAAAGAGGAATTGAAAACTACCAGACAAAATTCACAAATCACAAACAAGGGCAAACCCATTAGAATAACAAGTAAATCCTCAATATAAACTACAAGATGAAAAGGATTAGAGGAACGTGCTCCTATTTCTAAGACATCACAGATGCCAGTCCAGTAACGTTATCAGCAAAACTATGTGACAGAGGTGAAGGACAGGAAAAATTCTCCATGATAAAGGCTAGTTGACTATGTTTACCAAACCAGACGTGATGGTTAATTCTGTTTTTTAACTAAACATAGATGAGAAAGAAACCCTCTTTTGAGAAAGAGCTTCCATCAGATTGGCCTGTGGGCATGTGTTTGGGTTATTGCCTTGACTGGTAATAAATGCAGCAGGGGCCCATCTGACTGCAGGTGACACCATTCCTGCACAGGTGGGCCTGGACTATACAAAAACTGTAGCTGAACATGGGACTGGGAGTAAGGCAGAATTTGACATTTGAGCATACATTTTACTTCAAACATATGCCATGTATCCCATTTGTCCCAATGATGATCTATAAATTGTAAAATCAATTCTTTATTATCGTGGTCATGATGTCTAGCATAGCAACAAGAGCCACAATAGAACCAAATTGGTGAGGCTGAAATAGGTTTTTGCTATGGGAGTTCTCACTGCATTGTTTTGGAGGATTGTGCTTTCCTTTCAAGCTTTTCCTGTACTAGCCATTTTGAGCTCAGAGCTTAATGGACAGTTCGGTGGATTCTATAAATTATGTAGAATTTCAGATTCAAAACCAAATGTTGTTCGTTGTTGTAATTCTCCTAGGTCAATCTGAGTGTGAAGCAATGAGGGAAGAGATGATGGCATAGTGAGAAAATTAATTATGTCTAGGAAATAACACACAATACCCTACCATATGTCTCTGAATTTAGATTCTACCAATGTAAGGAAGAAAAAGGATAATTTATGAACCATGTTGTGTGAGTGGAAATGATATAATGCATATGATATCAAAGTATGGCACCAGTGACTCTGGTAAGAGCTAGGCATCATGAGCAAGCTCCAGGCAGGCCACTAGGCAGCTCAGACATGTGCCTAGCCCAGGATATATCTGAGATAAGCTAATGAGATAAATCCAGCTGGTGCTGATGTACTAGGAAGGCAGCCCCAGCTGTGAGCCCTGATAGTACAAAGCTACTGCCCAATGAAAGGATTAAAAATAATGGAACTATGGGAATGGGTGCAGGATGATACTGCTGTCCTCCAATGACATGAATTCTCTAGCCTGGGTGTTGATGCCCATTTTAGAGTGGAGTAAAGATTCCATGCAGGGCCCTAGCCTCAGTGACCACTGACTTTCAGATTGTAGGTAGGCCTACATAGGTCTCCTATCAGTCATAACCATTCTCTAAGATCAAAAGAATATCCTGTATGGCTACCATTGCCACCCTCAAGATGCCGCAAATGAGGGACTTCACAGCTCAGGTGAGTCAAGCCTGAAGTCTTCCAAGAGTGCTCACCAGAGAATTTCTCCAGAAGAACCCAGCAACAGCAGCATTACTACGTAACAGAGGTTTCCTGCCTGCTGAAGTATCTGTTTACCAGTTATGCTGATATAATAAGAAATATTTGTATGAATGTACTGAACATATTCAAAAGACAAATCCTGTGTGGACATCCTAAGTGCCTAATGTCTTACAGTCCATATGCTCCAGCACTCTGCAGAAAGATGGGTCATTTTGGCACCTGAGCATTGTGCTTGGTGCCAAGAAACAGATTATTTGTCCCTTATGAGTGAAGTTTATCCTGGTGGTCAGATATTCAGAGCAGCACGGATTCATCTACGGCAGTGAGTGACCCATGAATGAAGCCTTGTCACAATTTTAAAATGTGGAGTATGTTCTTTTTTGCTCATTCATGAACAATTATTACACTGAGACATTTCTCTGCTGAGATATTTTCTATGCTTGGTTCATAACTGAGGAAGGACATTTCAATAAGGCAGATATAGAAGTGAAAGGGTATAAGGAAATCAGCTACATGACAGAGAAAGAGAGTATAGGTTCTCCTTACGTCTATCAGGAGGCACTTGCGTAGATGTGACTCAGGAGAAATGGATTGTTTTGGCCCAAGGCTTCCGTTCCTGTTGACTAGCTCCTTCATGCTGATTGTATCTATCTCTTAGGGCTCAGAGAGCAAATGACTCAAGGTCCAGAATCATCTGTCACTGGGACACAGAGTGATGGAAGTTCACCTGTATGACTATTCAAGGAAGGGTTCACTGCAATTGCCTGGTCCAAGGTCGCTTAAGTGTTTTCATGTATTCTGACCATTCCCCCCTCCCCCAACTAACATATACTGCCAAATGAGGGTCTTAGTGGTATATGCTTGGGTTTGTAGAATTGGTGTTTACATTTGGACATCAAATAAAGCTGAGAAACCATTATAGAACAGCAAAAAAAAATTCAAAGGGTAGATATGGGAACAGGGAAGAAGATAATTAAGGGAGCCATTGTAAGGTTTGCGAGACTTGGTTCTAGAGAGGTTCCGAGGTGTCCAAGGGGATGTCCCCAGCTTGGTCCTTGGGCAGTAGAGGAGAGGGTGCCTGAACTGGCCTTGTTTCATAGCCACACTGATGAATATCTTGAATATCACCATAGAACTTTCTTCCGGTGATGAATGGAGGTAGAGACAGAGACCCACATTGGAGTACTGCACTGAGCTTCCAAGGTCCAGATAAAGAGCAGAAAGAGGGAGAAGATGAACAAGGAAGTCAGGACCATGAGGGGTTTGTCCACCCATTGAGACGGTGTGACTGTCCTAATTGGAACTCAACAACACCAACTGGACTGGGACTGAAGGAACATATGATCAAACCAGACTCTCTAAATGTGGCTGACAATGGAGCTGACTGAGAAACCAATGATAATGACACTGGGATTTGATTCTACTGCATGTACTGGTTTTTTGGGATCCTAGTCTGTTTGGATGCACACCTTTCTAGGCCAGGATGGGGTGGGGGGAGAGCCTTGGTCTTCCCGTAGGGCAGGGTACCCTGCCCTCTCTTAGGACTTGAGGGTGAATTTGGGGGAGTGAGAGGGAAATGGGAGGAGGGGAGACGTGCAAATTTTGATAAATTAATAAAGTATTAAAACATTTAAAGTACAATGTGGACTAGGTCTTCTATTTAGCCACATAGATGAGATATGAGGGTCACTGTGTAACACTTCTGCTGGTAATGAAGAGGAAAGATTTCCTGCCATTCTCTCCTGTTCGGTGACTTCAGTTCTTCACACATGGGTGTCTTCAAAGGTTAGTTTGAACAGAGAATTTAACAAGCTCCCCTGATACTTTAGAACTGTGCTAAGGTGATTCTAGTATAAGAAATATGAACTTACTAACTCACATCAATCAATCTTTCTTTAGAAATCCTAACTTTGTCTTCTTTATCTGAGGAGGTAATTATTGGGGGTATTTTAGACACAAAGAGTACAGGGAGAGCCAACTTTCTACCCAGTATTTCAGGATCTTGAAAATATAGTAAAAATTAAGGATGAAAAAATTTTAGGTGATTTTTAAAACTCACAGGAAGCTGTAATGCAGAGCCAAGTACACCATCGAGAAATATTTGAGTAATCCTTAAAAGAGAGCCTATATTCCTGGACAAAGTTGGCAGTCTTATCACCAATCTTAGAAAAGAAGCACTTGGACTATTGGTTATATTTTGATTAGTGTATTTGTCCAAGCAATTTTCATTTTACTTTAGAGTCAAGGACAAGACTCAAAAGTCAAAAGCCAGATTCTATTTAATCCAAATTCACTGGAAATAGTTGGGACCAAACTATGGTATGGTACGGGGTGTTCAACATTCAAAATCACACATTCACCTTCCTTCTTCATTTTATATCAAGAAAACATATAACACAATTAAAACTGAGCTACAGCTTACATGGAGAATTCTAAAAAGAGTTAACTCAATGGTTGAGAAACACTTAAAGAAATGTTCAGCACTGTTAGTCATCAGGGAAAGACAATTCAAAACTCCCTTGAGATTTCATTTTCCATCTGTCAGCTAAGACAGACAGTTAAGGTCAACAAAAGAAGTGGCAGTTCATACTGATGATGATGTTGAATAACAGGGAACAGGCAGTCATACATTGCTTTAAGACGGCAAACTTGTAAACCTCTATGAAAATCTGTGTGAAGATGCTTCACGAAGTTAAGAATCGATCAACCTCATGATTCAGCTCTACCACATTGGGCATGTAACAAAAATATGTTTCATCTTACCACAGAGGTACTTGATAAACCAAGATCATTACTGGTCTAGTCACAATATCAGAACTTTGAAACATGGAGGGATCTTTCAGTGGATGGAAGTCCAAAGAAAATGGGGACACTTACACAATGAAGTATGACTTGGCTGATAAAAAAACAAATTTACAGGTAAACGGATGTAACTAAAAAAATCATCTTTATTGAGGTATCTAAAACCCAAAAGGACAAATAAGGTATATTTTCTTCTATATGTGATTAGCTGTGAAGTAAATGTTAAACAAGTTACCATCCATAGAATATGGAGACAGGTACAAAGTAATGTACTTGGGGCACTGATCAATCTTCTCAGGAAGGACAAAAATTAATAGTAATAGTCATCGAGATCAGGGTAGCAAAACAGGAGACTCAAGAGGGGATCAGGACACATGCTGGGATGAGACAGAGAATACAGAGAAAGACAGTTAAAGTGAAGGCTCACTCGAGTGTTAGTATGGCAACCTAATACTGTAGAAACTTCCTAAGTGATTTACATATCTGAAGGATATCTATTCACATTTGCCAAGTAATCAAAAGAAAGGATGACTGTGCAACTAAGTCCATATCTGTTTCTTCTACATTTTATTGGCCTGTTTTCCTTTGTTTTGTTTATTGGTTTGTATATTTTTCCCATTCTTATTTGTATTTATTTTGTCTAATGTTTTATTTTACTTTAGTTAACTTTTGCCCCTTTCATTTCCTACAAGAGACAGAAAGCCTGGCATCAAAAAGTCAGTAAACGTGAAGAGAAATTGGGAAGATCGATGGAGGAGGAAACATAATCATGACACATTGTATGAAAAAAATCTATTTTCAGTAAACAAAAGGACATACATAAGCGTAAAATTGAAAAATATTGCATTAGTAATTAGAAATAACTAAATATCTAGATATATGACTTAACAAATTTGAGACAAGAAAACTTAAAATCCTTAGAGTCTTTCAGCAATAAGGTTCAGAAAATATCTAATGTTTCACTGAAACATATCTGCCTCATCACCCCCCAAAAGGCCCAGGACCATAGGGTTAACTAGGGACTTGTAACAGAACTTTTTCAAATTGACATTAACAATGCTCAAATTATTACACAAAACAGAACAGGCAAATGGCATTTGCTTTATTCCCTCAATAATAATGCCCTTCACACACTCATATCCTCTCACATTAAAGCCTCTCATTCCAAATTTTTTAAATTTTTATGAATTCATTATTACCATGGAACCAAAATAAAATACAGACTCATAGCAACCACAGGAAAGTTAGACGCCTATCTCCATGATCTACAAAGAGTCTAAATAGATTACAAACAAAATCCAAAGACACATTAAAAAGATCATTCTGCATGACCAAATTGTTTTTAATCCAAAGATTTAGTGGCAGACTAATATAAGAAAATCAAAAATGATATTAATCACATATATTGATTCAGTAAAATACCCAACTTCATTCTTGTAATAGAGGAGATAGTAAACCAACTAGACATCATATGTTACCAAATAACCCAAGTTCTAAGAATGAGTTTCATCTTTTTGAATCATGATGTGGTATGTCCTTCGGTATATGTGTTGCTTTTATTGGTTGATGAATAAAGCTGTTTTCACCTATGGTAAGTCAAAATACCACTAGGCAGGAAGTTCAAAGAAAGATACATGGAGAGTGTAAGTGGAATTAAGGTGACTCTGTGTAGTTACTGAAGGAGAATGATGCCAAATTACTATCAATATGCGGCAGCACGTGGCAATGCATAGATTAATAGAATTTGGTTAATTTATGGTTTAAGAGCAAATAAGGAATATTCCTGAGCAATTAGCCAAACAGTATTGTACTTAATACAGTATCTGTGTGATTATTTAGGTGGGAGCCATCATGAAATGAAAGTGCAGTATGCGTTTACATAATCAAATGGCCTATCTTAGTCAGTGTTCTGCCATTACAGTGAGATGACATGACTGTGGAAACACCTATAAAGGAAGATATTTAATTGGGTCTTACAGTTTCAGGGGCATTGCCCATTTTTATCACAGCAAGGAGCACAGCAGTATAAAGGCAGGCAGGCATGGTACTAAATAATTAAGTGAGAATTTCAAATTCAAGTCTGCAATCAGTATGAAAAGAGAATGACACTGGACTAGCCCTATACTGTTGAAACCACAAAATCAACTCCCAGTGATGTATTTCCTCCATCAAAGCTATACCTCCTAATCCCTTCCGATAGTTTCATAAACTGGTGGACTGTAGGATGAGGGCATGCTTGTGGGGTTTTGTGTTCTTCCCAGTTCCCACAGCAGATAGGCCCCAAAGAAAATCACACAGAGGTCTCCATAAGTTAAAAACCTATGGGCCCATCAGCTCAGGCTTCTTATTAACTCTTATAATTTATATTAGCCCATTATTCTTGCCTATGCTAGCTACATGGCTCAGGACCTTTTTCAGTGGGGTAGGTCACATCCTGATTTTCAGTGTCTGGACAGGCCTGGAAAAAGAGCTCCTTTCTTCCCACAATACTGCTGCTCAAATTGCCCCACCTCAACTCCCTGTCTGGCTGTCCCGCCTATCATTCCTGCCTGGCCAAGAAGTGTTTATTTAGAACATAATTGACAGAATACAGAAGTGTTCCACACCAGTGAACAAGCATCCAATTATGTGAGATTGTGGGTGAGATATACTCTTCCATATCACCCCATTCCCCTCCCCAGAATCATAGGCTTATAGCCACATCAGAATGCAGAAATACATTCAATCCAAATTAAAAATATTCCATATTCTATGACAGTCTCAACACTCTTTAAAAGTCCAATATTCAAAGTCTCTAATACTTGTGTCCATGTCTTAACTGTAATCCCTTGTAAAATTAAGCTTACAAGCATATCAAATCTTTCAAACATACAATGGCACAGGAAATACATTGCCATTACAAAGGTTAAAAGAGTTTATAGTAAGAAAATACTGTACCAAAAGAGCAACTAAAGCTGGAAGGGAAAACTTCAAGTTCTATATCTCTATGTCTGATGTTAAAGTATTCTTCAGATTTCAAAATCCTTTAGCTTTGCTGACTGCAACATACTTCCCTCCCTTGGATTGGTTTCACACCCTGTTATCAGCACTCATTATTGGGTATCTCCTGACTCTGGCATATAGAACATCTTTCTATTTCTAAGACCATATGGGTTTTACCATCACAGCTTCACACAATAACCTCCATTGATTTCTAGGCAGGGACGCTTCAGACACATGCCTTGCCTGAGCAGCCTTCCTAAGTCATAAAGAGATTGCACAAGCTCTTTTTATATCCATGGCTCTAAAGACAGAACCATGGAGGCAAATTTGCTCAGTCCTTATGTTTTCTGGGCCTGGAACATAGTCCCTTAATTCTGAAAGCCGTTAGGTACTGATTGCAATACAGTATGAGAGACTGTCCCTGAGTCCACCAGGGTGTGTCCTGAAGCAGTAAATATAGTAACTTTGAATTGATGCTGTGCTGGTACAATGAAGAATGCGAGGTAAATGGTGCTTCTAGATGGCAGGCCCATGTAACATCCAAAAGAGAAAACTCGGGGAGTTTCAAGAGATACAGTCACAGCCTGCCAATTTTTTCTCCTTATACTTCAACCTTGAAAACCACTTGCCCCTTTGATAGTCATGTCTCCTAAATGTCTTCTGAGATACCATGTATTACACACTGACACATTGAAACAGAGCATCCCATGAATCTGTGTCCTCTAGGATCCAACCAGATCTGAGGAGTAAATACAAAACAGAATGCATTGATTAACTCCTGCCAGGGATGATAACCAAAGCCTCCCATGCTAATGGTGAGGGCACATCACACATCTTTTCCAGTATGTGTAATAACAAAATACAAGCAGCTCAGTATAATGTGATCCAAAGCCTACAGGACTGCTATCCAACTTGCTTTGGCACAGTTCACAAAGTCAGCTTCCTGTTGTCCAGAGACATATCCCACAGCCATATCAGAGATTATCTCTCAGAAAGAACCTGACGTACTAGATGCCTGATTAACACAGCCAATCAAAGGGAGAGCATGATTGATGGGCAGGTTCAAATGGATAGATATTTGAGATTTATGGCGTGAGTAAGTAACTGCTGTGTCAGACTCTGGAACCTCAACAACCTCTGAAGAGTTGAGACCGTGGAGTGGACTAAGGCAGTAGCCATCACCACAGAGAGGTAAGACCATGAATTTCCAAGACAGAATGTTAGGTACTTGTGGGGTGGGAGTTAGGAGACTCCAGGGAAAATCAAGTAAATACCAAAGACTATAGTCTAATCTTCAGAAACAGAGGTTTGTGTAGGTATAGTGGAATAGGTAGCAAAGACAAAGATGACACCACATCCCTTATAGATCTGTTTGTGTGGGGTCCCATTACGTGAAAGTCTGGATCTGCCCACAGAGATTTACACCAGGTCCTTTGAATACCAGTAAACATCACTGGCACCTGCTGGTCCAGAAGAGATCATCTCTTGCACAAAACCCCAGAATGGATCTGTTTTGAGTTCACATGGACAGAAGTAGTAGCAGATGGTGTGTTCCTAATAAGTGCTATGGGCAGTGTTGCTTTAGAGATCCAGGATGTTCAGAATCTTTTAATTTCATGATCACCTTGCTATTGTACTCCACCTACTCCATGGTTCTGGGCTCCTGTTAGTTTTTGATATGACACTATTCTGATATAGGTAGTGAGCTGAGAATATGATTTCACAGTTCCAACGGTAGAATACAAGGAATAGCAAATGACTTTTCCAAAATTCTTATAGAAGATATTTTAAAATGGTTTATTAAAAAAGAGAGGGTTAAAGACAAGCCTAGTACTTTATGCATATTAGAAAAGCTTATAATGTCATGTAGTCCCAATCCTTAAGTTCACCTTGAAAATAGAATCCAATACCATGTGACAGAAGTTTTGATTGGTATAAAAAATGACTCAGTGATATCCTAGACTATGATAGCTCTTTTACTTCTGTTCCTCACAGTGGTTGAAGACATTTCTGAAGTAATAAGATGCATTTCATCTAAAGTTTTCATTGCTAGAATTCTGGACTCATGCTGTTCATTTTGTATTGAATCTAATAAACATCATTTGATGACTCAGTTCAAACACATCCTACAACTTTTCTGCAGTCTCTCAAAAATTATTTGGAAGAATAATTCAAAACTTTTATTGACCACAATGGATTAATTTATTATGAAGGAGTAAGAAGACATAAAATTATTTCTGTAGTTATGTCTTCATTTCTCTTTCTTATCCAGGCTCTTCAGTTATGACTCCTGCTGTCTTCCTGTTCATCCTGTGCTTAGGAGTTGGGTCACGTGTTTCGGCACTTGATCCCAGTTTGGATGCTGTATGGGAAGAGTGGAAGATACTCTATGAAAAATCATACAGCCTGGTTGGTATCCTGGAAACTGTCCAGAAGGGCCCCAGAGTGCAGCTGTCTAGGCATAGTAGAGGTCATAAGTGCCCCACTACAACTAACACCATGAGGTTGCTTAATCACAACCATTGTGAGCAATGGGTAGCCAGATTCCCTTTCGTCAGTATGAGGAGAATATGTGACTATTGTGTCCTAGACTAGCTCTCCTGGGCCTCTAATCACCTGCACAGTAAATCCACAACATCAGCTTGTATAGGAGTTTAATTATAAAGAAATGTCACCCATTATGTTCTTATCCAGGAGGAAGAAGCACTGAGGAGAACAGTATGGGAAAAGAACATGAAAATGATTAAACTTCACAATGGGGAGAATGGCCTGGGGAAGAACGGCTACACCATGAAAATGAACGCCTTTGGTGACATGGTGAGCGTGACATGCATTACTTCACACTGTGCTCTCTTGAGCGCTTTACATGGAGTCTTTTCTGGTATAATCATTTATGTACTTTACCTTGAAGACCGATGAAGAATTCAAGAAAATGGTGGTTGATTTCCCAATGAAAATTTACCAGACGGGGAGAAGCTTCTGGGAACACTCTCTTAGTCATCTACCCAAACTTGTGGATTGGCGAGAAGAAGGCTATGTGACTCCTGTGCAGCACCAGGTTTGACAGTGCCACCTGCCCTTCTTCTTAAACCATATTGAAGAGGAAAGAACTTAGTGCCTCTGTTTTCTTATAGAATGAGTAGAGATTTACAGCTCATTTTTTAAATAATATAATTTCTTCTTTGAATTCATACATTTTCCAATGTATATTGATCTTGACGGTCCACCAAACACGTTCTCCAGGTATGAACTTCTACCACATCTCATTGTAGAGTTCATGTACCTTCTATTGTCATTAATAACTTATAAAGCAAGAACTCTTTCACAAATGTGGTGGTGGGGACTCACAGGAGCATGTGTACACTATCAGTATCCAAGTCCACTGGGAGACTGACGTCTCCTTTCTAGGCATCTGTCAACTGCCATTTCCTCATTTTCATGAATTATTCACCTGTTTATGTTGTTACCTGAGTTAACATTTGTTTGTGAAAAACCATATTTTCTTCCCTTAGGGCAATTGCGGCTCTTCTTGGGCTTTTGCTACAACTGGTGCCATAGAAGGACAAATGTACAAAAAGACAGGCAAACTCATTCCTCTGAGTGTCCAGAACCTAGTGGACTGTTCTCAATCTTATGGAAATTATGGCTGTGATTGGGGTAACACATACTTTGCCTTTTTCTATGTTTGGCTCAATAATGGATTGGAGGCTGAGGCGACCTACCCATATGAAGGAAAAGTAAGTGGACTTCATATATTGTCATTTCAGCTCAACGTAGTGAGGGACAACTGTAGATATGATACACTATCTTTAGCACTCAGATTGAATAGTAGAATCGCTCTCTATACACTTATTTCAGTCATTAAGTATCGACCTTTGCATATATTTTTGGTGTGATGATTTTGGTGTAGTTCCTTTCTGTGTACATTGAGAATATAGAATTTATTACACATAAAATAGAATCTCTGCCGTGATGTAGGATGTCCTGATTTATATGTGTTACTTTTGTTTTTTTGATAACTTATAATTTTTATTGTTTTTATTTTTTGTATTCTCAGCACATGTTTATTTTTTATTATTATTGAAAAATTTCTGCCTCCTCCCCACCATATAATAATCAAAACACAAAACATATAGGGTATACTTTTATTTTTTAATGAATAAATCAGTTTTGGCCAATGACTTAGTGGAGTAAAACCAGTTGAGATATTCAAACAGATAGAAAGAAAGAAAGAAAGAAAGAAAGAAAGAAAGAAAGAAAGAAAGAAAGAAAGAGTAATCAGTGTCAAGGTGATTACAAGTAGCTGCTGAAGGACAAAAATGTCAGAACATTACTGGTAAGCCACACCTTTGTGACAATACATAGATACAATGAAATGGGTTAATTTAAGATATAAGAGCTAGCTATGAATATGCCTGAGCTATTGGCAAAATATTGATGTAACTAATATAGTTTCTAGATGATTATTTACGTCTGGGTTGCTGTGATAGGAAAGCACATACTCAACTTAGCATGCAGCAATAAAAAATTATTATAAATAGGAGAAAATATTCGTTGTCACTGAGGACAAGAGAACTTATTTTCATTTCTAGATCTGCCAGTACCAATTCACTTCCTAGGATGATTTACAATAATCCAGACTTGTGTGCTCAATTGCAAAGAGCAGAGTGTGGTGGTTGTGATTCTCTCCCAGGACATGGAGGGAAAAAACTGAGTCTCTTATCTCTTCACATTTCAAAGGAAGGACCCTGCAGGTACAATCGTCTGAAGGCATCTGCTAAAATTGAAAGATTTGTGTCCCTCCCAGAACATGAGGATTTCCTAATGAATGCTGTAGCAAATGAAGGGCCCATTCCTGTTGCAATTGATGCGCTCCATGAATCTTTTAAGTTCTACAGTGAAGGTTAGATTATTTCCTTCTAGATATTAAAAAAAAAAAAGCCATTGAGACATCCCCATGTCATGACAATTCTCAGACTGGCTGCTATGTAAAAATGTGATATGAATTGTTAAGTTTCTAGATTTTACTCATCTCCACATAATAGTCCTGAGTATTGAATTTCAACTGGTATGAACCACCAGATAAACATTAATGTTTCCCATTTAATAAAATATATTGCTTAAGTAATTTCTCAATGACTCTTCTTTTCGTGGACCTTTTAGATGTTTATAGAAACTGATTATCTGAAATAGAATTGAAACAGAGACTTTAAATTAAATAATTTAGTCCTGTAATTTTAACTTGGCATGAGACACTAGAAGAAAAACTGTGAAGTTCCAAGGAGTCATTTCGTATGCATGCATCAAGTAGCTATCAATAAATCTCACTATATTGAATATTTTCAGTTTTCAGGGAAACTGTATGTTTAATTTTTTGTGAGTGCCCCCATGTATGAGTATTAGCATTTTTGTGAACATTTAACTAGCTCAAGTATGATTGTATCATTTCACTGATTGTTGAAATAGATCTATTGTTGGTGGCTATCGTCACTGCCAGGAGTCCTGTGCATCTCACATCAGTTTCTGTGTTATTTCTCAGGCATTTATTATGAACCAAATTGCAGCCGTTATAATTTGAGTCATGGAGTTCTGGTGGTTGGCTATGGATTTGATGGAAATGAAACAGATGGCAATAACTACTGGCTGATCAAGAACAGGTATAAATTGTCATAAAAATCTTTATTTGAAATTTTAGGAGCTAGAGAAATGGTTCATTGGTTAATGACACTGGAGGCACGTACAGGGGATTCTTGATGAGATTGCAATTTTGAGTCAATATTTTGATATAAAGTTAGAAGATTTGTTTCATTTAAGTTGAACAAAATCTGTTCTTGTTTTCCCATGTGCATGGATGAGGTGTACTTGACTGTCTGCATGTCTGCGCACATGTGTGCACCAGTAAACATGTGTAGAGGTCTGATGTCAGCATCAGTTGTTTCTCAATCACTATATAACTTCTATATTAAGGCAGTGTTCTTTTCTGATCTAAGAGTTCACAATTTAATCTGGCTTACCAGCTTGCTCTTGGTATGTTCTGTGTGTATGTCTCAAGAATGAGGTTTACATACCCACTATAATGTTATTCTGGCTTTCCAGTGTGGCTCGTGTGACTGATCTTAGGTCTTTTACTGCTGAGTTGCCTAAAGTTCCAAGAATTTACTAACAGTATGTTCTCATAAAATTCAAAAACTTTCATTTGTTTCTAGGGTATCAATGTCATGTATGTGACATTGATTTTGTATAATCTGACACATTTGAGAGTTCTGAATTATGTAATTGTAGAAAGGTATCCTGCTGTGGTTTTCACATTTCTTTGTGAGGCCCTCTTGGTGCTCAGGAGTAGACCCTCTGCCTTTCCTGATCATTTTGTTAGGTCGGCCTCTTGACAAATCCATCATGTGGTAAGTTTTCTACTAAACGAAAAGTATGATCTCTTGCAGCTGGGGACAAAGCTGGGGCATGGACGGCTACATGAAAATTGCCAAGAACAGAAACAACCACTGTGGAATTGCTTCATTTGCCAAATACCCTCAGGTGTGACAGACTTATGACCAAATAGAAGCGCTTGGAAGGAGACTGTAGTTCCAGAAGTTTCATCAACTTCACAGACAAGCCTTTGCTTACTGTGTTAAATTGCTGAGTCTCTCATGGTCCACACTGCAGTGTAAATTCTGGGAGCTTTCAAATATTTCAAATTACAAGCTTTATAACTGGTTCGCTAACTAATGAGTGTTTATGATTCAGGAGACAACTTTATTTTCACTCTTAATACCTGTGTAAATAAAATCATTTAAAATTAATTTCAAGTGTCATTTCTAGTTTCTTTTCTTTTCTTTTTTTTTTAAATATTTATTTATTTATTTATTATGTATACAATATTCTCTCTGTGTGTATGTCTGCAGGCCAGAAGAGGGCACCAGATCTCATTACAGATGGTTGCAAGCCACCATGTGGTTGCTGGGAATTGAACTCAGGACCTTTGGAAGAACAGGCAATGTTCTTAACCGCTGAGCCATCTCTCCAGCCCCCTCTAGTTTCTTTTCTTATGTGCAGTGACTTTTTTGTGGTCAAGCACGCAATTCACCTTATAGTGGGGACTGAGTGTTGTGCTGGTGTCTGGAAAAAGAGTGGGAGGTCCTCCTTGATGGGTGGCATTCTGCATTGTTGTAGTTTGCTTTCAGTGTTCTGTTTTTCCACCAGCATCCTTGCCAACTTTCTCCCAGTATCTCCAGGTTCTGAAAATATATTAAAAATTAAGGATGAAGAATTTTATAAACAAGTTTAAAACTCACAGGAAGCTGTAATGCAGAGCCAAGTAAACCATCGAGGAGGATTTGAGTGATCCTTGAGAGAGAACCTATACTACTGGAGTGAGTTGGTGGTCTTATCACAAATCTTAGGAAAGATGCATTTGCACCATAGGTTATATTTTGATTAGTGTTTTTCGCCACGTAATGCTCATTTTACTTCTGTGTCAAGGAGAAGACTAGAAACTCAAAAGCCAGGTTTTTTTAATTAGAAAATCACAGGGAATATTTGGGACCAACTAACTGTACACCCAACAGAGAATAAAGGCCTGAATATGAAAAACACTGAAAAATGATAAACAAGAAAAAAACCAAGTAGAAAGATGGACTTTCTAACTGGACAAAAAGTTCTCAAAAAAAAAAAAGAAATAGAAATGGCTAGTAAGTACTTTTAAAAGTTTTAAAAATACTTACATACTTGGGAAATGCAGATTAAAACTATGTAAATAATTCTGTCTGATATCATCACAATGGCAATGATCAGGAAGACACATGACAACAAATTCTGATGTGGATATGAGAAGGAAACACTTACACGCTGTTCTTGGTAAAATAACAGCTCCATTTAGTGATTATACCAGGCTCATACAGATTTGAACAGACAGTCTTGATTTGTTCCTGGTACAAGAACAGCTCCAGTTAGTGATCATACCAGGCTCATACAGATTTGCCAGTCAGTCTTGAAAGGCTGAGACTTCCCTATGAGAAAGTGAGAGAAGATCCTAAAAACCCAAATATCTAGCAGGAATTCAAAAACCAATGCCACTTCTGACAGCACACATTCTCACAGCTCAGAGAGGACACCCCAGGATTAGATGTAGATAAGTATCTCCCTTGGACCCAATGCAGATATAGTGAATGGAAGGGGGCAGACACAGTCAGTGAAAAAGACGAAAATGCCAGTGTGCTGGCTTTTTGATGTCAAGTTGATATAGTCTGGAGTTATCTAAATAAAAGGGGGAGCACCTCAACTAAGAAAATGTCTCCTTAAGATTAATCTTGTGATGGGGCCTTTCTTACCGATTGATGGACTTGTGTCCAGTTATTCTATACAGTGTCACTTTGGATTTGATAATCTTGGGATCTATAACAAGCAGGCTTTGCAACCATGATGAACAAGCCAGTTGTCAGCACTCTTCCTTCAGATCCTCATCGGCTATGTCTTCAAGGTCCCACCCCTGCTTAGGTTTCTGTTCTGACTTCCTTTGATGATGGACTGTGGTGTAGATGTATAATCTGAATGAAGCTTTTCTTCCCCAAGAGCTTTTGGTCATGGTGGTTTATCACAGCAACCATAGCTCAAAGACAGCCAAGAGATTAGCATTTCAAAGTCTGGCAAATAATGGCATAAAAGCAAATTTCTATCTTTTGTCTATATAAATGAAATATATTAGGATTCAACTACATTTGATATTTAACCCTAAAAAGATGTCTTAATGAAAATTAGGACACTCCCATGAAGATTTACTTCCACCTGGTGTATATGGCCTGTCATTAGACAAGAAATGAGATTTATTGATATGACTAGAATAAACAATTACTACACTAATATGGAAAGCCTTAGTAGCAAAATTGGCCAATTGGACAGATAATATCAAGCCTTGAAGATAAGAAGAGGATCTAGACAGACAATGAAAATTATGAATAAAGAACTTTGGTAGACCATGAAAAGGCAACATCTATGAACTGTCAGCATAGAAGGAAATAAATTCCAACTGGATGGCACAGACCAGATCTTCAACATGTTCACAAAAGACAACGTCCCGAATTGGTCAAACTAAGAGAAGTCATACCCGTTCAAAAACAAAAAGACAGAACAACAAATAGCACCAGAACAGAAACTCCACCAATCATTTCATACTTAAAGTGGTAAATAGGCAGAGCAAAAAGAGGAATTGAAAACTACCAGAGAAAATTCACAAATCACAAACAAGGGCAAACCCATGAGAACAACAAGTAAATCCTCAGTATAAACTACAAGATGAAGAGGATTAGAGGAACGTGCTCCTATTTCTAAGACATCACAGATGCCAGTCCAGTAACGTTATCAGCAAAATTATGTGACAGAGGTGAAGGCCAGGGAAAATATCTCCATAATAAAGGCTAGCTGACTATGTTTACCAAACCAGCCGTGATGGTTAATTCTGTGTGTTAATTGGACATAGATGGGAAAGAAACCCTCTTTTGAGAAAGAGCTTCCATCAGATTGGCCTGTATGCATGTGTTTGGGTTATTGTCTTGACTGGTAATAAATGCAGAGGGGGCCCATCTGACTGGAGGTGACACCATTCCTGCACAGGTGGGCCTGGACTATACAAAAACTGTAGCTGAACATGGGACTGGGAGTAAGGCAGAATTTGACATTTGAGCATACATTTTACTTAAACATATGCCATGTATCCCATTTGTCCCAATGATGATCTATAAATTGTCAAATCAATTCTTTATTATCGTGGTCATGATGTCTAGCATAGCAACAAGAGCCACAATAGAACCAAATTGGTGAGGCTGAAAATGGTTTTTGCTATGGGAGTTCTCACTGCATTGTTTTGGAGGATTGTGCTTTCCTTTCAGGCTTTTCCTGTACTAGCCATTTTGAGCTCAGAGCTTAATGGACAGTTCGGTGGATTCTATAAATTATGTAGAATTTCAGATTCAAAACCAAATGTTGTTCATTGTTGTAATTCTCCTAGGTCAATCTGAGTGTGAAGCAATGAGGGAAGAGATGATGGCATAGTATGAATATTAATTATGTGTAGGAAAAAACGCACAATACCCTACCATATGTCTCTGAATTTAGATTCTACCAATGTAAGTAAGAAAAAATGGATAATTTATGAACCATGTTGTGTGGGTGGGAATGATGTAATGCATATGAGATCACACTTTGGCACCAGTGACTCTGGTAAGAGCTAGGCATCATGAGCAAGCTCCAGGCAGGCAGCTCAGATATAAGCCTAGCCCCAGGATATATCTGAGATATGCTAATGAGATAAATCCAAGCTGGTATTGATGTACTAGGAAGGCAGCACCAAGCTGTGATCTCTGATAGGACAAATCTACTGCCCAGTGAAAGGATAAAAAATAATGGAACTATGGGAATGGGTGCAGGATGATACTACTGTCCTCCAAAGTCATGAATTCTCTAGCCTGGGTGTTGATGCCCATCTTAGAGTGGACTAAAGATTCCATGCAGGGCCCTGGACTCAGTGACCACTGACTTTCAGATTGTAGGTAGGCCTACATAGGCCTCCTGTCAGTCATAACCATTCTCTAAGATCAAAAGAATATCCTGTATGGCTACCATTGCCACCCTCAAGATGCCGCAAATGAGGGACTTCACAGCTCAGGTGAGTCAAGCCTGAAGTCTTCCAAGAGTGCTCACCAGAGAATTTCTCCAGAAGAACCCAGCAACAGCAGAATTACTACACAACAGAGGTTTCCTGCCTGCTGAAGTATCTGTTTACCAGTTATGCTGATATAATAAGAAATATTTGTATGAATGTACTGAACATATTCAAAAGACAAATCCTGTGTGGACATCCTAAGTGCCTAATGTCTTACAGTCCATATGTTCCAGCACTCTGCAGAAAGATGGGTCATTTTGGCACCTGAGCATTGTGCTTGGTGCCAAGAAACAGATTATTTGTCCCTTATGAGTGAAGTTTATCCAGGTGGTCAGAAATTCAGAGCAGCACGGATTCATCTACGGCACTGAGTGACCCATGAATGAAGCCTTGTCACAATTTTAAAATGTGGAGTATGTTCTTTTTTGCTCATTCATGAACAATTCTTACACTGAGGCATTTCTCTGCTGAGATATATTTCTACATTTGGTTCTTAACTGACGAAGGGCATTTCAACAAGGCAGATATAGAAGTGAAAGGGTGTAAGGAAGTCAGCTACATGACAGAGAAAGAGAGCATAGGTTCTCCTTACGTCTATCAGGAGGCAATGCGTAGATGTGACTCAGGAGAGATGGATTGTTTTGGCCCAAGGCTTCCGTTCCTGTTGACTAGCTCCTTCATGCTGATTGTATCTATCTCTTAGGGCTCAGAGAGCTTCTGACTCAAGGTCCAGAATCATTTGTCACTGGGATACAGAGTGATGGAAGTTCATTTGTACATCTTTTGAACGTAGGGTTCACTGTAATTGCCTGATCCAAGGTCACTCAAGTGTTTTCATGTGTTCTGACCATTTTTCCCCCCAACTAACATATACTGCCAAATGAGGGTCTTAGTGGTATATGCATAAGTTTGTAAAACTGGTCTCTACATTTGGACAACAAATAAAGAGGAGAAACCATTAAGGAACAGAAAAAAGAACTTCAAAGGGTGGATATGCGAGCAGGGAAAAAGATATCTTAATTAAGGGAGCCATTTTAGGGTTGGCAAGAGACTTGGCTCTAGAGGGGTCTTCAGGTGTTCAAAGGGATCCCCAGCTAAGTACTTGGGCAGTAGAGGAGAGGGGACCTGAAATGGCCTTGTTCCATAGTCACACTGAGGAATATCTTGAATATCACCATAGAAACTTCATTTGGTGATGAATGAAGATAAAGACAGAGACCTACATTGGAGTACTGCACTCAGCTCCCAAGGTCCAGTTGAAGAGCAGAAAGAGGGAGAAGATGAACAAGGAAGTCAGGACCACGAGTGGTTTGTCCAGCCACTGAGACGGTGTGACTGATCTAAGGGGAGCTCAACAACACCAACTGGACTGGGACTGAAGGAACATGTGATCAAACCAGACTCTCTAAATGTGGCTGACAATGGGGGCTGACTGAGAAGCCAATGATAATGACACTGGGATTTGATTCTACTGCATGTACTGGTTTCTTGGGATCCTAGTCTGTTTGGATGCTCACATCCCCAGGCCTGGATGGAGGGAGGAGGGCCATGGACTCACCACAGGGCAGGGTACCCTGCCCTCTCTTAGGACTGGAGGAGGAGGAAGAGAAAGAAGGAGGCAATCGGGAGGAAGGGAGGAGTTTGAAATTTTGAAAAATTAATAAAGTATTAAAAAATCAAAAGTACAATGTGGACTAGGACTTCTGATTAGACACATAGATGAGGTGTGAGGTTTACTGTGTAACACTTCTGCTGGTAATAAAGAGGAAAGATTTCCTGCCATTCTCTCCTGCTCGGTGACTTCAGTTCTTCACACATTGGTGTCTTTTAAAGCTTAGTGTACTAATAGAATTTAACAAGCTCTCCTGATAGTTGAGAACTGTGCCAAGGTGATTCTAGGATATGAAATATGGGCTTACTAATTTCACATCAATCTATCTTTCTTTTGAAATCCTCACTCTGACTTCTTTATCTGAGGAGGTAATGATGGGGATATTTCAGACAGAAAGAGTACAGGGAGAGCCAACTTTCTACCCAGTATTTCCAGGAGCTTGAAAATATATTAAAAATTAAGGATGAAGAATTTTAGAAGATTTTAAATCTCACAGGAGAAAGGGGCACACTCATCCATTGCTGGTGGGAATGCAAACTTGTGCAACCACTCTGGAAAGCAGTGTGGCGGTTTCTCAGGAAATTCGGGATCAACCTACCCCTGGACCCAGCAATACCACTCTTGGGAATATACCCAAGAGAGGCCCTATCATACAACAAAAGTATATGCTCAACTATGTTCATAGCAGCCTTGTTTGTAATAGCCAGAACCTGGAAACAACCTAGATGCCCTTCAATGGAAGAATGGATGAAGAAAGTATGGAATATATACATATTAGAGTACTACTCAGCAGTAAAAAACAAGGACTTCTTGAATTTTGCATACAAATGGATGGAAATAGAAAATACTATCCTGAGTGAGGTAAGCCAGACCCAAAAAGAGGAACATGGGATGTACTCACTCATATTTGGTTTCTAGCCATAAATAAAGGACATTGAGCCTATAATTCGTGATTTTAGAAAAGCTAAATAAGAAGGAAAACACAAAGAAAAACATATAGTCATCCTCCTGAATATTAACCTTCATCAGGCGATGAAAGGAGACAGAGACAGAGACCCACATTGGAGCACCGGACAGAAATCTCAAGGTCCAAATCAGGAGCAGAAGGAGAGAGAGCACGAGCAAGGAACTCAGGACCTCGAGGGGTGCACCCACACACTGAGACAATGGGGATGATCTATAGGGAACTCACCAAGGCCAGCTGGCCTGGGTCTGAAAAAGCCTGGGATAAAACCGGACTTGCTGAACATAGAGGACAATGAGGACTACTGAGAACTCAAGAACAATGGCAATGGGTTTTTGATCCTACTGCACGTACTGGCTTTGTGGGAGCCTAGGCAGTTTGGATGCTCACTTTACTAGACCTGGATGGAGGTGGGTGATCCTTGGACTTCCCACAGGGCAGGGAACCCTGATCGCTCTTTGGGCTGACAAAAGAGGGGGACTTGATCGGGGGAGGGGGAGGGAAATGGAAGGCGGCAGCGGGGAAGAGACAGAAATCTTTAATAAATAAATAAATAAATAAATAAATAAATAAATAAATAAATAAATAAAAAATAAAATAACTAAAAAAAATAAGTGGCAGTTCATACTGATGATGATGTTGAATAACCGGACAGGCAGTCATAAATTGCTTTAAGACTGCAAACTCTTAAAACCTCTATGAAAATATGTGTGAAGATGCTTCAGGAAGTTAAGAACAAATAGACATCACGATTCAGCTCTATCACATAGGGCATGTAACAAAAACATGCTTCATCCTAACACAGAGGTACTTGATAAAACAAGATCATTACTGGTCTAGTCACAATATCGGAACTTTGAAACAATGGAGGGATCTTTCAGTGGATGGAAGTCCAAAGAAAATGGGGACACTTACACAATGGAGTATGACTTAGCTGATAAAAAATAAATTCCCAGGTAAATGTGATGGCATCAGAAAGTCAGTGAATGTGAAGAGGAATTGGGAAGATTGATGGAGGAGGAAACATAATCATGACACATTCTATGAAAGAATCAATTTTCAGTAAACAAAAGTACATACATGAGCATAAAAATGAAAAAATATTGCATTAATAATGGAAATAACTAAATATCTAGATATATGACTTAACAAATTTGAGACAAGAAAACCTAAAATCCTTAGAGTCTTTCAGCAATAAGGTTCAGGAAATATCTAATGTTTCACTGAAACATATCTGCCTCATCACTCCCAAAAAGGCCCTGGACCATATGGTTAACTAGGGACTTGTAACAGAACTTTTTCGAATTGATATTAGCAATGCTCAAATATTACAGAAAACAGAGCAGGCAAATGGCCTTTGCTTTATTCCCTCAATAATAATGCCCTTCTCGCACTCATATCCTCTCACATTAAAGCCTCCCATTCCAATTTTTTTAAATCTTTATGAATTCTTTATTACCGTTGGACTAAAACAAAATACAGACTCATAGCAAACACAGGATAATTAGATATCTATCTCCATGATCTACAAGGAGTCTAAAATGGCTCAAAAAAATGCTAACAAACAAAATGCAAAGACACATCAAAAACATTCTTCATGACCAAATTAAATTGTCTTTAATCCAAAGATTCAGTAGCAGCCTAACATGTGGAAATCAACAATGATATCAATCACATATATTGATTCAGTAAAATATCCAAGGTCATTCTTGTAATATAGGAGATAGTAAACCAACTAGACATCATATGTTACTAAATAAACCACGTTCTAAGAATGAGTTTCATCTTTTTTAATCATGATGTGGTATGTCCTTCAGGTTATGTGTTGCTTTTATTGGTTGACGAATAAAGCTGTTTTCACTTATGGTCAGTCAAAATACCACTAGGCAGGAAGTAACTGTGAGTTTCACATTCGAATCTGCAAGCAGTACGAAAAGAGAGTGATAAGGGACTTGGCATGTACTTTTTAAATCTCAAAACCAACTCCCAGTGATGTATTTCTTCCATCAAAGATATATATCCTAATCCCTTCTGATAGTTTCATTCACTGGTGAACTGTAACATGAGGGACTGCTTGTTGGGGTTTCTGTCCTGCACAGTTCCCACAGTCTTTAGGCCCCAAAGAAAATCACACAGAAGTCTGCAGAAGTTATAAACTGATTGGCCCATTAGCTCAGGCTTCTTATTAATTCTCATAAATTATATTAACCCATTCTTATTTCCTATGCTAGCCACTTGGCTCAGTACCTTTTTCAGTGGGGCAGGTCACACCCTGCTTCTTGTGTGTCTGGAGAGGACTGAGGAAATAGCTTCCTTCTTCTCAGAATACTCCTGCTCTCATTGTCCTGCCTCAACTTTTTGTCTGGTTGTCCCACCTATACTTCCTGCCTGGCTACTGGCCAAGAAGTGTTTATTTAAAACATAATTGACAGAATACAGAATTGTCCAATACCAGTGAACAAGCATGCAAATCTGTGAGCTTGTGGGAGAGATATTCTCTTCCATATCATCCCATTCCCCTCCCTGGGGTCATAGACTTATAGCCACATCAGAATGCAGAAATGCATTCATTCCAAATTAAAAATATTCCATAGTCTATGACAGTCTCAACACTCTTTAAAAGTCCAGTGTTCAAAGTCTCTAATACTTGTGTCATTGTTTTAACTGTAATCCCTTATAAAATTAATCTTAAAAGCAGATCAAATCCTTTTAACATACAATGGCACAATACCATTTCAAAGGCAAAGAAAGAGATAATAGTGAGGAAAGACTATACCAAAAGAGGAACTAAAACAGGAAGGGAAAACTCCAAATTCTACATATCCAAGTCTGATGTAAAAGAGTTCTTCAGATTTCCAACTCCTTTAGCTTTGTTGACTGCAACAGAGTTCTCTCTCTTGAGATGGTTTCATGCCCTGTTCTCAGGTCTCTTAATCCATATTCCTTCATGCTGGTATCCTCAATGTCTTGGTGTTTCTAAGCTAAACAGGGTTTCACCCTCACAGCTTCACACAATAACATGCCTTGACTTGCAAGCAGGGACACCTCAGACACCTATCATGCCTGAGCAGCCTTCCTAAGTCACAAATGGATTCTGCAATGCTTTTTTATATCCTTGGCTCCAATGACAGAACCATATAGGCAAATTTGCTCAGTCCATATGTTTCCTGGACCTCAAACATGTCCCTTAATTCTGAATGCCTCCAGGTACTGATTGCAATACAATGTGAGTGACTGTCCCTGAGCCAACCAGGATGGGTCCTGAAGCAATAAATATAATAACTTTGAATTGATGCTGTGCTGAGACAATGAAGAATGCCAGGTAAATGGTGCTTCTAGATGGCAGGCCCATGTAACATCCAAAAGAGAAGTCAGAGGGTTTCAAGAGATGCAGCTACAGCCTGCCAATTATATCTCCTCTTATACTTCAACCTTAAAAACCACTTGCCCCTTTGATAGTCATGTCTCCTAAATGTCTTCTGAGATTAAATGTATTACATACAGACATATGGAAACAGAGCATCACAAGAGTCTATGTTCTCTATGATCCAACGGTAGCTGAGGAGTAAACACAAAACAGTATGCATTGGTTAATTCTTGCCAGGGATGGTAACCAAAGCCACCCATTCTAACTGCAAGGGCGCATCACACATCTTTTCCAGAAAGTGTACTCAGAAAACGAGAAGCTCAGTATAATGTGATCCAAAGCCTATAAAACTGCTATCCAACTTGCTTTGACAAGATTCACAAATTCAGATTCCTGTTGTCCAGAGAGGAATCCCACAGCCATGCCAGAGGGAAAGTGAGAGGTTATCTCTCAGAAAGAGCCTGAAGTACTAGTGCCTGAAGAATTATTCATGGCAGTAACACAGCCAATCAAAGGGAGAGCATGACTGAGGGGCGGGTTCAAATGGATAGATATTTGAGATTTATAGCATAAATAAGTTACTGCTGTGTCAGACTCTGGAACCTTAACAACCTCTGAAGAGTTGAGACCGTGGAGTGGACTAAGGCAGTAGCCATCACCACAGAGAGGTAAGACCATGACTTTCCAAGGCAGAATATCAGGTACTTGTGGGGTGAGGGTAGAGAGACCCCAGGGGAAATCAAGTAAATACCAAAGACTATAGTCTAATCCTCAGAAACAGAGGTATGCGTAGGTATAGTGGAAAAGGTAGCAAAGACAAAGATGACAGCACATCCCTTATAGATCTGTTTGTGTGGGGTCCCATTATGTGAAAGTCTGGATCTGCCCACAGAGATTTACACCAGGTCCTTTGAATACCAGTAAACATCACTGGCACCTGCTGGTCCAGAAGAGATCATCTCTTGCACACAACCCCAGAATGGATCTGTTTTGAGTTCACATGGACAGAAGTAGTAGCAGATGGTATGTTCCTATCAAGTGCTATGGGCAGTGTTGCTTTAGAGATCCAGCAAGTTCAGAATCTAATAATTCCACTATCACCTTGCTATTGTACTCCACCTACTCCATGGTTCTGGGCTCCTGTTGGTTTTTGATATGACACTATTCTGATATAGGTAGTGAGCTGAGAATATGATTTCACAGTTCCAAGGGTAGAACACAAGGAATAATAAATGACTCTTCCAACATTCTTATAGAAGATATTTTAAAATGGTTTATTTATAAAAGGGAGGTTTAAAGTCAAGCCTAGTACTTTATACATATTAGAAAGTCTTATGACACCATGTAGTTTCAATACTTAAGCTTACCTTGAAAGTAGAATCCAATAACATGTGATAGAAGTTTTGATTGGTATAAACAATGACTCAGCGATATCCTAAACTGTGATAGCTGTTTTGGTTCTGTTCCTCACAGTGGGTGAAGACATTTCTGAAGTAATAAGATGCATTTCACCTAAAGTTTTCATTGCTAAAATTCTGGGCTCATGCTCTTCATTTTGTATAGAATCTAATAAACATCATTTCATGACTCAGTTCAAACACATCCTACAACTTTTCTGCAGTCTCTCAAAAATTATTTGGAATAATAATTCAAAAAATGTATTGACCACAATGAATTAATTTATTATGAAGGAGTAAGAAGGCATAAAAAATATTTCTGTAGTTATGTCTTCATTTCTCTTCTTTATCCAGGCTCTTCAGCTATGACTCCTGTTATCTTCCTGGTTGTCCTGTGCTTAGGATTTAGATCAAGTGCTTTGGCACTTGACCCCAGTTTGGATGCTGAATGGGAAGAGTGGAAGATACTCTATGAAAAATCATACAGCCTGGTTGGTATCCTGGAAACTGTCCAGAAGGCCCCAGAGTGGAAGTGTCTGGACATTTTAGAAGTCATACATGTTCCACCACAACTACCACCACTGAGATTCCTTAATCATGAACATTGTGAGCAATGGGTAGCCAGATTCCCTTTTATCAGTATAAGGAGAACATCTGACTATTGTGTCCTAGACTAGCTCTTCTGGGCCTCCAATCACATGGACAGCAAATCCACAACATCAGCTTGTACAGGAGTTTAATTATAAAGAAATGTCACCCATTTTTGTTCTTATCCAGGAGGAAGAAGCACTGAGGAGAACAGTATGGGAAAAGAACATGAAAATGATTAAACTTCACAATGGGGAGAATGGCCTGGGGAAGAATGGCTACACCATGAAAATGAACGCCTTTGGTGACATGGTGAGCGTGACATGGATTACTTCACACTGTGCTCTCTTGTGTGTTTTACATGGAGTCTTTTCTGGTATAATCATTTACGTATGCTTTCTTGAAGACCAATGAAGAATTCAAGAAAATGATGGTTGATTTCCCAATGCAAACTCTCAAGAGTGGGAAAGGCATCTGGAAACGATCTCTTCGTGGTTTACCGAAATTTGTGGATTGGCGAAAAGAAGGATATGTGACCCCTGTGGGGAAACAGGTTTGAATTTGCCACCTACCCTTCTTCCTAAGCCATGGTAAAGAGGAAATAACTTAGTGTCTCTGTTTTCTTTTGAATGAGGAGAGATTCACAGCTCATTTTTTACATAATATTTTTCCTTCTTTGAAATCTTCATACATTTCCAATACATATTGATCTTGACAGACCACCAAACACACTCTCCAGATAATAACTTCTACCACATCTCATTGTAGAGTCGATTTCCTTTCTACCGTCATTAATAACCGATAAAAGCAAGAAGTCTTTCACAAATGTAGGGGGGAGCCCACATAAGCATGTGTACACTACCAGTATCCAAGTTTTCTAGACTGAGAACTCCTTCTAGGCATCTATCAACTGTCAGTACTTCTTTTCACAAATTATTCACCTGTCTATGTTGTTACCTGAGTTATCATTTGTTTATGAAAGACCATATTTTCTTCACTTTAGGGTAACTGCAGTTCTTGCTGGGCTTTTGCTACAACTGGTGCCATAGAAGGACAAATGTACAAAAAGACAGGCAAACTCATTCCTCTGAGTGTGCAGAACCTAGTGGATTGTTCTAAACCTCATGGCAACAATGGCTGTGATTGGGGTAACACATACTTTGCCTTTCGGTATGTTTTGCACAATGGAGGTGTGGAGGCTGAGGCGACCTACCCATATGAAGGAAAAGTAAGTAGACCTCATGTTTTCATTTCATCTCAACTTGGAGTGAAAGACAACTGTAGATAAAATACAGTATCTTCGGCACTCAGATTGGATGGTAGAATCTCTCTCTACACTGTCATTTAGTCATTAAGTATTGACCTTTGCATATATTTTTTGGTGTGATGATTTTGGTGTATTTCCCTTTTATATACATAGAGAATATAGAATGTAGTGTACATATAATAGAGATCTCTTCAGTGATGTAGTTATCCTATTGTATATGTGTTACTTTTATTGGCTGATAAATAAAGCTGTTTTGGCCAGTGACATAGTGAAGTAAAGCTAGGTGGGAAATGCGAACAGAGAGAGAGACAGAGAGAAATCAGTGTCAAGGTGATTCCATGTGGCTGAACTTTACTGGTAAGCCACAGTCATGTACCAATACATTGATTCATAGAAATGGGTTAATTGAAGATATAAGAGCTAGCTATGAATATGCCTGAAGCATGGCCAAATATTGATGTAACAAATATAGTTTCTAGATGATTATTTGGGTCTGGTGGCTGGAATATGAAAGCACATTCTCAACTTACACTGCAGCAATAAAAATTCTTATGGATAGGAGGAAGTATTGGTTGTCACTGAGGACAAGAGAACTTATTTTCAATTCTAGCTATTTCAGTAATGTTTCACTTCCTGGGATAATTTACAATAATCCACACTTTTATGTGCTGGGGGCTGGAGAGATGGCTCAGAGGTTAAGAACACTGCTTGCTCTTCCAGAAGTCCTGAGTTCAATTCCCAGCAACTACATGGTGGCTCACAACCATTTGTAATGAGATCTGGCTGGTAGGCATACATGGAGGCTGAACCCTGTGTACATAATAAATAAATAAATAAATAAATAAATAAATGATAACAACCAAACTTTTATGTGCTCAATTGCAAAGAGCAGAGTGTGCTGGTTGTGATTCTTTCCCAGGACATGGAGGGAAGAAATTGAGTCTCTTATCTCTTTACCTTTAAAGGAAGGACCTTGTAGGTACAATCCTCAGAATGTAGCTGCTAAAATCAGAGAATTTGTGGCCCTCCCAGAATATGAAGATATTCTAATGGATGCTGTAGCAACTAAAGGGCCCATTCCTGTTGGAATTGATGCTTACCATGAGTCTCTTTTGTTCTACAAAGATGGTTAGTATATTTCCGTCTAGATTTGAAGAAAAAGCCATTGTGGCATCTTTGTCATGACAAGTTCTCAGATTGTCTGATATGTAAAACTGTGATGTGAATGGTTAAGTTTCTGGATTTTATTCATCTCTGTATAAGTGTCCTGAGTACTGAATTTCAATAGGTATGAACCCCCATATGAAAGTTAATGTGTCCCATTTAATAAAATATATTGGTTAACTAATTTCTCAACTCTTCTCATGGACCTTTTAGTTGTTTATAGAAACTGGTTATCCGAAATCTAATTATAACAGAGCCTTGGAATTAAATAATTTTTGTCCTGTAAGTTTAACTTGGCATGAGACACTAGTAGCAAAACTGTAATGTTCTAAGGAGTCATTTTATATGTATGTAGCTAGTAGCTATCAATGAATCTCACTAGTTTGGATTGTTTCAGTTTTCTGTGAAACTGTGTATCTATGTGTGTGCAACCCATGTGTGAGTATTAGCATTCTTGTGAACAATTAACTAGCTTAAGTCTGATTGTAAGTTTATATCATTTCAGTGATGGCTGAAATAGTTTTATTGTTGGTGGCTGTGGTCCCTGTCAGGTGTCCTATGCATCTCACATCTGTTTGTGTGTTATTTCTCAGGCATTTATCATGAACCAAATTGCAGAAGATATAATTTGAATCATGCAGTTCTGGTGGTTGGCTATGGATTTGATGGAAATGAAACAGATGGTAATAACTACTGGCTGGTCAAGAACAGGTATAAATTGCCACAAAAATCTTTATCTGAAATTCCAGGGGCTGGAGAGATGGTTCAGTAGTTAATGACACTAAATGCACGTCCAGGGGATTTTGATGAAATTGTAATTTTCAGGCAATATTTTGACATAAAGTTAGAAGATTATGTTTCATTTAATTTGAACAAAATCTTTTCTTGTTTTCCCATGTGCATGGATGAAGTGCATTTGACTGTCTGCATGTCTGTGGACATGTATTCACCAGTAAACATGTGTAGAGGTCTGATGTCAGCATCAGTTGTTTCTCAATCACTATATAACTTCTATATTAAGGCAGTGTTCTTTTCTGATCTAAGAGTTAACTATTTAATCTGGCTTACCAGCTTGTTCTTGGTATGTTCTGTGTCCATGTCTCAGGAATGAGGTTTACAGGCATACTATAATATCAATCTGGCTTTCCAGTCGCTCTTGAAACAGATCTCAGCTCTTTAACTGCTGAGCTCCCTGAAGCTCTCAGAACGTACTAACAGTATGTTCTCATAAAATTCCCAACCCTTCATTGGTTTCTAGGGTATCAATATCATGTGTGTGACACTGATTTTGTACAATGGTACATGTTTGATAGCTTTGAAACATGTAATGGTAGAAAGGTATTCTGCTGCGATGTTCACATTCCTCTGTGAGGCACCACTTGGTACTCAAGATTAGACCCTCTGACTTTCCTGATCATTTTGTTAGGTTGGCCTCTTACCAGTATCCTAACAAATCCATCATGTGCTAAGTTTTCTACTAAATGGAAAATATGATCTCTTGCAGCTGGGGACAAAGCTGGGGCATGGACGGCTACATGAAAATCGCCAAGGACAGAAACAACCACTGTGGAATTGTTTCATTTGCCCAGTACCCTCTTGTGTGAGCAGCCTGATGCCCACAAACAATCACTTGACAGGAGACTGCATTTCCAGAGATGTTATATCCACTTCAAAAACCAGCCTTTCCTTAGTGTGTTAAACTGCCGAGTCTCTCAAGATCCACACTGCAGTGTGAATTCTGGGAGCTTTCAAATACTTGAAATTACAAGCTTTGTATCTCTTCCTCTAACTAATGAGTGTTTATAATTCCTGCAGGAACTTTATTTTCACTTTTAATGCTTGTGCAAATAAAATCATTTAAAAATTAAAATTCAAGTGTCATTTCTAGTTTCTTATGTGCAGTGACTTTTTTGTGGTCAAGCATGCAATTCACCTTGTAGAGGGGACTGAGTGTTGTGCTGGTGTCTGGAAGAAAGGGTTGGACTGTCCTCCTTGATTTATGGCATTCTTCATTGTTGTGGTTTGCTTTCAGTGTTCTGTTTTCCACCAGCAACCTTGCTCTGAAAGACTCTATGATAATTTTTGGATTTGACACTTTTAGCTGACACACATGTGGGAGCCCACAGAAGTGGATCCATTCCACATTGACTACGGGTCAGAGAGCTCACACGTTTTCTTGTTTCTTCAATGCTATTGACAAGAGGGTGACTTAAGGTGTGGCTTTAAACAAGATGTCTTAGCTTATGGTGTGGTTGTTTGGTGTTTTGTGTATTAAGATGGCCCATAGAGGGAATCTCTTCCACCTTGACTGAAGGTCAGAGAGTTCAAGCCTATTCCTGTTCCTTCAAGGATATGACAGAAGGCTTGACCCAGGGAATGACTGCATACAGGATGCTTGGTCCAAGGTGTGATTGTTGCATTTCCTGCATAAACAACATATCCTTAACTCCGGATACAGTTGTTTGATGTTTCAGGTATTAAAGAGGTAATTCCTTTGTTTGATGTTTATATCAATTTAAAGTGCTCTTTTGCCCTTTTCCCAACCTTCAGGATCGGGTATATAAGCATATGGAAAATAAACATATTAATCCAATTGAGGATGGACCCCAACAGATTGTGCCCCAACATCGGGACCCTTCCCACAAATTCACTCCGTTTCAATTCTTGTCCCCACACTGCTTTGCAGTGGCACCATGTGCACCTCAAATGCATTGAACTGGGCTGTGACTGTCCCTCATTCATTAATTAACCATGTATTAGCACCCACTAGTGCCTATCAACCCTACTAATATATGTTTTGATCAGTACAACATAGCTGAAGTCCAAGACTATGAATTGGAAATAGCTTTTATGACTATGATAGAATTTCTTAAGAATGAAAGAAGTCAATAAAGAGAGAAATATTCAAAGAAAATGAATAAAGTAATTCAACACCTAAGAGTAGATATAGGATTTATAAATAAAACTTAAACAGAGATAATGCTGAAAATTTAAAACTTAGGAACTTAAACATGACCCTCAAAGAAAAGCTCATTAACAGATTATAAAAGAAGGAAGAAATTGAGACAATAGAGAAAAACATGGATACCCTAGTCAGAGGATATATTAAATCTAAAAGACTCCATGTACAAACATACACACAAAAAAACTAGAACACCATGAAAAGACCAAATCTAGGAATAATAGAAATAAAAGAAGGAAAAACACAGGTTAATGGCCCAGAAAATTTTTTCAAGAAAATTCCCCTAAAGTAAAAAGTGCCTGTCGAAGTAAAAGAAGTGTACAGAACACCAAATAGATTGAATCAGAAAATAAATTACTCTCAACACATAATAACCAAAACACTGAGCATGTAGAACAAGGAAAGAATATTAAAGGTTGCAAGGGAAAAAGACCAAATAGCATAAATAGACAGGGCTATTAAAATAATCTTTACTTCTCAACTGAGTCTTTAAGATCAGAAATGCCTGATCATTAGTTCTGAAAACACTAAAGGAACAAAAATGTAACTCAGTCTGCTATATCCAGCAAAGATGTCAATCAAAATAAATGGAAAAAGACATTTTATGACAAATTCAAAGTTAAACAGTACCTGTCTAAAAACCCAGCCCTATTGTAAGTGCTGTAGGGAAAGCTTCAACCCGAACAGGTTAACCAAACCTTAGAAAACACCAGAAAATAATAACCTCAGAGACCAAATTTAAAAAGAAGGGACAATACAACAACATAAAACAAAAACAAAACCAGGAATCAATAAACACTGCTCATTGATAACTCTCACCACAATTGATCGAAATAGACTCACAGACACTGAATGTATGAAAAAAGAAAAAGAAAAAGAATCCATTCTTCTGCTGAATACAAGAAATAGACACTAAAAACAACAGGGTCAAAGAACTGAAAAAATATACCTCAAGTAATGGACTCCAGATAAAAGTTGATGGATTCAGTTACTATCTTGACAAAACAGACTTCAAACCAAAACTAATAGAAGAGATAGAGGATACTACTCTAATCAGAGTTTATCGCCATCAAGGGGACATTTCAATTTTTAACATTTATGCATAAAGTCAAGTTCACAAACACAACTACAACTTAAATCACATACTGACCTTACATACCATATAGTGGGTGACAGCAATGCTGTACACTCACTAATAATAAATATTCAGAAAAAAATAAGCAGAAATTCTGGAATTAACTAACATCATAAACCAAAAAAAAACCCAACAGATATTTACAGAATTTTTTACTTTTTACAAAAGAATATATCTTTTTCTAAGCAACTAATGCAACTTTCTCTACTTTTGACCACATACTCAAACATAAAACAAGTCTCAACAGAAATAAGAAAATTGAAATAATACCCTTTGTCCTATCTGATAGATTAAAACTGGTATCAACAACAGCAGAAAGAGCAGAAAGCTTACAAACCCATTGAAACAAAAGAAATAACTACTGAATGAATAATGGGTTAAGACAGAAAGATATTGAGAGTGATATTAAAAACTACTGAGTATTGAAATAAAAAAGAACGCAGAAGGTTATGGGACAAAATATAGGCTTTTCTAATAGACAAGTTCATACCAACAAGTGTATTCATGAAGAAATCTGAGAAATTTCATACTGGTAACTTCATAACATACTTGAAAATTTTAGAACAAAAAGAAGAAATCACACCAAAAACAGAGTAAATTACAAAAAAAAATAATCAAATTAAAGGATAAATGTAATAAAAATAACATGAACTGCAAAGAATCATTAAAATTAAGAGTTGGTTGTTAGAGAACAGCAATAAGATTGACAAGTTTAGTGAGTCAGCAAAAAGGCAGAGAGAGAGAATCCAAATTAATGAAATTAGACATGAAAGTGGGAATATAACTACACACACCTATAAAACTAGATAATAATGATGATGTACTTTGAAATCCACTACTCCACCAAATAGGAAAACCTAAAGTAATGGACAATTTTTTGACAGTTCTTATTTATCAAAGTTAAATAAACATCAGATAAGCAATTTAAACAAACCTATAATCTCTCCAGAAATAAAAGCATTCATTTGTAGCTGCGTAAACGAATGCAGACAGATTATAAAAATATATATAGTTTTAATTTAGAAATAGACTTACAGAACCACCGTTCCCGCGGAGACTAGGAAAGCAGTAGCAACAGCTCGAAGCAAGCTCGCCAAATTTATAGGCAGACATTAGCTCGAGGCGAACACGCCCCCTAAGGAGCAGGACTTATCCCTACATCTCCCCTTTTTGTCTAAATAAGACAGAACTAAACCAAATACAACTACATACAATAACAACAAATAATAAATATAACAAACAATATTGAGAACAAAAGCTTTGCTAAACATTCTATCTCAAGGAGTCCAAATAATGTAAAGAGTAACTACAATTATATAATCTTCAACTCAGTCAAAGATCTGAGAAGGGAATAAACACTACTCAACAAACGAGATATATCCAAAATGTGCAACAATTGACAGAGACAACTGACTACCTGGGCAATCACCCAAAGTCTCGTTTGCAATGTTGAGTCAACCAATTTTGGCTAAGGCCTAACATAACTGACATGCCATTATTAAAGGCAAGGAACTTTTCAAAACTATCTTACCCTGTCTTGGCAGGATATGACAGTCATGTTTTATCCATTGATGCACGCTCTGTATCTGTGTCAGTGGCTGAGGTATGGGCATTTCTTTGCCCAAAGGCCAGTTCTGCCAAATAGAAAGGCTCCAGGTGGAGTGTCTTTGGTGCTCAACATTCTCTCAGGAATAGAGCGGTGTTGCCAGGAGCAATTGTGTCTCTGAGTTAGATTAAAGGCCATTTTCTACAGCTCTTTGAAGAGGTTGAAGATTATCTATACTGAGTATAATCTCTATATATCTAAAGAACCTGATTAGTCTGATTATAAATGACAAACTTAGATGATTATCTATATAATTCTCAATATCTATCTAACTTAAAGACTAAGACAATAAACAATTGCGTAACAAATGAGGATAATGACCTCCAAATATAAACACTGTATAAATATACATTGCAATATGGCAAATATATATCAATACACAAACATTATATAAGTATCTTAATCAGAGGTAGAAATGTACATTGCAATATGGTAAATATATACAATATATATATAAATACAATATATGTCAATTCATAAAAATGTTTTAAACAGACATAGAAACATGCATGCATACAATAGTCAATATAATTTAACTTTGTTTCAATATACAAGAATTGATACCAATATATTTGTCTAAAAGCAGTAACTCACAATTATAAATCTATTATCCCATCATTCCCTCTTTTTATTTTTCAAAATGATCCCTGAGCTTATAAAATTCCTCCAACAACCTCCCAAACCCTAAATGATGTCCCTAAACCCAGGGGTAAACTTTACTGGGAGAGGGGACGTCGTCCTCTAGAATTACTTCCAGCTGTCATGGGGGCGATGTTCTTTCTGGGGGATCCTGTGAAAGTAAAATGATGGTTAAATTTCAAGATCAATGTCTTTTAAAATTGCAAATAGTCTCTGAGTATTTTGTGGAGGTCTGGCCAGAATGTTGTACAAGATGTGTACCATTTCAGCTAACCAAGTTGGGATCGTCTTGTGCAGCTGGTATCCAAAACAGGTCTTGTAGTAGCACTATCAGTATCATGACGTCATATCAACCAGGTAGAGTTGTTGTTGTAGGGCCCCATCTTCTTCCTGGAAACTTCAAATGTCACTTCAGGAAAAACTCATTGTTCATTGTGAAAAACTTAAACATTAATCATATATATATATATATATATATATATATATATATATATATATATACATATATATTCAATAAAAGGCATGATAGATATATTCAATGAAAAGTATGATAGATATGAAGAAAAGCAAAGATGTTTTCTAAACTCATATTTCTTTCTGTCCCATATCATGGCTCTTGACATGAGACAGAAACTCCAGGAACTCTGGGTTTTTCTCTTACTAACAGGCTTGGAATTGGAGAGGGACTGAGCCAGAGTCCAACTTCAAAACCAGCTCTATATATTTATAAAGAAATGTTTAATAAGACATATAAATAAAAATTAATACTTACAAAATGTGTCCATCCATCAGTAATTAAATATTCAGGGTCCCTCAATTTCTTTGAAGATGAGTATTTTCCTGTGGAGATAAGAAAAGAACCCTGCCTCCAACCTATCTGTATTTCTTACCATCAGTATGTTTGCCATCCTTATGAAAGAATTGTTATTTATCTTTTCCAAGTGGCTTCTCTTCTTCAAACCGAACCTTTATTAATTTTGACGGTATCCACAATTTTTCCTCACCTGTGGAGATAAGAGCAAAACCCCTTCCCCAACGTAGCACATATCCTGGCTTCCATTGTGAGGTCAGCACATCCTTGAAATAAACTGGTTGATTTAGTTCAGTAGACTTTTCCATTATCCAATGTCTTTCTGCAGCTGTTGTTCCCTTCGCATTAGCGTTGAGAAAATTCAAGGTTAACAAAGCATTATGTAGCCTATTTCTGGGGGTGTTTTCCACCCCTTTCTGTTTGTTCAACATATCTTTTATAGTTCTATTTGATCTTTCTATGACTGCTTGACCTGTAGGATTGTATGGTATACCTGTAACATGCTTGATATTGTAATAATCAAAAAACCATTTCATTTTCCTAGAAACATAAGCAGGACCATTGTCCGTTTTTATTTGTGTAGGTATACCCATGATAGCCATGACTTCTAATAAATGAGTGATTACTGAATCAGCTTTTTCTGAACTTAAAGCAGTTGCCCACTGAAAGCCTGAATAAATGTCAATGGTGTGATGAACATATTTTAATTTGCCAAATTCTGCAAAATGGAACACATCCATCTGCCAGATTTCATTCCTTTGGGTGCCCTTTGGATTAGCCCCTGCAGGCAGAGGCGTTTGTTTATAGAAAGAGCAAGTAGGGCATTTCTTTACAATCTCCTTAGCTTGTTGCCATGTAATTGAAAACTCTTTCTTCAAACCTTTGCTATTAACATGATGTTTTTTATGAAATTCAGAGGCTTGTAGCACACTACCAATCAATAATTGATCAATTTCTGCATTACCTTGTGCTAGAGGACCTGGCAGACCCATATGGGATCGGATGTGTGTTATGTACATAGGGCAAAGCCTGTTCCTGATCAAATCTTGAACCTGGAGAAACAATGAGGTTAGTTCAGTATCATCAGGTATAAATTCAGCAATTTCAATATGTAAAATATCTCTTTCTGAGTATTGTGAATCAGTGACTGTATTAATAGGTTCTTTAAAATCCCTTAGAACCATAAGAATGGCATATAATTCTGCCTTCTGGACAGAATTATAAGGACTTTGTTCCACCTTACCCAAGTCTTCTGATTTGTAACCTGCCTTCCCTGATTTATTGGCATCAGTATAGAATGTACGGGCTCCAGTTGTTGGAGCATCATGGACGATTCGAGGAAAAACCCAAGAAGATCTCTTTATGAAGTTAAGCCTCTTGCTTTTTGGATAGTTGTTATTAATGTCTCCCAAAAAATTAGCACAAGCTCTTTGCCATGGTTCATTATCTTCCCATAATTTCTTTAGTTCATCAGCAGTGAAAGGCACTATAATTTCTGCTGGATCTATGCCTGCTAGTTGACGAAGTCTCAGCTTGCCTTTTATAACTCAGAGACTTTCTCCACATAAGTTTTCAGTTTCTTACTTGGTTTATGTGGTAAAAAGATCCATTCCAAGATAATATCATCTCTCTGCATTAAAATTCCTGTAGGAGAAATTTTTGATGGTAGTATGACAAGAATACAATCGAGCTCTGGATTCACCCTGTCCACATGTGCCTGTTGTAATTTTTCCTCAATCATTGTCAGTTCCTTTTCTGCTTCAGCTGTTAATTCTCTGGGACTGTTTAAATCTTTATCACCATCCAAGGTTTTGTTCAAATGAATTATTAGATCAGGTGTTATTCCAATAGCTGGTCATAGACTGGAAATGTCTCCTAACAGTCTTTGAAAGTCATTAGAAGTCCGTAGGTGATCTCTCCGAATTTGTGCTTTTTGTGTCTTAATTTTTTGCAAACCTATTTTATAACCTAAATAATTAACAGAATCTCCCTTCTGAATCTTTGCAGGAGCAATTTGCAATCCCCATTTAGGTAAAAGTATCTTTATTTCTTCAAACAGTCTGTTCAAGGTATCCATGTTTGAATCGGATAACAAAATGTCGTCCATGTAATGGTATACTATAGATTTTGGAAATTTCTTGCGTATTATTTGCAATGGTTGGTTCACAAAATATTGGCACAGGGAGGGGCTATTTAACATCCCCAGGGGGAGAACGGTCCAGTGGTACCTCCTCAAAGGTTGAGAATTGATGTAAGTAGGCACTGCGAAGGCAAATTTTTCTCTATCTTCTTTTTACAAAGGTATAGTGAAAAAACAATCCTTTAAATCAATAACTATGAGAGGCCATCCTTTTGGTAATAAAGAGGGCAAAGGAATTCCAGATTGCAGAGGGCCCATAGGTTGAATGACCTTGTTGATGGCCCTGAGATCTGTCACCATTCTCCATTTACCTGATTTTTTCTTAACCACAAATACAGGAGAATTCCAAGGGCTGGTAGATTCTTCTATATGTCCAGCATCTAATTGTTCTTGTACCCGCTGTTCTAAAGTCTGTAACTTTTCCTCAGCTAAAGGCCATTGCTTTGTCCATATTGGTTTCTCAGTCAACCATTTTAGAGGCAAGGCTGTTGGTATCTCTGAAGGGACATCAATTGCTTGTTCTTGTACAGCCCGAATGGCCGGTTTTCTCCGTTTGTAATATCTTTTAATATTATTCTCAGAAATATAGGCTCTAGAAGTAGCAGGAATGTTAATTTTGGTATTCCATTGTTGTAATAGGTCACGACCCCATAAATTCATTGCGATATTGGCTACATATGGCCTTAATTTTTTTATTTGTCCCTCTGGCCCTATACATTCAACCCATCTCGTGCTCTGCCGTACTCGAGATAGGGTTCCAATTCCCAGGAGCTGAACATTTACATTCTGAAGAGGCCAACATGGATGCCAAGATTCTGCGGTAATGATACTTACATCAGCACCTGTGTCCAGCAGGCCAGTAATAAAAATGCCATTTATACACACTCTCAGTTTAGGTCTTTGATCATTTATAGAAGTTTGCCAAAACACACGTAACTTATCTTTCTGATCATTATTGCTTGTAACAGTAGGCATGGGGCTTCCTAATTGTCCTGACAAGGCACGTTCTCTGCAGAAACTGGAAATGACTGAACCATGTTTGCCATGGGGGCCTGTGAGACCCCCCCCTCACGTTTCCCGACTGTATCAGGTGCCTTGTCTATCTCTTGTAGACCTGCATTCATTCGTCCGATGTCTGCCTTTTCCACATCTTCTAAATAAACCTGAAGGCTGAGTCCTATTTCTGTTATTTCTAGAAGATGCATTATTATTATTTATTATTATTTCTGAAAGATGCATTATTATTATCATTATTGTTATTATTATCATTATTATTATTTCTGAAAATCCGTTGTCTACAATTCCTTTTCATATGACCCATTTTGCCACAATTAAAACATTTGGTATTCTGGTGTCTCCTTTTACCATTGGAAATTGCTTCTTCTACCCATGCTTCAGTGCCATAATCAAATGTATCAACATTGAGTGTATGCAAGACCCATTGTTCCAAGGGTGCTGATCTGAGCTTTAAAGGACCCAAAATCCTTTTGCATTCCACATTTGCATTTTCATAAGCCAAAGACTCAATCATTATACATCTTGCTTCTGGGTCAGATATTCCTATTTGTACAGCCTTAGTTAATCTTTGTAAAAAGTCACTAAAGGGTTCTCTCTGACCCTGTTTAACTCTGACAAATGATTCCATTCTCTGTCCTGGGTCTTGTACCCTGTCCCAAGCCCTTAAGGCTGCTGTAGTATACATGGAGAGTGTGTTTTCATCCAAATTAGCTTGTTCCTGAGGGTCGGAAAAGAGCCCTTCACCTAGAATTTTATCTAGGGAAATGTCAATTCCCTTTGCTTTTTCCTGCTGTTCTAAGAGTCTAGCCTCTTGCCTGAATAAGCATTTCCATTTCAATTGCGGTCCACTCTCAAGTACCGCAGAGCTCAGCTGGAGCCAGTCCGAGGGGGTTGCTCTGCTTGTCGTGGCCCAAGTTCTTAGCATCTCTTTAACAAAAGAGGCTTGCATCCCAAAAGTCATGACAGCCTGTTTTATTTCCTTGAGATCATTCATATGGACAGGCTCCCATGTATCCTCCTTGATGACCCTAGGGTTTTTGGAACCAATCACCTTCTCTGTTGTTATTACTGGAAAGGCAGGTAGAGCTGTAGGTAGAGCTTTGTGGAAATTGTCCTGGAGAGATTTACCCACAGAGGTAGTTAAAATTTGCCTTTCTACCCTTTGCTCTTCTTCATCAGAATTTAGAAATTCCTCAGTCTTTTCAATTCTATTCACCATTGCCTTCTGCAATGTCTGAATCTCCTGTCCAGAATTATGTTCCAAAGCCTTCACTGAGGATTCTAAAGTATGAAGTTTGTCCATTAGAGATAACATCTCATCTTTGGACATAATTTTATGGCATAAACCGTGCCTTCTTGTATTGACAATCTTTCCATCAATCTGTCATAAGCTTTAGACAAAATCCGATTGTCACATTCAGCAGTTTTGATTTTCTCAGTTAATGTTTCATTTCCTACAGAAAGGGACTGAAGCTTATGATCCAAATCAGCTGTTCCCTCTTCCATAGTAATGAATTTCTCCTTAACATCAGCCTGGAGAACTTCAAACTGATTCTTGAGAAGATTGTTGTCATTCTCAATTGTTTTTAAGCGTTCAATCTCTGCCTTAAGAATCCTGGATTCGTCTCATAAAGACTTTATCATATTTCTATTATCAAACCATTTAGTGACAATGAAAACTATGAACCCCAGAAGGATCCATAGATGTGGGGTGATAGACACCTCTTGTAAAATCTCCCACATGGTACAATTAAAAAACCTGTTAAATTCTTGAATACTAATGTGTTCAGACATTTTATTTATAAAAAAAATTTTTTTACCTGCAATGATCGGTTCCTGCCAGTGGTGGTCTCTGTGTTTTGGAGCCTGTCCTAGAACTAGCTCTTGTAGACCAGGCTGGCCTCAAAGTCACAGAGATCCGCCTGTCTCTGCCTCCCAAGTGCTGGGATTAAAGGCGTGCGCCACCACCACCCAGCCAAGTCACTTTGTGTCAGACCAAATCTGCCACTGTGGCGGCTTTTGTTGCAAAACCACAGGTACTTGAGCTTCTTCTAATTCAGGCAGTGGGGTTCCGCTGCAAACTTAGCCAAGGCAGGCAGAATGGGCCTGTGTGTCTGAGTGTGTCTCGGACTCGGCACTGGGACCCGAGTCACGAACTAAAAAACAGCACCCGGGAGGGTGCTGTGTTAGCTAACGGGCTACCCGCTTGAGTTGGGGGCAAAATATCCCACGTTGGATGCCAAAATGTAACGGCGTAAACGAATGCAGACAGATTGTAAAAATATATATACAGCTTTAATGGTGAAATAGACTTACAAAACCACCATTCCCGTGCAGACCAGGAAAGCAGAAGGGACTGCTGGGAACACGCTCACCAAATTTATAGGCAAACATCAGCCTGAGGCAAACACGCCCCCCAAGGGGCAGGACTTATCTTTGAATTGTTTGAATGCTGAGGAAAGAGCAAAAGCTACTAAAAGATATTTGTTTATAAATGCTGCTGAACTAATCCAACATAGATATTTTGAAAATGCCTTGACATTGAAATTTGGATCTAAGGACATGATGCTTTGGAAAGGAGTTTCTTATTTTGTTTTTACAGAGGATGAGACCCTGTTCATTTCTTCTATTCCGATTTGGTATGATGGACCACGCCCTCCTGAAGGGTTGGTGTGAACACCTTCAGAAAATTGCTTCGCTCAACTGCTACCTGAGATGAAACTAGCACACGGGTTATACCATGAAAGACCTAATTAATGACACCCCCATTCAGCAGGAAGCAGTTTGGAGAGAAAAAACTGCGCCCATGTTCCCAAATATGGTTTATAAACGTTCTTTTACATTTAAAGGGGGATATGATATAGATATGAATAATTTGCATTAGTATAGATTTTGCTTTATTGATAGAAATTTAAGGTCAATTTTGTTATATGTATAAGTGTTTCTGATTTTGATTAAGGTATTGTGATTGTGTAGTTCATTTAAATATGTACTGTATAATTAAGAAATATAGGTTGTTAATGGATAATCATCGATAATAGTAAAGCTTGCAGTCATGTTAGTTAAATTTTTCTAGATATACATAGATATATTTTAGATAGGCATTCTTCATATCTTTCAAAACTTATAGAATATGGCATTTTAAATGTTTTAATAACTTAGGACTTTTCATGACAATGAGACACTCTGCTCCTTTCATCACCAATCTACTTCAAGAGAAAGATGGGCATCGAAGAGGCTCGTTATGGAGTTTGATAGCCATTTGGGCAAGAAACTGCTCTTGCCTGGACTATTGCATAAACTGGACACAGAGAACCCGCAGAGAGAGGACTTCTGAACTTGCCTAAGGTGAGATGATCTTTTGGGGTTCCTGATTCATGAAAGAGTCTGCGAGACATTCTGCAGGACACAACAGATAGTGACTGAACTGTCTTTGAATTTTCCTGCTTTATGGAAATGTCTGCTGGACACGATGGGCCTGAAGGCTGAAGATGGTACAGAGGAACTTTGGGTGACTGTCCATGCAGCGAGATGTCTCTGTCATTTCTAGAGTTTTAAAAGTTGCTTTTTTCTTGTTTGCTTAGGTAGTGTTGTATCTTTCTGGAGTCTTTGATGGAGTTAAGAATAGTTAGTTATAGTTATAGTTTTCCTTAGTTATGATAAAGATTATTGTAACTTTTACTTGATAACTGTTTCGTTATATGTAATTTTGCTATGTTAAAGTTAAAGCCTTTTTTTTTTGTTTAAACCCAAAAAGGGGAAATGATGGAGGAAGGTCATTGGTTAAATAAAAAGAAACTGCTTGGCCCTCATTGGTTAGAAGATAGGTGGGAGGAGTAAACAGAACAGAACGCTGGGAGGAAGAGGAAGTGAGCTCAGACTCCACAGCTCTCCTCTCGGGAGCAGACGCCTCAGAGAGACGCCATGCAACCCAGCTCCTAGGCAGACACACGTGATGAATCTCTGACCCAGGATGGACATAGGCTAGAATCTTCCCGGTAAGCGCACCTAGGGGCGCTACACAGATGATTAGAAATGGGCTAAATTAATATGTGAGAATTAGCCTAGAAGAGGCTAGATAGAAATGGGCCAAGCAGTGATTAAATGAATACAGTTTGTGTGTTGTTATTTCGGGCATAAGCTAGCCAGGCAGCCGGGGTGCTGGGAACGCAGCCCCACCGCCCTTATTACTACATTAAATGAAAACAAAAAAAAAAAACAAGGAAAGCTAAAACAATTCTGAATAATGAAAGAAATGCTATAGGTATCATAGTCTTTGACCTCAAATTATACTACAAACTATGGTGATAGAAACAGGGTGATACTGGTAAAAAAAAAAAAAAAAAACAGATATGCTGATAAATAGAATTGAATAGAAAACCTCGACATAATTCTATGCACATATGGATAGCTCCCATTTCCCTCCCCCTCCCCTTCCCCCTACTCCCCTCCCCCTACTCCTCTCCACCACCCCTCCTCCAACTCCTTTCCCGCTACTCCTCTCCCCCTTCCCCCACTTCTTTCCCCCTCCCTCTCCAGTACAAAGAGCAGTAAGGGTTCCCTGCCTTGTGGGAAGTCCAAGGTCCTCCCCCCTCCATCCAGGTCTAGGAATGTGAGCATCCAAACAGGCTAGGCTCCCACAAAGCCAGTTCATGCAGTAGGATCAAAACCCAGTGCCACTGACATCTTGAATTTTACATGAAAATGGATGGAAATAGAAAACTCTATCCTGAGTGAGGTAACCCAGACCCAAAAAGGTGAACATGGGACATACTCACTCATAATTGGTTTCTAGCCATAAATATAGGACATTGAGCCTATAATTTGTGATCCTAGAGAAGCTAAATAAGAAGGTAAACCCAAAGAAAAACATATAACTGAATTTTAAAAAGGAAGCCAGAAATATATACTGGAAAAAACAGGCACCATCTTCAATGGTGATCATAAATTAGGGTGGCTGCATCCTGCAAAAAACAGAAGTCTAAGTGTATCAAAGAGCTCAACATCAAACCACATTCACTGAACCTGATAAAGGAAGTGAGGAGTAGCCTTAAATGCATGGCACTGGAGATGACTTCATGAACAAAACACAAATAGCAATACCACAGGCACAGCCATCAGCAATTAATAAATAGAGTCTTATGAAACTGAAAAGCTTTCATAAGGCAAAAGACATGTATTCTAACAAAGCAACAGCCTACAGAATGAGAAAAGATTTTTACCAACTTTGCACCTGACAGACAACTAGTATCCAAAATACATAAGAAAACAATTCAATTTTAAAATGGGATACAAATCCAAACAGAAAATTCTCAAAAGAATAAACTCAGATTTCTGAGAAACACATAAGGAAATGTGCAGCATCCTTAGACATCAGAGAAATGCAGATAAAAATGACTATTTGAGATGTCATTTTACACCAGTTGAAATATCTAAGATCAATAAAACTTACCCATTGCTGGTGAATCTGCAAACTTGTACAACCACTATGGAAACTGGTGTGGTAGTTTTGAAGAAAGATGGCAACGAACTACCACAAGATGGAGCTGTAACACTGTTGGGTATGTAGCCAAAGAATCCTTTATCCTACCACAGAAATACTTGTACAACTTGCTCACTATTGGTCTGGTCATAATATTCAGAATGTAGAAGCAACTGAGCTATTGTCAGCGAGTAAAAGGACAAAGAAAATGTGACATATTTACACAAAGTAGGATTAATGAGCAAATAAAAATAGGAAGCAATGAAATTTACAGGTAAATGAATAGAAGTAGAAACAAAGTCATCCTGAATTAAGTATCCCCTAATCAGAAAACAAATATTGTACTCATTTATATGTGGATTTTAGCTATTAAGAAGATAAGTAAGCTACTATTCATAGAAAAGAAGAGATTGGCATACTGTAATGTAGAGATAGATCTCCCTAAGAAAAGAAAATATGATATATAGTTATGCATATAAATAGGTAGACTGGAAGGGGGAATCAAGTGATGGAGGAGGAAGAAGAGGAAAGATGAGAGGGACTTGGGAAAGAAGACAGGAGAGACAACTAAAATTAAGGATCATTTGGATGGTCATATGAAAACCTATTGCTGTAGGACAATGGTCTTTTACCCTGTGAAAATTTGTCAATTTTATTGCTTTAATAAAATGCTGATTGGTCAGTAGCCAGACAGGAAGTATAGGTGGAGCAACCAGAACAGTAGAATTCTGAGAAGAGGAAAAGTTCAGTCTGCTGTCATCACCTAGACTAAGAGGAAGCAAGATGAGAATGCCTTGCTGATAAAATGAACAAAGCCACATGGCTAACAAGAATTTTGGGTTAATGTAAGATGTAAGAATTAGTTAATAAGAAGCCTGAGCTAATAGGTGGACCAGTTAATAATTAATGTAGACCTCTGTGCATTTTTTGGGACAAATGGCTGCAGGAATGGGTGGGATAGAAACCTCCTGTCAATAAATTGCACTGGCATGGACCACTACATCCACAAAAAACCTGAGAGAGCGTGGGAAGTAATTCTAGACACAAAAGAACAGAGTTAAGCATGGCTTCTTGCTAGCAGCATTTTCTCAGATGGGCTTTGTTTGCTAGAGGTGAGCCTGTCTTTTTAAGAGAGATTTCCTGACTCAGCTTTAGCTGGAAAGACTTGCAGTTCTTTTAAAAGGCCCCACCATGAAACACTTAAATTGTTTTGATGAATAGCTATTTGGTGGTAGCAGGGACCTCGAAACTCCATAGAGTTGTAGCAATAAACATGGCTCTGGCCAGTACATGTGCCATGAGTCTAGACTCTCAGAAACCTAAGGAATGGGGTGGATCTATCCATCAAAGCCACGACTTTAATCCTAGCCATAATACTTAGCAAATTAAAGTCTGACATGGTCAAAAAAAGAGAAACATACAGTATAGATAGATTCAGATTTTTTTAAATGATATATATTTTAAAAGTTTACAGTGTGTTTAAAAATATATCTAGGCTTGGGAGAGAAAAGAAAAATTACAAAGACCTTAAAAAACAGAGAGTAGTTGGGTGTGGTTTCATACACCTTTAATCCCAGCACTTGGGAGGCAGAGGCAGGAGGGATCTCTATGAGCTCAAAAGCTACTGGTCTACAGAGTAAGTTCCAGAACAGCCAAAGATACACAGAGTAATCCTGTCTCCAAAAAAAAAAAAAACCACAAACAAAAATTAAGAATAAAAATAAAAGAAATAGACTTTAAAATAAAGCCACAAAAAGATGGAAAATATACAGAATATGAGTACTATATATTATTGAATTGTTTGATGACTGAGAAAGGAGCAACACTGCTAAAAGACATCTGATTATAAATACTGCTGGATTAATCCAACATATATATTTTGAAAATGCCTTGACTTCAAAATTTGAGTCAAAAGATATGTTACTTTGGAGAAGAGGTTCTGTTTTTGGTTTCACAGAAAATGACAGACCGTGGATTCAATCTGTGCTAACAAAAATCAGGTTTGAACAAGGAAGATCCCCTGAAAAATCTTCAATAGAAGTAGATGGCCAAGGTGATCCAACATTTCAGAGAACCTCTGTTGGAATTTCCTCTGATTTCTACATCCAGAACAGCGTCAAGACTGCCGCCTGTGGTTGTTAATCCTCATAGAATTTTTCAATCAGGACTTTACCATAATCCTAAATTTTCTTTAGGTCCCCATAAGATTATTAGTGTTCCCAATCACCAAGAATTAGCCTAGAAAATTATGCTCACATCCCAGAAAACAGATTATGGGTGTTTATTTTTTTTAGAATGTTGGTTACAAGATTTTATGGATAATGGCCAGGAAAAAATCTAAACAAAGGAGATTAGATTTAAGTTATTGTTTCAAAGGAAAAGGGGGGGAGTGCTATTATCTTGTACCCTGTAAAGATTTGTCAGTTGTATTGCTTTAATAAAATGCTGATTGGCCAGTAGCCAGGCAGGAACTATAACTGGGGCAACCAGAACAGGAGAATTCTGAGAAGAGCAAAGGTGCAATTTGCAGACATCATCCATACCAAAAGGAAGCAAGATGATACTGCCTCACTGATAAAAGGTACCAAGCCATGTGGCTAACACAGACAATAATTATGGGTTAAGGTAAGATATAATAATTAGTTAATAAGAAGCCTGAGCTAATAGGCCAACCAGTTAATAATTAATGTAGGCCTCTGTGTATTTCTTTGGGACAAATGACTATAGGACCGGGTGGATCCACAAGCTCTGTAAACAACCTACAGCTATAGAATCTTCACAAAAAATATACATATATGTAGACCATGTTAGTAAATAACCAAATCATGGTGGAGAGCGGACAACTGTGTCTCTCAATGTATATCTTGTGTGATTTCTTCTTGGACTCTTTTCCTTTTGTTTGTTTTGACCTATTACAATATTTTTGCTTTTATCTTATCTTCTTATATTTAACTCTGTAATTATCCCTTATATGACTATTTATTTTGAAGAAGAGACAGAGAAGTATGCATCTTGAGGTCAGGAAATATGGGGGGAAATTGGGAGGAAGAGAGGGTTGAGTAATCATATCAGAGTTTATTGTATAAAAATGTGTATTTTCAACTAAAGAAAACTTACATCAAGCAAAAAGATACAAAACCTCTATTTCATTATATTGTGAAGGGAATTTAGATACATATGACATCAAAATTAAGACAAAAAGAAATAAATCATTAAACAGAGACATATTCAGCAATCAGGTTGAAGCAATAATAAATGTCTAACTAAATCAAGTCTACCCCTCCACCATAAATAAATCCCAGGATCAGATGGCTAACTGTGGACTTCTAAGAGAACTTTTAAAATATCATTAATGATACTCAATTTATTGCACAAAATATACATGAAGCTTTTCAAATATTTTTCTTTTTACTTTTTCAAAATTAAATTACAATTAAATAATTTATTTCTTTTCCATTATTCCCTCAGCATCTATGCTCTTCACTCACTCACTTCCTCTCTAATTCAAGCCCTTCATTCCTTAATTGACAAACAAATTAGGAGGCCTGGGACCAAACTCAGATAGAGATTCCTCAACAACAGCATCAGCAGCAAAAATTAAATCCCTAAGCATTAGAGATTCTAAAGGCAGTCAATAAAAACCTGACAAACATAATCCAAGGATGTATCAAAAAGATCATTCATCATGACCAAGTTATATTCATTTCAGAGATTTAGAGGGAAAGCTACATATGAAAATGTTACCAATCACATTTGTTGGTTCAAGATAGAACTCACAAAACAGCATCTGTCTTTGAAAAAAACCTGGCATCGTGTTATGTAATAATAGTAGTGGTATGTTGTAAGGAGGCTGCTTGTTCATTTCCCAGTCACCCAGACTCCCAAAATATTTACACAGAAACTGTATTATTTAAAACACTGCTTGGCCATCCAAATATGGTTTACTCTTATATCTTAAATTAACCCATTAGTTTATATTTTATATTAATCTATTAGTTTATATTTTACCTCAAGCCTCATGGCCTATCAGCACAGTTTCTGCTGATGTCTTGTGTCTTTCTCATCTGGTGGCTCCATGGTTTCTCTCTGACTCAGCATTCTTTTTTCAGCAGTCAGTTTACTTTTCCCCACCAGACTCTATTCTGCTAAGCCACTGGCTGAAACAGCTTCATTATTCATTAACTAATAAAGCAATACATATTCAGAAGGACTTCCCACACCAGTGGTAGACCCACATTAAACACAAAAAGCACTATGTATAGCATGCTTAATGTCAACATCCTGGTAAATGCAAAAATATTCAAGTGTGTCTTTGTAATATCAGAAGGAAGACAATGGTGAATATGCTCTCTACCCCTTTTCAATGTAGTATTAAAGTCTTAGATAGAGTAGAAAACTAGAAGAGGAAATAAAAGGGATACAAACAGGAATAGGTACTAAATAAGTCCTGTGAGCAGGCAATATTAGTATATACAAGACAAACTCAAAGAATTGCAAATAATTTCTTGGAGAAGATAAAAACTTTCAGCAAATGGTGAGCTACAAAATTATCACACACAGACATCTAGCCTTCTTCTGCATCACAATAATGAATAACAAACAAATGACACTCTGCCATTCAAATGGTAACAAAATAGTAATATTTGGTGTAGGAGGTTCTCCTGTTCATGTGTTGCTTTCATTGGTTAATGAATAAAGAGACTGCTTTAAACCTGATAGGGTAGAACTTAGGTAGGCAGAGAAGAGAAAACTAAACGCTGGAAAGAAGGGTAGAGTGGGAGATGCCATGGATCTTCTGCCTGGGATAAATGCTGGTTAGAGTCTTGCCAGTAAGCCACAGTCATGTGGCAATACACAGATTAATAGAAATTGGTTAAATTAAGATGTAAGAATTAGCCAATAAGAAACTAGAGCTAATGGACCAAGCAGTGTTTTAATGAATATAGATTCTGTGTGGTTATTTCGGGTATAAGCTAGCTGAGTGGCCGGGACAAACAAGGGACCCTTTCCTTGCAACAAATACTTAGGATTATAACTAACTAATAAGATAAGCAACATGTACAATAAAAACATGCAGAATGCTTGTAAATTTGAAAAATTATGTGAAAGTGGCCATCACTTTAGAAACACTATACACAGTCAATGCAATCCCAGCCAGAATTCCAGGATTATTTACCTCCAACATATGAATACAAAAACTGAGAAGCTTATATGGATTCCCAAAGGGACAAGATGGCAAAGGCAATCTTGAACTGAAAGAATACATTGAGTGGTATCACCCTACCTGGTTTCAAATTATAGTACAGAACCATAGAAATATAAACAGCATGGTACAAGCTGGATGTTGGTAGTGCATATCTTTAGTCCCAGCACTTGGGAGGTAGAGGTAGGTGAATCTGTGTTAGTTTAAGGCTGGCCTGGTCTACAAGATCTGGTTCCAGGACAGGCTCCAAAGCTACAGAGAAACCCTGTCTTAAAAACCAAAAAGAAAACCATGGTACAGGCACATGAAATAGACATATAAATCAATGTGAAAGAATATAGAAGCCAGATATAAATACAGAAGCTACATCAACAAGACTTTTACAAAGATAAAATATGTGTGTATGTATATATGTGTATGCATGTACATGTATTTATGTATTAGAAAATACAGCAACCTTAACAAATGATTTGGAAAACTTTTACTGGTAGAAAATGAAACTGGGTGCTTATATTTCACCCTGAACAAAATTTAATACTAAACAAATTAGAAATCTCAGCCTAAACCCCCAAGAATGGAAACTTTCAGAGAAGAGCAGATGTATACACTTCAACCTAGCAATGCAGGGAAGGCCTTTCTGGATAGGACTGTCTAGCATGGGACCTAAGACCAAGAAGTTACTAAAGATATTTTACTGAATTGTTGTTTCCATGCAGCAAAGGAAAGTGTCAGTTGAGTGGAGAATTAACCTACACAGTCAGAGAAAACACTCACTGGCTTTACCTCCAAACATGGAGTAGTGCCTTGAATATGTACAGAACTGAAAAATAATAGACAAGAAAACAAACCAATTAGAAAGAACGGCTTTAGAACTAGACTGAAATTCTCGAAAGAAGAAGTAGAAATGGCTGCTAATCATTTTAGAATGTTCTCAAAATTCTTAGCTACTGGGGAAATGCAGATTAAAACATTAGAAAGATTCCATTTCATGTCATAATGGCATATTAAGAATACACATGACAATACATTCTAATGTGAATGTAGGAAAGGAGACTCTTACACACTCTTTCTGCTAAAGTCACAACTACATTCAGTGATCGTACGCAGTCCTTCCATATTTGAACAGACTTTCAAGTCAGCCTTGAGAAAGTTAGTATTTTCTCATGAGAAAGTGAAAGAGAAAAGGGAATTGGAAACTGGAAACCTGGATATGAGGCAGGAATTCAAAAATAATACTCATTCTCACTGTTCATTTAGAGACGTGGTTCTCCACCAGTTGGTCACAACCTCTGTGACAGTTGAAAAACCATTTCACAGGGGTTGCATATCTGACATCCTTCATATCAAATGTTTGCATTATGATTCAAATTAGTAGCAAAAACATAGTTATGAAGTATCAAAAAAGGTAATTTTATGAGTAGTGGTCACCACAACATGAAAAATTGTATTAAAGAGTTGCACTATTAGTAACATTGAGAAGCACTAATATAGAAGATACACCATGATATGATGAAAATAATGTCTGTCATGGACATAAGGCAGATATGGTGAATTGAATAGGCCAGACATAACCAATGGAGAAATATGAAAATGTCAGCAGAAGAAAAACAGACTCAGAAACTGAAAAACGAAGGTCTAAAAACAAAAATCTATCTGCCTTTGGTTTTATGAATGAAATGTATTTGGATCAAGCCATGACTTTTTTGCACTCCAGTGTATGGCTAGTTTGTATATAGGGCATTGTTAAAGAGATACAGCAGAGAAAATATGGTCTTTACAGAGAGATTTGCTGTACCTGGTGAGGTATACTTCCTTACATTACACATGAAATGAGAGACAGAGTGGTAAAGTATGTAGTGACGTTTCATTTGTATTTCAGTAAATAAAGCTTACTTGAAGATCAGAGAGTAAAACACCCCCAATGGTCAGCATTATAGAGCAGGCAGTGGTAACATGTTGACCGAGGTTTTCTATCCCACCCGGTCCTATAGCCGTTCAGCCCCAAAGAAATGCACGTTAGTTATGAACTGGTTGGCTTAGTAGCTCAGACTTCTTATTAACTCTTATAAGTTATATTAGCCCATTATTTTTGTCTGTGTTAGCCACATGGCTCAGTACCTTATTCAGCGAGGCAGTCACATCCTGCTTCTTCTGTGGATGAGTCACGACTGTGGAAAATGAGTTTCTTCTTACCAGAATTTTCCTGTTCTTGTGGCCCCACCTCTACTTCCTGCCTGGTTGTCCGACTTATACTTCCTGCCTGGCTACTGCCCAATCAGCATTTATTTAAAATATAATTGACAGGATACAGACCATTGTCCCACAGCAGTAACACACACCTTTATCCCAACAGCCTCATTAGTTGCCATAGAAACCATACAGTGCATGCCTTTAATCCCAGTGGTGCATGCCTTTACTCCCAACCCTAGAGAGGATGCTAAGATGGGATGAGACAGCTCTCACACCCAGTCTCATTCTGAATTCTTGGAAGTGGGATCACAATTTCAGACTGAGGTTGTCGTAAAAGCCAGAGGCTGGCTGTTTTGCTTTTCTGACCTTTAGGTAGAACACCTATTTTTTTCTGTGTTTTTATTAATTATGCTTCAATTGGAGCCCAAAGTTTGGGGCATAAATTTACAAAAAGACTGATTTCATAAAACCCAGGCCAAAGCTGGGATTAGAATTCCAGTTCTAGAAATTGGAACCCAAGATTAGCCACGTGGGATTGGGAAAAGGACTAGAGCTCTCAGCTCCCATCCACCCCAGCTTAGCATCCTCTCCTGTCATACTTGTCCTTAGTGCCACCCCAGGGGGGCACCACACAGCTTCCTGCAGCCCTCCTGTACCTTCCTGTGGTTTCTGTGGCCCCGTGCTTGCCCCTAGCTCCATATACCTGAGACTCTCAAGTCACTATGCAGCTTCCCCTGACTCCTGTGTTTTGTGTGCAACTGCTGCACAGCTGCCCCAACTAGCATCTCTTTAACGAAATTCTATTCAGTTTGTTTCTGAGTTCTGCTTAGAAAACTCACAGGTTTTTCTGGTTCACATTGTCATTACACCTTAAAGTCTCAAGTAAACCAGGATTTTAACATAAGTAAGTCATTTGCTAACTGTAATATTTTTGTAATTTGTAAACCACTCCAAAGATATTTACAGATAATAATCCCATCCAAGAATTTAATAACCTTTTTGTTTCTATTATTTATGGAATTCTAGGAGAGGTATGTGATCTACCTGGGATGTATACCTTTTTAGTCACAGCTGCTATTGGCTTGCTAATTTATATTATACCCTTAAAGACATGCCTTGATAACAGAATCAAGAATGAGAAACTTTTAGAAACGAGCTAAAGTTTACAGACTAGTCTTGAGAAGTTGACTGAGATGATACATACCATTGAAAACAGTAACAATAATTTGACAGGCAAAATTCAATTTATGTAGATGGCTTATGAAACCTTACAAAATGGTACTAAGAGATTATCTGAAAGGATTCATACTGTTGGAATTGACAATGAAAATCTGTTAAAAAGTTATGTCAAGCTAGCAGATAGGATATCTTTCCTAGAGGACAATTACAAGCCATCAAAATAATCTCTAAGGAAGAGAAAATATCATTAATGGGGAATTTTAAAACTTGGAATCATATATACACGATGAGAACCAGAAATTAATTGGTTTGATAAAATCATTAGAAATATTCACAGGTCAAAAGATTCATATTTTACAAAAGATGGTGATAAAAAGATTTGAATCATTTGAGGTAAATTGTGAAATAAATCCTTCTTAAGTCAATTTTCTTGTGGTCATGAAGTCTTTCGTAGTAAAAAAGCGACAATATAACCAAAATTAGTGTTAGAAAAATTGGGTGTTGCTATGATAAATCTGACTATATTGTTTTGGAGGATTGTGGTAGTATTTGGAAGCTTGTTCTGTACAAGTCACGGTGTGTTCAGAACTTAATGTGCTTATGGTGTGGTCTATAAACTATGTGGAGTTCAGAGTAAAAACAAATGTTGTTCATTGATGTAACTCTCCTAGGTCTGTCTGTGTGTGGAGCACTGAGGGAAGAGATGACGACACAGTGTGAATATTGTGTCTAGGAAGAGACACACAATACCCTAACATATGTCTGTGAATATAGATTCCGCAAGTGTAAGGAAGAAAAAAAATGTTAAATTACAAACCATGTTGTGTGAGTGGGAATGATGTAATGCATATGAGATCAAAGTGCTGTGGGAGTTCCTTCTGCTCCTTCAGCCAATAGCCTTGAAGACACCAGCCCACTTAGGCGTGGTTTCTTATACTAAAAATGCAGCTGTAAAGCCTGTGCTTGCTCCCTTACTTTCTGCTCTCACTTCTGGCTGCTAGATTCTGTCCTTGTTCCTCATTTGTGCAGAGGACTGTGATCTAGAACAGTTATCTGTAAGTCTCCCCTAAATAAATAGCCCTTTATTATATGTAATTCTGAACTAGTGTGGGGTTATTTTGTATCTTCCACCATCACCAAAGTCTGGCACTAGGGACTCTGGTAAGAGTTGTGCATCATGATCAAGCTCCAGGCAGGCCACTAGGCAGCTCAGATATGAGCCTAGATGAAGATGTATCTATGACATACTAATGAATTAAATCTCAACAGGTACTGATGTACTAGGAAACCAGCCCCAAGCTGTGAGCTCTGATACTGCAAAGCTGTTGCCCAAAGAAAGGGTTAAAAAAAAAAAGGAACTATGGGAATGGGTGTAGGATGATACTGTTGTCCTGCAAAGACATGAATTCTCTAGCCTGTGTGTTGATGTCCATTTGCTAGAAGACTAAAGACTCCATGCATGGCCCTGACCTCAGTGACCCCTTAATTTCAGAATTGTAGGTAGGCCTACACAGGCCTCCTGTCAGCTATAGCCATTGACTAAGCTCAGAAGGATCTCCTGGATGTCTACCAGTGCCACTCCCAGGCTGTCACAGGAGAAGGACTTCACAGCACAGGTGGGTCAAGCCTGAAATCTTGCAGTGCCCTCACTGGAGAAGTTCTCCAGTAGAAACCAGCACTATCAGCAACAGCAATGTTTCTGCACAATAGGTGGTTCTTGCTTGGATAAATATCTGTTTACCATTTATATCGGTATCTTGGTATCTTAAGGAATATTTGTATGAATATACAGAATATTTCAAAAGACAAATCTGTGTGTACATTCTAACACTAATGACTTACAGTCCATATGCTTGAGCACTCTGCAAAAATGATGGGTCATTTTGATGCCTCAGCATTGTCCTTGGTGCCAAGAAACAGATTATTTGACCCTTACAGGTGAAATGTATCCTGGTGGTCAGGTATTTAGAACAGCAGGGATTCATCTAAGGTTGTGAGTTATCCATGGATGAAGCCTTGCCACCATTTTAAAATGGGGGGTATTGTGTTTGTGGCTCATTCATGAATAAATATTGCACAGAGGCATTTCTCTGAGGAGTTATTTTTTTTCTTTTTGGTTCTTAACTGGCAAAGAACATTTCAATAAGGAAGACATAGAAGCAAAAGAGCATAAGGAAGTTAGAGACAAGACAGAAAAAGAGGGTTTGGGCTCTCCTTACGTCTATCAGGAGGCCCTTGGGTAGATGTGACACAGGATTAGACTATTTTGGCCCAAGGCTTCCTTTCCTGTTGACCAGCTCTTTTCCTCTGATTCTATCTATCTCTTAGGGCTCAGAGAGCATCTGACTCAAGGTCCAGAAACATTTGTCACTGGGACACACAGTGATGGTAGTTCATCTGTACATCTTTCTAAGCTAGGGTTCACTGTAATTGCCGGATACAAGGTCACTCAAGTGTTTTCATGTGTTCTGGCCATTTTGTCCCCACAGCTGACATATCCTGCCAAATGAGGGTCTTAGTGGTATATGCTAGAGTTTGTAGAATGGGCCTCTACATTTGGACATAGCAAAATAAAGAGGAGAAGCCTTTAGATATCAGCAAAGAAATTCACAGTACAGTGTGAACTCAGTCTTCTGTTTAGCCACAAAGGTGATGTGTGAGGTTTACTGTGTAACACTTGTGCTGGTAAAGAGGAAGAAAGAGTTCTTGCCATTCTCTCATGCTCAATAATGTCAGTTCTTCGCACATGTGTGTCATTAAGAGCTTAGTGTGCTAAAAGAATTAACAAGCTCACCTGATAATAGAGAAGAACTCCGCCAAGCTTGAAAAATACAAATTACTAACTCAAGTCATCTGTCATTTTTAGGAAATCCTCGGTCTGACTTCTTTATGTTACATGATGATTGGGTTTTTTCTGGCACAAAATGTACAAGGAGAGCCATCTTTCTGCAGAGTATTTCCAGGTTCTAGAAAATATGTTTAAAATTTAGGATGAACAATTTTTTAAAAATTAAAGAATTCATAAGAAACTGTAATATAGTGACAGGTACACCATCAGGGGTGTTGGAGGAATCCTTGGGAGATAGCCAACATACTGGAGTTTCTTGGTGGCCTTATAATCTCAGGAAAGATGCACTAGGAACATAGGTTATATTTTTATTGGTGCCTTTGGCTGATCAATATTCATTTTATTGTTCTAGCAAAGAGAGAATGAGAACATCAAAAGCCATTATTTATTTAATCCAAACTCAATGGGAAGATGTTGGACTCAACTATTGTGTGGCATAGGGTGTTCAAAGTGTAAGTTCATACAATCACCTTCCTTCTTAATACGATATCAAGAAAACATATAACACAATTAAAAATGAGATACAGATCTACACAGAGAATTCTGAAAAGGAAAAACTCAAATGGCTAAGAAACTCTTAAAGAAATGTTCAGCACTGGTAGTCATCAGGGAAATGCAAATCAAAACTACTTTGAGATTTCATTTTACACCTGTCAGAATGGCTAAGAATAATAAAAGATGTGACAACCATGTTGACCGTGCTGTTGAGTAATGGGAAGCACAGTCATACTTTGCTACAAGTCTACAAACTTGTAAAGCCACTATGAAAATCTGTGTGAAGATTCTTCAGGAAAATAAGAATTGATCTACCTCATTATTCAAACTGGGCATATAACCAAAACACGTCTCATCCTATCACAGAGGTACTTTATCAGCCAAGATCATTACTGATCTACTCATAATGTCAGAATTTTGAAACAATGGAGAGATCTGACAGTGGATGGAAGTCTAAAGAAAATGTGGTACACTTACACTATGAAGTATGGCTGTTAAAAAATGAAACTCACGGGTAAGCAGATGTAAGTACAAAAACATCATTCTTATTGAGGTATCCAAGACTCATAAAGGCAAATATTATTTGTTTTCTTCCACATGTGGATTAGCTGTGAAGTAAATGTTAAACAAGTTACCATCCATAGAATATGGAGACAGGTACAAAGTAATGTACTTGGGGCACTGATCAATCTTCTCAGGAAGGACAAAAATTAATAGTCATAGTAATTGAGAGCAGGGTAGTGAAACAGGAGACTCAAGTGGGGACCAGGACACATGCTGGGATGAGACAGAGAATACAGAGAAAGACAGTTAAAGTGAAGGCTCACTCGAGTGTTAGTATGGCAACCTAATACTGTAGAAACTTCCTAAATGATTTACATATCTGAAGGATATCTATTCACATTTGCCAAGTAATCAAAAGAAAGGATGACTGTGCCACTAAGTCCATATATGTTTCTTCTGCACTTTATTGGCCTCTCTTCCTTCTGTTTGTTTATTTGTTTGTGTATTTTGTCCTATTCTGATTTGGCTTTGTTTTATCTTATGATTTATTTTATTTCATTTTAGTGTTATCTCTTACATGGCATGTTATTTTCCTACAAGAGACAGAAAATGATGGCATCAGGATGCCAGTGGATGTGGTGAGAAATTGGGAAGAGTTGATGGAGGAGGAAATATAATCATGATGCATTGTATGAAAAAAATCTATTTTTAGTAAAATAAAAAAAATCAACATAAAATAAAAAAACTCTATTGCACTTTTCTCTAGTAAAAGAAACAGTTAAATATCTAGATATATGACTTACCAAATTTGAGACAAGAAAACCTAAATTCCTTAGAGTCCTTTTCAGCAACAAGATTTAGGCAATATTTAATGTTTAACTGAAACACATCTGCCTCTTCACCACCAAAAGGGCCCAGGACCATATGGTTAACTAAGGACTTGTAACAGAACTTTCTCAAGTTTACAATAACAATGCTCAAATTATTACACAAAATTGAAAAGGCCAATGGTCTTTACTTTATTATCTCAATATTAATGCACTTCACACACGTTCCTTCAAATTCAAGCTCTTCATTCCAAATTGTTTAAAACTTTGTGAATTTGTTATTACCACGGGACCAAAACCAAATACAGATTCATAGCAACAACAGTAAAATTAGACACCTATCTTCATGATCTACAAGGATTCTAAAAGTTCTCAATAAAATGCTAACAAACAAAATCCAGAGACACATCAAAAAGTTCATTCATCATGACCAAATGTCTATATTCCAGAGATTCAGTGGTAGATCAACATATAGAAATCAACAAATGATACTAACCACATATATTGATTCAAGATAAAATGCTGAAGATCTTTCTTTGACAAAATAGAACACCATTTCCTGATAAAACTGGCCCACAGACCTATGGTACAGATAGCAAATGGCATGTATAGGAAAGATGTTAGTACATGGCAAAAAGATACTTGAAGCTTGGTGTAATTCCTATGCCTCTGAATTGAACGAATTCATTGTGTGAAAATGGCCACCACTTCAGAAGCACTCTACAGATTCAGTGCAACCCCAAAATTTTTGCAAAAGCAAAAATCTGGGCTTATTTATCATCATTTTATCATCATTTATGCCCAGCAAAGCTTAAGCATGGCAGCCTGTTTATGGCGGTTCTCTAGTTGTTCCTAACCTGGGCAGTGCAGGATGCTTGTGTTATCGTCATACCCAATGTTCCACAGTCTTCCTTTACGCTGTCTATCCAATGTATTTTGGGCCTTCCTCTTTGTATTATCCCAGGGACTCCTCCAAGCAGTGCTATTTTCAGGTATCTGTCGTGATACATTCTCATAATATGGCTGAAGTATCTCGTGTCATTGTTATATCCTGTAGTTTACTCCTTCTGTAGATGGAGATGTTTCTAAATGTCAACATTGTGCAATCAATCTCTTCGTGTGAGGCCTAGAATCCTCTTGAGACACGCCATCTCAAACACATTTAGCTGCTGTTCTGAAGAGCATTTCATTGTCCAGATTTCAGACTTGGAAAGAACCAGCTCTAGACGAGTGTCTTATATACTTGTAAGTTTGTTGTTACTGTTATGTCTCTTGCTGACCAAACCTTTCCTTGTGTCTGGAATGCAGCACTCACTGTCTCTGTCTCTTGACATCTGAAATAGTTCCCTCCTTTGAACTGAGGCTTCCTTCCAGACGAACAAAGTCAACTGCTTGTTTGAGGTTCTGATTCTTTATTACAATGTTAAAACTTTTGTGAGTCCTTCCCATGTGTTGTATCTCAGTCTTCTCAATATTTGCTTTCACGCCAACGTTTTTACTTACTTCTACCACACTATTTACCTTGGCCTGCAGCTCATTTGGAGAATGAGGAGATAGGCAAGCAGATAGGTGGTGTGTGAATCAGAAACTTGTGTTTTCTGACCGATACAGCACTACTTGCTGAACGGTTTATTCATCACAGACATAAATAAGCAATGCAGACATTATGTATGCACAAAGGACCACAATGGCTGAGGGACTTTTGAGCCAAACGAATACTGTGGGCAGTATCATCCTATCTGATTTCAAATAATAGTGCAGAGCCAAAGTAATAAAAAAAAATACAGCTTAGTACTGACATATGAGACAGACATAAATCAATGGAAAAGAATAAAGGAGTCATATGTAAATACACTCAGCTATACCTACCTGACTATTTTTACAGGATTCAGGAAACGAAACAAACAAAAACAACAAGAAAAAATAAAAACAAGCAAAAAACACTGAAGGAAATACAGTGTCCCCAAAAATTGATGGTACAGCATCTTTATTTGCAGAAATGGAGTTGTATGCTTTTATTTATCTTTAAGAAAGAAAAAAACTAAACTCCAAATGCATCAGACATCTCAGCCTAAGAACTAATAATCTGAAACTTCAAAACCTGGCACAAAGGAATCTGCCAGGAATCTACAAGGATGACTCGAGTTAAGACCCTTAGCAATACCAGATACATAGCCTAATTTGGCCAGCTCCTGTGACCAGATTAGTGTCTAGCTCAATTGTATTCAGAGAGGCACCATTCAACTGTGTTGAAGGAGCTGCGGGCTGTGTTCTGTCGCCTGGCTCCCAGCCACCTGGCTAGCTTATGCCCCAAAATAACAACATACAAACTGTATTCATATAAACACTGCTTGGCACATTTCTATTCATATGTGTAGCACCACGAGGTGCTCTTACCAGGAAGATTCTAGCTTACATCCATCCTAGGTTGGAGCTTCATCGCATATGCCCTGGAGAGCAGTGGCCTGGCATCTGTCTGATGCATCTTACCTTACTTCCTCTTCCTCCTAGCATTTTGTTCTGTTTACTCCACCCACCTAAAGGCTGGCCTATCAAATGGGCCAAGGCAGTTTCTTTATTAGCCAATGACCTTCTTCCATCACAACCACTGATGGAAATAAATGCAGACTAACAGTCAAACATTAGATGCAGCTCAGGGAATCCTGCAGAAGAGAAGGAAAAAATATAGGAGCCAGAGGGGTCAAGGACACCACCAGAAAACTCACACAATCAACTAAGCTGGTGTCACAGGAACTCACAGAGACTGAATTGACAGACAGGAAACCTGTTTGGGACTCACCTGTTTCCACTGTTAGGAGTCTCACAGAAGACCCCTAACAGTGGAAACAGGTACAGAGATATGTCAGAGAAAATTTGGCCAGTCACGTGACAATTTACTTCCTCCTGGTGCATGTGATTTGCCTTTCATTAAACGTGAAATGAAATATAATGCTATGAATAGAGGACAACCTTGCTATACTAATATGTAATGCCTTACAAGTAAAATTGATCAATTGGAAACACAATATCAAACCTTGAAGACAAAATAGAGGATCTGGAAAATCAATGAAAATATGAATAAACACAAAACCAAAAAAAAGAAATAAGTAGAACTTTGGGAGACCATGATAAGACAACATCTATGAATCATAGGCCTAGAAATCCCAGGTAAATGGTATAAACCAGATCTTCACCGTGTTCATAAAATAGAACTTCCTAGACAAACTAAGAGAAGTCATACCCATTCAAAAAAGTTAAGACAGAACACCAAATAGCATCAGAACAGAAACTCCACCAATCATTTTATACTTAAAGTGGTAAATAGGCAGAGCAAAGAAGAGGGATTAAAAACTACCAGAGAAAATTCACCAATTATAAACAAGGGCAAACTCATGAGAATAACATGTAAATTCTCAATGTAAAATAGAAGACAGAAGTGCTTAGAGCAATGTGTTCCTAGTTCTAAGAGATCACAGATGCCAGCCCAGACTATTTTACCAGCAAAATTATCTCACGGAGTTGAAGGACAGTGAAAAATTCTCCATGACACAAGCTAACAGAACTATATCTGCCAAACCAGCTACAATAGCTAATCCTGGTTGCCAACTGAACATACATGGGAAAGAGAACCTCATTTGAGAAAGAGCTTCCAACAGGTTTGTCCGTGGGCATGTGTTTGGGGCATTTTCTTGACTGCTTGTTGACATAGTGGGTCCTGGACAACTGGGGTGATACCATTGCTACACAGGAGAGTCTGGGCTGTACAACAAAGAGTTGGATGAATGTGTGACTGGGAATATATCAGTATTTGACATTTGACCATTGTTTCTATGTCAGACATACATCATGAATTCAATGCCTTGGTTTCTCTCAATGGTGATCTATAACTTGTGAAATAAAGCTTTTATTATTCTAATTTTCTTGTAGTCATGATGTCTTGCATAGCAACAAAAGATACAATAGAACTAAAATTGGTATTGTGAAAAAATGGGTGTTGGTATGATAGCTATGATTGTAATGTTTTGGAGGATTGTTGTGGCATTTGGAAGCTTTTCCCTCACAAGCCATTGTGTGCTCAGAGCTTAAAGTACAGTTTGATGTATTCTATTAATTTTGTGCAAGTTCAGAGTAAGACACAAATGTTCATTGCTGTAATTCTCCTAGGTCTGCCAGTGTATGAAGCGATGAGGGAAAAGATGACAACACGGTGTGAATATTTTGTGTAGGAAGAAACACACCATACCATGTGTCTGTGACTTTAGATTCCACACGTGTAAGGAAGAAAAATTGGGTAATTTATAAACCATGTTGTGTCAGTAGGAATGACGTAATGCATGTGAGATCAAAGTCTGGCACCAGTAACTCTGGTAAGAGCTAGGCATCATGAGCAAGCTACAGGCAGGGCACTAGGCAGCTCAGATATGAGCCTAGCCCAGGATATATCTGAGATATGCTAATGAGCTAAATCCAAGCTGGTGCTGATGTGCTAGGAAGGCAGCCCCAGCTGTGAGCCCTGATAGTACAAAGCTATTGCCCAATGAAAGGATTAAAAATAATGGAACTATGGGAATGGGTGCAGGATGATACTGCTGTCCTCCAAAGACATTAATTCTCTAGCCTGGGTGTTTATGCCCATTTTATAGAGGACTAAAGATCCCATGCAGGGCCCTGACCTCAGTGACCACTGACTTTCAGATTGTAGTTAGGCCTACGGAGACTTCCTGTCATCCACAGCCAATGACTAAGCTCAGAAGGATCTCCCGGACCTCTGTCAGTGCCACCCTCGGGCTGTCACAGAAGGACTTCACAGCACAGGTGGGTCAAGCCTGAAATCATTAAAAGTATCCTTGTTGAAGATTTTCCTCCCTTAGAACCCAACAGCAGGAGGTGTTTCCTGCTTGGTGAAATATCTGTTTACCATTTATATTGGTATTGTATTACATGTAACATTTGTATGAATGTACTGAATTTGTCAAAAGACAAATCCTGTGTGGACATCCTAAATGCCTAATGTCTTACAGTCCATATGCTTCAGCACTCTGCAGAAAAGATGGGTCGTTTTGGTGCCTGAGCATTGTCCTTGGTGCCAAGAAACAGATTCTTTGGCTTTTACAGGTGAAATGTATCCTGGTGGTCAGAAATTCAGATTAGATAAATTCAGGATTTATCTAAGGCAGGAGCTACCCATGAATGAAGCCTTGTCACAATTTTAATAGGTGGAGGATGTTCCTTGTGGCTCATTCAAGGACAAATATTACACGGAGGCATTTCTCTGCTGAGTTACTTTTCTCTGGTTCTTAACTGACAAAGTACATTTCAACAAGGAAGTTATAGAAGTGAAAGAGTGTAAGGAAGTTAGAAACAAGACAGAGAAAGAGAGTATAGGTTCTCCTTACGTCTATCAGGAGGCCCTTGGGTAGATGTGACACAGGATTAGACTATTTTGGCCCAAGGCTTCCTTTCCTGTTGACCAGCTCTTTCCCTCTGATTCTATCTATCTCTTAGGGCTCAGAGAGCATCTGACTCAAGGTTCAGAAACAACTGTTACTGGGACACACAGTGATGGATGTTCATCTGTACATCTTTCCAAGCTAGGGTTCACTGTAACTGCCTGATTCGAGGTCACTCAAGTATATGTATGTATTCTGGCCATTTTGTCCCCACAGGTAACAGATTCTGCCAAAGAGGGTCTTAGTTGTATATGCTAAAGTTTGAAAAAATGGATCTATATATTTGGAAGGTAGCAAAATAAAGGGCAGATGTTTTTAGAGATCAACAAGGTAATTCATACTGTAGCATGAATTTAGTCATCTATGCTTAGCTAGCTAGAGCTTTGTGGGCTTTGCTGTGAAAAGCTTCTACTGGTGCAGGGGAGGAAGGAGTTCCTGTCATTTCTTCCTGCTCAGTGACATCAGTTGTTCGTTCATGAGTGTCTTTAAAAGGTGAGTGTGCTAATATAATTTAAGTAGCCAACCTGATAGTACAGAGTGTTACCAACCTGCTTCTAGCCTCAAAAAAGACAGATACACGTGTCTCCCTTATCACTGATGAATAATATTGAAGGTCAGAAGGACTGGGGTGTCTCAGACACAGAGAGAACAGGATAAGCCGTCTTTCTACCCAGTATTTACAGGATCTACAAGACATATGGAAAAAATATCATTGAATTGAAAAATATATTTAAAAATTACAGGAATCTGTAATGAAGAGCAGGTGTGTTACCAAGGCCTGATAGAGGAATCCTTACTAGATATCCAACATGACAGGTTTAGTTGGTGGGCATTGGCCCAATTCTCAGGGAAGAAGCAGAGGGAGCATGGGATATATGTGGAACAGTTTGTTTAATGGCAAGGAATATTCATTTCACCCATAGTTCAAGAAGACTAGAAAGTCAAGGACACTTGTGTTTAATCCCAGCTCCGTGGGAGAACTTTGGATTCCAGCGGAGAGCACATGGTGTGAAAGGGGCAAGTTCACACATTCCTTCCTTCCTTGTTTGCTATTTTGTGTTCTTCCCAATAACCTCTTCGTATTTCTCAGTTAATCCTATTAAAAAAATCAGTATCAGTGAACTGCAAAGTCCACCCTTAAGGAATTATGCGTTTATATCCTTACATTGAAACTTCCATTTTTTTTCCGTTTTGATTTGATTTTCAGATTTTGTGTAATTTGGGTCAGGGTGGGATTCCCCTCTGTATGCTATGAATGTGTTTTATTACCATTGGTTATTTAAAAAGCTGTTGGCCAATGGTTTAGTAGAGTAAAGGCAAGTGAGAAATTCAAACAGAGATATAAAAAGAAAATAGGCGGAGTCAGAGAGACACCATGTGGCTGCCAAAGGAGACAGATGCCAGGCCCTTACCAGTAAGCCACAACCTTGTGCTGATACACAGATTAATAGAAATGGGTTAATTTAAGATGTAAGACTTAGTTAATAAGAAACCTGAGGTAATAGGCCAAACAGTGTTGTAATTAGTATAGTTTCAGTGTGATTATTCAGGTCTGGGTGGCCAGGAAACTTATGAACAGTTTCCAACTTCAAGTTTACAGGAACTAGTTAGTACCAAATGAAGCACTCAAGTCCATCACACAAAGAATCAACCTCCAGGGCCAATGGTTTCCTGTATTTGTGTTCAGAGAACTCATTAGAGTTCTAATGGGAAATTTTGTTTGTCATTGATGAGGGGAAAGTTCCCACTGAGGCAGGAACCATTGTCTCATTAAGGAAGACACTCTATGCTACCATTGTACTTGGTCTCTATCAACAAAATCATCACTCTGGGTTTTGTGTTCAGTCAGCATCATTCTTATAGTTAGTTAGACCTTATAAATGTTATCAGAACACTGCCCATTAGGATGGCACTGTATCTGATGCTTCACAGGAAATAAGGAAGTCATGGACCTCCACAGATAAGGGGCCTTATAAATTCCTTTATATGAATAAGAAACACAGAACTGGTGTCTGTGGGTCTACGCCTACTCAAATCACACTTACTAGAATAAACACAGTAATGCTCTGAAGAGAATGGATATACATATATAAAATATGGGTGGATAGATAAAAGTGCCAGACCTGTTGTAAATGAATTTTCAGTCATTCTGTGGGAAAACAGTCTACAGTAGGACTGGTAGAAAAAAGTATGGCTACTTCTTTAAGAATCACTCATACGACCTAACCTGCTCTCTAGACAGCATGGATAAATGACAATTGTTATTAAGGAGACTTTAAGTGCACAAATATTCTAGACACTGTGCATATCAGTCTAAATTCATGACAAATTAATATCAGTTAAAGACTCTATAAATGAAATATATATTCATACAGTAAAATATTTTACATATAAAAAGAGGTGTTGATAAATGCCTCAATATTTTTGTTTTCAAATTATTAAATCCAATGGGAAAATCAATGCATATAATGAAATATTGCGTCATTTTAATTTTATGTAGGTAGCTTATAATGTTATAGCAAGCTATTCATGAGATAATAGCGTTCATCTCAGAGTGAATATTCCAATGATTTTTGTCATATTTAAAAGGTTATATATACTTCCACTGATGATATCTGGATGACAATATTTCCACTAATTTTAAAGATGCCTCATATTTTTCTCCACAATCCTTCTATGTCCATTTTCATAATCTGTATCTTACCTTATTGATTTTTGTGTTCTCAAAATCATGATTAGAGAAAATCACCCTTGGAGTCTTGTTCTGATCAACGGAGGAAAAGATGAAGATATTTGTAATGAAGATAAAGGTGCATATAAACCATCATGGGGTTGCTCCAGGAGGAGGCAAGCCCCACTGGTGAGAACGTGACATGTGTACCGTCATGGTGCTGCTCCAGCAGGAGGCAAGCCCTATTGGTGAGGACGTGATACACGTACCATCATGGGGCTGCTCCAGCAGGAGGCAAGCCCCATTGGTGAGGATGTGACAGTCAAGGAAATTAAAACATTGATGGAAATTATTCCTGATACGTTGTTTTGGTGGGGGTAAGGGATGTAATATGAACAATACTGAAATGACCCGTCCTATCCTGCGTAATTTATACATATTCCTCTTGTTGTTTCATAACAACTCTACGGCAGTGGTTCACAGCCTTCAGTGGATGTCAGGATAGTCCTAGAGTCTAGAGCACACATCAGTGACTGTCACAACATGCACAGGACCTAGAGCTCAACCAGACAAAATCCCAGCATGAAGGAAAGAAAATATGCAAAAAGCCCCACTGCTTGTCAAGAAGTTGTTCACAAGTAATAGCTGATTGGAGAGTGAGAATCAGATTTCTCTAATGGCATGGTACTGGGTGGATCACACACAGTCTAAGGCAGGCTGCATGCTCAGGAGTAGCTGGCCAACATAAATCAGACTCTATGTTTTTAGTGGCCTTACTTCCCTTTCACTGAGTGATAAAAAGAACATGAAATTGCATTGGTAGATAGAAAGAGGGATCTGGGCGGAGCTGGGCAGTGGGAAAGATTGTGATAAAAAATTATACTGTGTGATACTCACAGAGAATGAATTAAAAAATAAATAAGGAAGTCTGAAAAGTGAAATAAGCAGAAGCTAAGCAGAGCACAAAGGACAGTGGGTAAAATGCATGAGCTGATGCCTCTTACTGGTGCTTTTCAATTTCTCTAAAAGAATGTTGTGACTAAAAAATTATTCTTCACTATCTGTTCTACGTTTAGCAATTTCTTAGGTAGTGTACAGTACAGAGTAAACAGGTATCATATTTCTTCCCTGGTCTGAGGAAGCCACCAAATGCAAGAATGAATGGATAGATCAAATATGGTGACTTTGTATATACCATGAGAGATTATTGAACCTGAGAATTTGAAAACAATGAGACGGTAATTATTTTGGGGTAATATATCTCTTGGTTCCACTTTTAATACTGGTGCCATGGAAACTACGCTTCATCAGGACTCTTACAAGGAAAAACATTCAGCCAAAAGCAGTAGCTGAATATCTCCACTGACAAAAAGAAATGGTGTGTGCTAAGGTAGAGGGAGGGAGAGAAGAGGACTGGTGTTAAGTGTCCAGAGCTGCTGTAAAGACGAAATCCTTCTGGATATCTTTTTGTGGTGTTTATTAAACAATGTGTGTGCCCCTAAGGCCACCAGGATGTGTCCTGAAAATGGTAAACATAGGAACTTCCAGTTGTGTGTTACCACAATGAAGAGTGATAGGCAAGATGGCACTGCCAGATTGCCATTCAATTTAACCTCCAGGAGAAAAGCCAAGTTTCATGAGACCCCTCACAGCACGCTCATTCATACTCCCTGTTATGGATCAGCCTTGAACATCACTTTCCTCATTGCAGGTCACTGTCTCCTAAAGATTCTTGTGAGATCCAGCTGTGTTACACACTGACACACAGAGCCAGAGCATCCCAGGGTCTGTGTTCTCACAGCATCCAACCATAGCTATGGACTAAACACAAAACAGCATGCATCAACTAACCTCACACCAGGGATGGCAACTAAAGGCTCCCATTCTCAACTGGGAGAGCACTACACCACACAGCTTTTCCAGAAGCACAATCAGCAAGCAATATGTCAGACATGATGTGATCCAAGGCCTATAGGATGGCTATCTAACTTCCTTTGACAAGATCAAGAATTTCAGATCCCTGCTATCAACTGAGACACCCCAGGCTCAACCTTCCAGCATCAGGCTGAAATCGTATCTCAGGAAGAACCTAAATCCCAGTGCCTGGAGGCCTTATCCAATCATCAACACAGCCAATCAGTGTAGGGTATGATTGAGGGGCAGGGCCAACTGTTCACATACTTGGGAATAAAGCCTGAGTGAGGTGTTGCTGGGTCAGATCCTGGGTCCTCAGAAACCTCTGAGGAGTTGAGTCTGCGGGTGGACTGAAGAAGAAGAATTAACCACAGGTGAGGCTCTGTCTGTGCCAAGGCAGAATGGGAAATGATTCTGGAGGGGAGCCGTGAGAGACTCCATGGAGAATCAGGCAGAACCCAAAGAAGGAGAACATATTCTAAGGCTCAGCATCCTGCTGTGTGTAGGTGGAGGGTAAGGGGTGGAAAAGGCATAGAAGAATCCAGGCCTTTTGGCTCCCTGGTCCAGGTTTGTATAGGTTCCCCTTAAGTAGAAGTCTGGGTCTGTCCACAGAGAGTGCCAGAAATTACCACGCACACCAGTAGCCTGGGTGAGAGAGATTGTTTCTTGCCTATAATCTTTGGGTAAATTGGTTCTCACTCGACCTGTATAGATGTGGTAGAATGATGCATGGCCCCATCCAGGTCCTATGGGAAGTATTGCTTTAGAGACCCAGAAAGTCCTGAACCAGAAATCTCGTTATAGGTTTGTTCCTGTACTTCACTTTACTTATGGATCTGGCTTCCTCCAGTTTTCTCTTGTGACGCCATTCTCACTGAGGAAGTGTGTGGGGAGTTTGCTTGCATGGTTCCAATTGTAGGATAAAAAGAATAGTACCTATGATTCTTCCCACATTTAAGGGAGATTTTTTGAGACAGGGTTTCACTGTGTAGTCCTGGCTGTCCTGGAACTTACTCTGTATACCAGGCTGGCCTCGAACTCACAGAGATCCACATGGCTCTTCTTCCTGGGTGCTGGAATTAAAGGTATATGCCACTTTTAATTTAAAAGACCACTGCCTGGCCTTTCCCACATATATATATACAAGACATTTCACAAAATTTTCATTCAAGAAGAGAGGGTACAAGGCAAGCCCAGTACCCAATGAGTATTAGAAAGGGATATGATGCTATGTGGTCCCAGTTCTTGGGTTCACCCTGAAAATTGGATCCAATACCACATAATACAAGTTTTGCTCGGTATAAATCTTATGTCAATGATATACCAAGAACATGATTGTTTTTTGCTTCTGGTCCTCAGTGTGCATAAATATCTTTCTTAAATAATGAGATATAGTACACCTGAAGTTTTTATTGCTAGAATTCTGGACTCTTCATTTTGCATTGGTTCTAATTACTACAAGTGGTTAATTTATTTCATACATTACCCTAAGCACTTTCAACAACCTTTCAAAAATTATTTGAAAGAATGGATCAAAGAATATTATTGATCACAGATAGATTAATTTCTTAGGAAGGAGTAAGAAGACTTTTAACTATTCATTTGTTTTCCCACTCCAGGTCTTAGGGACATGACTCCAGCTATATTCCTGACAATCTTATGCTTGGGAGTGGTCTCAGCTGCTCCAGCGCTTGATCCCAGTTTGGATGATGAATGGCAAGAATGGAAGATGAAATATGAAAAATCATACAGTAGTCTGGTTGGTAAACTGGAAATTGTCCAGAAGAACCCCAGGATGAATTGATATTGCTGTTGAAAGTGTCTAGGCACATTAGAGGTCATAGACCTCATCCTTCCCTGAAAAATTATATAATCACAATTCTTGTGAGCACAGGGTGGCCAAATTCTCTTTTCCTCCATATGTGCCGAATGTGTGACTGTTGTGTCTGTAGTACCCTCTCATTGACCTCTGTTCACCTACAACAGCAAGTCCACTTGGTCAGATTTTTCCAGAGTTTAGTTGTAAAGAAATGTCATTAATTATGCTCACTTCTAGGAAGAAGAAGCACAGAAGAGAGCAGTATGGGAAGAAAATATGAAGATGATCAAAATGCATAATGGGGAGAATGGCCTAGGGAAGAACGGCTTCACCATGGAAATGAACGCCTTTGGTGACATGGTGAGCGTGACATGCATTGCTGCCCACTGTGTTTTCTTCAGTTCTTTACATGGGGTCTTTTTTGTTTCGTTTTTTCATGTGTTGTTTTGCTTGTTTGTTTTTGCTTTGTTTTTTATTATTGCTATTTTCCTTGAAGACCCATAAAGAATACAGAAAAATGATGACTGATATTCCAGTTCCAGCTGCCATGTATGAGGAAAGCGACCAAGGAGGTCTTAGAAATTTGCCCAAATTTAAGGACTGGAGAAGGGAAGGCTATGTGACTCCTGTACGGAACCAGGTAAGACAACAGCCCACGCCCATATTCTTAAACCACTTTTAAGACAAAATACTTGATGTCTGTGTGTATATTAAATGTGGAGCAATGTGCAGTTTGTTCTTTCTTTTATGAAAGCTTCATACACTTATACAACAGCTATTTATCCTAGAAATTCACCACACACACTTTTTTTTACAACTATTGTCCTCTACTGTGTCTGTTTCTGGAATTTATTTCTTCTTTTGTTGTTGTTGATAACCCATAAAACCAGTAGGTTTTGCTCAAATGTCCACGTGTGTGTGGCCATCGACCAGGACATGTGTTAGCTACAAGTAGTCATGTTCTCTAGGAGCGTACCATCCCTCCATAGGCATCTATCAACTACTAGTACATCATTTTCATAATATATTACCTGTCTACGTCATTGCCGGGGTTGGTCTTTGTTTGTGTATTGACAATTTCACTTCCCTGTTCAGGGTAACTGCGGTTCTTGCTGGGCTTTTGCTGCAGCTGGTGCCATAGAAGGACAGATGTTCTGGAGAACTGGCAACCTGACCCCTCTAAGTGTGCAGAACCTACTGGACTGTTCTAAACCTCAAGGCAATGATGGCTGCAAAGATGGTGCTGCATACAACGCCTTCCAGTATGTTCTCCGCAATAAAGGTCTCGAGGCTGAGGCAACCTATCCATACGAGGGAAGAGTAAGTGGACTTTTTATACCACTATCATTTCAGCCAGCTTCAGACAAGGGACAATTGCAGAAATAATCCATGGTCTTCAGAACTCACATTGGAAGGTAGACTTAGTGTACACCAGCAGTGGTCTCATGAGAGCATCAGTCCTTGCACGGGTTTCTAATGTGATGGTTTTCATGTAGCTGTTCCTGTGCTATGCACACAGAGAGTATGCAAACTCTTCCACATGTAATGGAGATTTCTTACAGACATAAAGACTTATGAGGTGTTATTAAGGATATGGTAGCTGATTTTCAGTTCCAAATCTCCCAGTAGTATTTCATTCCTGGGATGATTTATAACAGTCCAGACATGGGGATGCTCAGTTGCAAAGTGCAGAGTTGTGTTCTGATGCATGTTCCTTAGAAGGTGTGTGAAAATAACTTAGTCTCTTACCCTTTATCTTTTAAGGAAGGACCCTGCAGGTACAATCCTAAGAATTCTAAAGCTTATATCACAGAACCTGTGACCCTCCCACCATATGAAATGTACCTACTGGTGGCTGTAGCATCTATAGGACCCGTCTCTGCTGCAATTGATGCTTCCCATGATTCTTTCAGGTTCTACAGTGGAGGTAAGCGTAGTTCCCTCTAGATAAGAAAAAAGAAATGTGACGTGGCCATGCCAGGTTCATGAAAGGCTAGATCTAGAAAATTGTGTGTGACTTTGGGTTTTTAATCTTTCCTCCCCACACAATAATACTGAGCTCCATCCTCAGCAGATAGGACCCTTTCATGCAAGTAAGTGCATCATATTTCAAAAAAAATCATTTAGATATTTTTAAACTAACCTCAATTTGGTGGGTGTTTTAGGTTTCTGTGGAGACTGTTTTTCTGAAATCAAATTATTAATAAACCTCTTGATTTAAGTAATTTCTATTCAGTGAGTTTTAATTTACATGAGCTTCTAGCGTAGAAATTAAAGATTATAATTAGCCATCTTATAGGCACCTAGGCAATTGTTTATCAAAAATCTGTGCTTATTTTGTTTTTTTTTAGTTTTCTGTAAAACTATATATATATAGTATATATGCATATTTACATATATCTGTATATATGTATGCATGTATGTATTCTCAGTAACAATTCAGTCAACCCATGTCTGTCTGTAGTTTACATCGTCCCTGGGGTCTTTGAAAATGCCTCCCTATTGTTGGTGGCTGTGGTCACTGTCAGGTGTCCTGTGCATCTCACATCAGTTTCTGTGTTTTTTCTCAGGCATTTATCACGAGCCAAACTGCAGCAGTTATGTAACGAATCATGCAGTTCTGGTGGTTGGCTATGGATTTGATGGAAATGAAACAGATGGTAATAACTACTGGCTGATCAAGAACAGGTATAAATTGCCATAAAAATCTATATTTGAAATTCTAGTATTGGAGAGACAATTCACTGATTAAGAGCACTGGGTGCCCTTCCAAAAGAGTCCCAAAGGGATTATCTCTTGAAGTCAATGTTTAAGTACACAACCTAGAAAACTTTGTCCCACTTAAGTCAAACAAAATCTGTTTTATTTTACTATGTACATATGTGAGGTATATGTACATGCATGCTTGCATGTCTAAGAGCACCTGTTTATGCACACATGTAGAGGCCTGATGCCAACATCAGTTCTTTCTCAATCACTATCCAAGTTCTACACTGAGTCAGTGCCCCTCATTGATCAAGGAGTTCACTGTCTAGTCTGGATAGCCACTCGTTCTAGGATGTCCTGTGTCCATGTCCTGAGAACTTGCTATTGAGACACTACAGTGTTCAATGGTTCTGTTCTTTGACCTCCAGTCCTTAACCTCTGAGCTCCCTTATACCATAAACAACCTACTCATAATGTTTTATCATAACATTTCCGTACCATCAGTGGTTTCTTGGGTGTCAGTGTTATTTTGTGTCATTGTCTTTTCTAAAATCAGACACATTTATTAGGCTTGAACTACCCTTCCTCTGCTGTTGTCTTCCCAGTCCTGAATGAGGTGCCTCTTGATACTCAGGGGTAGACCCTCAACTTTTCCTGATCCTTCTGTTAGGTTGGCCTCTTGTCAGTTACTATAAGAAATCAATCATGCGTTGACAAATGAAACGTGTTTCCTTCCAGCTGGGGAGAAAATTGGGGCATAAATGGCTACATGAAGATTGCCAAAGATCGCAACAACCACTGTTCAATTGCTTCACAAGCCAGCTTCCCCAATATATTCTGAACTCCTGGTGGCCGCAAGGGAGCACTTGGCAGAGACAACATTCAATGGAGTGCTTTCCACTTCCCAGTGACCAGCCTTCGCTGAATGTGTTCAACAGTTGAGTTCCTGAAGAGGTCCATTGCACTGTGAATTCTGGGACCTGCTCACTCTATCTCAAAAGGGCAACTATTGTACCTGATGGGTCTTTATGACACTTGCAGCAACTTGACTTTCACTTTTAATGGTTATGCAAATGGTGTCTTTAAAAATAATAAATTCAAATATAGTTTCTAGCATCTCTCTGTTTTGTGAAATGATTTCCTTTTTGTGATCAAACATGGAATTTATCTAGATGACAACATTGAGTGTGCTTGTGGCATTCTAGGAGAAAGAGAAAATGGCTCTTTTGTGATGGCCTTTATTCCATTTGGGTTATGGTCTGCTTACAGGGTTTTATACACCAGCAACCATTTTCCAAAAGACTTTATAAACATTTCTGGATTTGATATTTTTAACCAACATTAATTTACCGTTCGGTTCTCTGTGAAGTGTGATGGCACAATGTACTGCCCGACTGAATTGAATGGAGCTGTGACTCTCCCTTGTCCAGCACCTCAACCCTGTACTAGATTCCCAGTTACTGTGCCAGAGACATTAAGGTCACCACGCCTGCACTTATGGGATTGTGGTTCAGGTGACACTTCCAGAATCTTCAGTTCTTCAACATACAAGAGTAACAAGAGAGGTGTTTCAATACAGTCCATCACATACATTGCCCTATTCTATTACGGGTTACTGAGCTTATTACCTGATGCACTGAACTTTACCATAGCCATACAAGTATGGAAAAATGGGGTATGTATGTCTGTACGTATGTATATTCACATATATTCATATACAACTTTGTATACAGGTCTCAAACAGTGAGTGCTATTCTTACCTTATACCCCAGTGGATAGTGAAACACTGGCCTATGCAGATTTATCCCAGTTTCTCAAAGCCAGTGTCTTCCTTAACCCTTTATTGGAATTAAACTTAATTAAAAGTTGTAGGGGCAAATGTGTTTTCTAAATTGTTTTGCTTTTGAATTTCATTTAAACCTTTTATATAACTGAGGCAAAGTATTTGTCCTTTTGGGAACACATATTGTTCATTTTACATCTACAATATGCAGTGAATTGACACAATCAGTGAAATTGCTGTTGAGGCATACTCAAAGTATACTCAAAGTATTTTATGTGTCTTCAAAACCTTCCTGTAGACATCTGGAAGTTTCTAGTGACTTGTGCTAGACTGTAGCAGTACAGGTGGCTAGAGTACTCTCCCTTTGCTTGGATTTACCAAACATCATCCACTTTATCCTTGTCTTCCCTTCCCCTTTACTCCCAAAGTTTCAGTGAATCTTTTTCAGGCCCTATTTAACTCTCTTCTTCTAAACATCTGGTCTTTTTATCTTGAGTGAAAATAGTGAAGTTTTATTGTTGCATAAGACTTGCAGAAGATCCAGCCAGCCAAGATCCCAATGTGGATGGGAGAGGCTCCAATAAATTTCCACCCCTATCCAAGTAGCTATTGACCATTGATGGTTTATGTGGAAAGGGGGAATCACATTTGTTCAGAGAAGTGAGCTCTGAGAGGCTATCTACACTCCACATGCAATAAGTGAACCCAGTGGGTAATAGAAACCTTTAAAATTAAGTATAACAGATGAAGTTTGGAAGAAAATGAACTAAGGAAGATGTGGAAGGATGGGAAAGGAAGAAATGGTTGAGTCAATTTGATCAAAACACATTACATGCATGTATAGAAAGAGAATCTTTAAACAGGAACTTTTAAAATATGAAAAATCAGTGAATCCAAAATTCATTCTTTTAAAAATAAATTTGGTAAATCTTTAGTCAAATTAAATAGAATGAGAGAAGACTCAAATTAATAAAATTGGAAACAAAAAAAGAGACATTACAGCAGATATATAAAACCCAGAACAATCATAAGCACATATTTTTAAAATCTCGATTTTATTAAATGGAAAAATACAAAAAAATGAATAAATATCAAGACGTAAGCCAAACCTAAATCAAGAAGATATGAATGATTAAATAGAGCTAGCAATGAGGATGAAGCAGCAATAAACATCTAATGAAAGTAAGTCTAGTCTATGACCCCACACAAACACCTAAGACCAGATGGACTCACAGCAGACTTGACAAGCACTTTAGAGAATACTAATATTATTCATTACTACAACAATGAAAGCTTTTTATTTTTTTTCTTTTTTTAAATTGAATATAATTACATCACTTATTCCCTTCCCTTTACTCCTTCAACTCCCATGTCCTTCACCCACTCACTCCCTCTCAAATTCAAACCCTTAGCTTCTTAATTGTCAAAATATTTATGAAACCGGTATTATCCTGGTAACAAATCAGGTCCAGATTCAACAATAATAGCCTCAGCAGCAAAAATCAGAAACTCATCTCTGTCCTTTTTAAATTAATTTTAGAAAAACTATCTTTTCTTATTTTACATGCCAAATCCAGTTTCCACTCCCTCCCCTTCTCCTGCTCCCTCCACCTTCCCCCATCCCAGCTCCCATTCACTCAGAGGGGGTAAAGCTTCTAATGGGGAGTCAACAAAGTCTAGCACATTGCTATAAGGCAGGACCAAGGTCTTCCTCACTATATCTAGGCTGAACAAGGTATCCCACCAGATAGAGAATGGGTTCCAAAAAGCCAGAACAAGCAGTAGAGATAAATTCTGGTTTCACTGTCAGTGGCCCCACAGTCTTCCCCAGCCATACAACTGTCACCTACATTCAGAGGGCCTAGTGTGGTTCTATGCTGGCTCCCTCACTGTCAGAACAGAGCTGGTAGGCTTCTATTAGCATGGGTAAGCTGTTTCAGTGAGTATCCCCATCATGTTCTTGTATGGTGGCTTCTCAGAAAATTGAGAATCAACTTACCATGGGTGAAAGATACCCATAGGGCAGCCTGAGTTCTCATGACCTGGCCTGCATGAAGGCATCCACAGGTGTGCCTGATGTCATGGGGCTCAGGGAAAGAAAAGACACTCATGGGGCAACCTGGTCCTCACAGTCTGGCCTAACTGAAGATATCCACAGGCTATGATGATGAGCAAGTATATTGTGGAGAAATGGGAAAGAAAAAGATGTAGGATTGATGTGGGATCCCCCTCTGTACACTGTGAGTATGTTTTATTATCATTGGTTAATAAAGAATCTCCTTTGGGCCTATCACAGGGCACAATATAGTCAGGTGGGAAATCTAATATATAAAGAGAGTAGGTGGAGTTAGGGAGATGCCATGTAGCTGCCCAAGGAGACAGACACCCTGGAACCTTGCCAGTAAACTATGAGCCTCGTAATAATACACAGAATAATAGAAATGGATTAATTTAAGATGTAAGAGCTAGCTAGAAATATGCTTAAACTACTGGCCAAACAATGTTGTAATTAATATAGTTTCTGTGTTATTTTGGATCTGGATGGCCAGGAAGCAAACAGTCTCTGCCTACAGAATGGCACACCAGTGTAGGCTACTACATCCACATAAAACCTGAGAGAGCTTGGAACAGAATTCTAGACACACACACACAGAGACACACACACACACACACACACACACAGAGAGAGAGAGAGAGAGAGAGAGAGAGAGAGAGAGAGAGAGAGAGAGAGAGAGAGAGAGTTTAGCACAGCTTCTTGGTAGCCACAATTTTCTTTTTTGGATGGGCTCTATTTGCTGGTGGTGAGCAGGGACGTTGAGGCTCCTTTAAGAGAAGGCTTACTGACTCATCATAAGAAATAGTAGCCTCCTGGTTTATGCTGGCAGCAAGAACTCTGTCTCTTTCATGAGGCTGAGCACGTGAATGGGGTTTGTGAGCAGAGTGCTGTAACTTGCTTAATGGCAACATAGATCCACTGTGTGGTTGACTGTGGTTTCTGTCCTGCCTGATTCCTGCAGTTGTTAATTCCCAAAGAAATCAAACAGAGGTCTACATTAGTTATAAACTCATTGGCCCATTAGCTCAGGCTTCTTATTAACTTTGTTAATCATTAAAAGGAGAATCATTGGTTTTGGAGGTGAAGATGCTATGGTGGGAAAATCAATACAAAGGAAAATGTTCTACAAGTTTTGGGCTTCTAAGAAAAACATGTAACTTGTGATCATAATGTGATTTTAATTTGTTTTTGGAAAATATGTAACTTGTGATTGTGAGGTCATCTTTTCTTAAGTAGAAATTCTTGTCTTAGGTGGTACAAAAGGGAAAAGAGGAAAATAAAGAGGAGAAAGAGAAAAAGAAGGAGGAAAAAATAAAATGAAGATTTAAGATTTGCCTCCCTTGGATAAGTCTCCTGTGTGTGATTTTAGTATTCACCAACTCCACCTCTCCACTCCAGTTTGTCTGACCTGCTGAAGCTGGATCGTCGGCATTTTATGAGTGGCATTAAGTTGGCAGCATAGCTGAGGGGAGCTAGAATTCTTTTAATGAAGTTTGCTTCTGTAGTTTCTGCTTGAATTCCTAAATTTTTCATCTGGAGAATTCCTTGGATTGTATTTTCTTGGTTGATTCTATTTTCATTTTCAGTTTTTAAACAGTTTTATTCATTTTTTCTACTGTTTTTGTTGTTATTGATTCTGTAAGCTACATGACCAAGGAACTCAGACCTAACCTTGGGTGTTGGGACATTACTGCTTTATATGATCATCAGTCTGTTTTTCCACATGTAAAATGCACGGGTCTAAAATGCATGAAAATTCCTTGTTCTTAGTTTTCATCCTCAGAAAATATCACATCTATTAAAACGAAGGGTGTCTTATTTCTGTCTTTTGCATCTCTCATTCAAGCAATTGTCAGAGCAGCCTAAACCATTTCCCTAATCATCTTCACTGTTCTAACCACCTGTATCTTGTAGGCTGACTTAGAAGGTTCAATTAAATCATTGACACAACTAAACATCATTGTTCTTATAAAAATCATCTTCATTATGATCTGAGGGTAAACTGCCCAGTGAGGTGTGGGATTTTCCCACGAAACAATCACATTACACCAGATACAGTGGGATCCTCCCCCACACTAATCACACCATGCCAAACACAGTAAGAACATGGTAGCAGCAATCAGGAGAAGGCACAGGAAGAGCAAGGGCATTCTGGAGAAAATCCCCCTGGGTTTTGCCTCTCCAGTGTGTACCATCATAGCTTTGCTATCTGGTGGGTGGCCATTGCTGACTGCAGCTCCCCCAGTATTGCCATCGCCAATAAAAGTCTATAGGGACCTGATCTATAGTTCCCTACCTGAGAGTTAACAATCCATTCCAGTCAGTATGCTCCTAATATCCAATAGACCACAAAGGGTTCAAGAAGATGATTATAATTTTTTAAAAATTTTATACATTCATAAAATGAAACATGATTATATCTTTCCCCATTTCCTTCCCAACTTTTCCCATGCCTCCCATTATTCTCCTCCCCTATTGCATTTTTATAACTTTTTTAATTTGTCTGTGTCTCTGTGTCTCTTTGTATGTCCTGTATCTGTGTGTGCATAGACATTCCACTGTGTATGTGTAGAGTTTAGAAGACAATTTGTGCTAGTTGATTCTATCATGTGAGCCCCGGGGAGTGAACTTAGATCATCAGTCAGGGATCGAGTATCTTTATCTTCTGAGCCATCTCACTGGTCCCAACATTTCTGTTGCAAAATAAAATAGAAATAGAACTCCTCAAGCAGGAGTAATACAACAAAAGAAATCTCAGAAGTGAAGTTTATATCAACAATCAGATAACAAAATAGAAAGCTCTCAAGTAACTATTGTTACTTCATTAAAAAATTAGAGAAGCAGGACAAAGGATATGTGTATATTATGAATATGATGTATACAATGTATGTTTTATACATATGGTACATATGTATGTAATGTTATGTGTATATGGTGTATAATATCAATAAATGAGTATTTGATTTCTTTGAAAAATAAATAAGTATATCTTTATGTAGATAAGCCAATTAAAAAAAGAAGGAAATTGGTTTCCATCACCTACATGATGATTGACAACCTTCTGCAACTCCAGTCCTGGGAGATCGGATGCTCCCTTCTGGCCTCTTTATGAAACAAGCACACATGTGCTATGTACACATAAATAAATCTTTAAAAATTAAATCTGAAATAAGACGGAGAAAATTATAACTGAAATCAAGAAATAAAAACATTATGAAAGTACATATGAAAAATTAAACACCAACAGATTATAAAGCCCAGAAGAAATGGGTTAAATTAGACACATACAATCTACCAATATTGAAATGTGAAAAAAAAAAAAAAGCCTAGACATCCCGAATGAACCAGCAGCCTGCAGTGAGACTGAAGTACTAATGAAAGCTTTCTGTTAAACAGAAACAGAAGGTTAGAGAAACACAGCATCATCCTAGATCTACAAAACTTGAATTATCAGGTAAACGGATGCAGAAGTAGGTGAGTCTCAGGGGCAGCCTTAGGATGGAAGCAAAAACCCTAAAATCCTGAAATTTAGGAGAACTGCTGAGCTCAGACATAAAGAACTGAGCATGCTGGGCCGGGAGAATTACCCTCTCGGGAGAGCAGCATGAAAAAATATATAACAGCATTTTCTCAAAAGCGACTGCAAAATGAAGATAGGCAGAGGCAGGAGATGGCAGACAAAAAGAAAAAAGAAAGAAGAAACCAAAAAGAATGGCAAGTAGAAAAACACAAAATTAGATGATAATCTAACAAAAACAGAAGTTTTTTTAAAAATGAGATACAGGGGAGAAAAGTCCTTATAAATGTATAGGAGTGAGATGAATCATAACACAGGAATAAAAGTGCAAACCTGAGTTTTCAGAATGGCTTTTTGTGAGTCCTTGGAGACGCGACTGCGGAAGACGCGAGCAGGTGAGCCTGAAGGCATTCGGAGTTTTCTTCCTTGCAGACGAGGGCCCTCTGCTGGCCACAGCTAGGTTTGCCTTGCCTTCCAGAATTTCCCCAATTCACGCTCCCTGGAATAGCTGCTGTGGCCAGAACTATTTTCCAAGTGCAGGGAGTATTCAACAGCAGGAAGATCTGGACCAGGTTACCTTCCTAAGGACTTCCAAGGACTACCAAGTGATAATCACTCCTCTGGCGGTGTGCTACTGTGGATATCAGAGCAGCCTCAGCACCTCGGGATCCTGTCTACAGCAGTCACTGACGACAGGCAGCTCCAGAGCCCAGGCCACACGCTAGTCAAGCTCAGCGCTGAGAAGGCTTTTCATTTTCTTTTCTCCCTACAAACTTCCCAGCCTAGGAATCCCTAAATCTGCTCTGCTCCCCAAATCCTCCAGCCTGGGTCTGGTCTTCCTATGCTCTCCAATACAGTGGTTCTCAACCTCCCTAATGCAGCGATCCTTTACTACAGTTCCTCGTGGTTTGGTGATGCCCAAACATAATTATTTTCGTTGTTACATCCTAAACGTAATTTTCTACTAGTATGAATCCTAATGTAAATATCTATGTTTTCCGGTGGTCTTAGACAAGCCCTGTGAAAGGGGAGTCCTCCAAGGGGTCACCACCCAAATGTTGAGAACCGTTGCTCTTGAACACTGGGACTGTGGGAGGCCAAATCGAGACAAGTTACACAGTAAAGCATCCTGGTCCCACGACCCTAGAAAAGTTCACTTTTAAATAACAAATTCTCTCTTAAAATGCATGCTAGCCTTTGCTCTCTGGTCTGACAATACAAGTTGAGGAAACGAGGTCTCCAACAAATCCGCAATTGAGTTAGAGTCTCATAATGGCCCGGGCTTGCTCTGAAGGGAGAACTGTGCCTCAGGCAGCGAAGCTAAGTTTCCACAGATCGAAGGAAGTGGTGAAAATCTGAATGAGGGAGTCAGCGGACTGCAGGCATTTGAGCACCAGAGAAGAGCGAACGGCGCTTCTCGTTTTTATGACTAAGACAGGCAATGCGTGAGGTGATGCTTACAGTTAGTTTAAGCAAACACAAGCACAGGGAGGGACTGCACATGGAGTTCTGTCTTAAGATATTATCTTTGGTCACGCGAAAGAGCAAGGAGCATCTCCCCCCCCCACCCACCCACCAGGCCTTTGCCTTTCCCAGAGAGGCAATGAGGATGCACCAGGGCGTGCCCTTGCTTTGAAGTGCGTCTGCTCTCCCCCTGGCATCCTCTCTCCATCGTTTATATAATTCTTAGAAGGCCGCCTTGTGGGAGGAACATTCCACACCCTGCCCCATTCCCGGCTTACAGTTAGTTCACAACTTTCTTACACAGCTTTCCACAGAACTGAGTGGTTGTATCTGGCTTGCTTTTGGAAGTAGCCCACATTCCCTTTCTCCCTAAGAACTGTGCAATTGATCCTGTGTTCCACTCAATTTTATTCATGCAAATGTTTTTTTTCTCTTTTCTTGTGCCCTTTCTCTTTGGATTTCTGAAGCTTGTTCTGTTTCTAGTTGAGACAGAGTCTATTATTGCTTATTATTGTTATCATCGTCGTCATTATTATTACTAATTTTCTATCTTTCTGCTCCTTTCACACAGACAGCCTTGACTGCACCATTTTACCCCAAAGCCTTTGTCCTTAAATTCTTCACATAAATAAGTATTTAGGTCATGACAAATTTGCCAACATTAAAGCCCTCTGACTGTGAAATAATGAAAATAATACAAAATGACATACACATGAGCACCACGTGTTTCTGGAAAGCTCACATGTATTGAATTTCATTCCCTCCGCCCTTTGTCCTGAACACGCCACACGCTGTTTGGAGTGTGCGTGCAGCCACACCACACAACGCGCAGGAATGCTGCTTGCTGGAACACCTGCGCCCGTGGACGTCAGGCTTGTGACCCCGTGTGCAAACTTCTCTCTGCCTGTGGGATCATAAAGGCCTAATTACGGAAAACAAAACAATGTCAGTCTTGGGCTATCATCATTCCTCAACAAACAAGTGTCCAACTAGTGGGCTTCACACTGTGTTGTAGTAGACGATTTCCTTTTAAATCTTTTGTTTGAGTGGTGGACTTCAGTTTCATAAAAAAAAAAAGGAAAATAAGGGGGCTGGAGAGATGGCTCAGCGGTTAAGAGCATTACAAGCTCTTCCAAAGGACCCAAGTGCGATTCCCAGCAACCACATCTATAATGAGGTCTGGTGTCCTCTTCTAGCAGGCATATATGCAAACAGAATATTGTATCCATAGTAAATAAATAAATATTTTTAAAAAAGGGAAAAAAAAGACAACAAAACAAAACAAAAACCTTCACCATTGCATTCTGGCCTCACAGAAAGGAAAGAATTTTTCAGCAATTTCAGAAAAGGCCTGAACACACTTCTGCCATATATTTTTGTAAAAAAGCATTTTCTTATTGATTATAAACATAAAGGCATTGAAAAGCTTTTAAAATGCTGAAGAGGCTCTACATCCTGTAGTACAAAATATTCATCTAATTATTTTCAGAGTTAATTTTATGATATTTATTTTATTGTGTGTGGGTGAGTGTGTGTGCACATGTGTATGAGCATGTGTGTATGAGTGTGTGGTGTGAGCATGTGTGAGTGTGTGTGTGAGTGTGTGCACATGTGTGTGAGCATGTGTGAGTGTGTGTGTATGAGTGTGTGCATGTGTGCTTGTGTGTGTTTGAAGGTCAAATCAATCAGCAGGAGTTGGTTTTCTCTTTCCACCACATAGTTCCTGAAATCAAACTCAGATCATCAGGATTGGCTACAGCCATCCTGCCCCACTGAGTCTTCAGGTCATAGGCCATGAATTTAATTCTAATATGAAAATAAATGAGCATGTGCATCTCATTAGTATGTAACTTCACTTAAATTGTAAATTTATGTGTATATCAAAGAGCTGCTTTAAATTAATTTCTGTTTTTAGAAGCGAAAACAACACACACTTCTTGTCCCAAAGATCATCTACCACAGCAGGCCCAGAGCCTCAGCTCTGGGTCTCCCAAGGATGCCCAAGTGTCTATGAGGTCGAGCTTCATTTTATTTCCTCTAGAAAAGTACTCACATCTCAGCTCATTCCTTCCAACTGGAGGACAAAGTCCTATTTTCTTGACCATTGGCCAGGGATTTCTGTTAGATTCACGTGAACCTCTTCATTCCTTAAGAAAGTTTCAGTAAAGAAATACGTCATATGTTCAGATCTCCTTTGCGGTTAGTTTATTATTTGATAATTTCATACAGGTGTATGGTGCTTTGCATCACGCTCACCTGCCCACCCTTCCTTTTCAACTCTCCTCAGTTTTATACACGTACATAGTGCTTTCTGTCACGCTCACCCCGACACGTCCATCGAGACCCGCCCCTCCCATGGAGGCTCCCTCCCACTGCTGTGAAGGTAGCAACTGCTGCCTGGAAAACAGGAACTGAGGTGTCCTCGTCCAAAGCTGAAGAGACAGTTGTTGCCTTCTTCACCGGCTGTCTGCACAGCAACTGTTGGCACTGAGTCAGCAGTGAAGACATTCCTAGGATACTTTCTGTATATTCAGTCACCAAGTGTGTGTCGTGTCCTCTGGAACAGTCTGGCCTTCTAGTTCCAGGGGCCAACCAGGGGCAAGAACCACAACTTTCATAGCATTGGCAATTCTTTACCAACAGCTCCTAGGGAGGAGCCCCACCTCTGTCTAGGAAGAGCGGCATCCACTCAGGCCTAGAAACTCCCTCCAAAGTTCTTTTTAAAATTGTCTTGAAATTTGTTTATATCATGGTGGGTTCCCACGTCACTTCTTTGAGTATCTAGTTTTCTTTGTTCCCAGCACCACATCGCCTCCTATATCCGTCAGCCCCTCAGTTTGGCCATCCGTCAACCTGAAATTGCTCCTCTACTTTCAGAGCGCCCATGTTCTGTGTTCACGCCCGCCTAAGTGTTCTCCCAGTGGCCAGGCTTCTAAATATTTCTACGATGTAACCAGCTCTCCTTCCCATAGGCTTGTCTTCTGTGAGTCTCACACCCTTTCTTTATGCTGTGTTTTTAGCCTTTTAGCTGTGATGTGCTGTGGGAAGCTTATTTTCTGACCCTGTCAATTTTGTGATCGGTGTGACTCATGTACTGAGGGGTGTTTTTTCCATGGGGTTGGATATTGTTTTATTGAAAATATTTCATATTACACTAATATGGAATTACTTTTCTCTGCCCATTATTTGTGAATTCTATTTTTTATGTTTTCTCTCCCATATTTTATACATATTTTTAATTCATCTTAAACCTTAACTGAATGATCCAATTCCTTTGCTGTCTTCAAACCATAATATTCTATCCTCCATATGATCTACTTATTGTTGTGGCTTTCCACTGAGCTTTTGATGACTGTTTTGTTTTATTGTATGTGTAGGGGTATTTTGACTGCATGTGTGTATGTGAACCACATGTATGTCTTGTTCTCTCACAGGTCAAAGGAGGGTGGCAGATCCCCTGGAACTCCAGGAACTTACAGCCCTGAGCTGCTAGGTGGGTGCTATAAATCAAACCTGGAAGAGCAGCATCTGCCCTTAACCACTTAGCCATATCTCCAGCCCTCTTCACTTATAATTTGACTTTCTCAGATTCTCATTTCCCAAATCAGGTCAGCTTTGCTGCTCTTCTGTACTCCTCTCTATTGAAATATATTTTCATACACTGAAGTAACCTGTTTCATTGGCTTCTTATTTGGGGGCAATTAGTGATATTAGGATAAGAAACATGAAGAAGGAAAGATTCTTGTGAACTAGAAAGATGAGGAAATCTCACACAGGTCTATAGGGAGAGGAAGAAGGCACAGAGCTTAGCAGTTATTGTGCAAAGGTGCTACTGGTTTGAGGAGAAGAAAGCAGTTGAGGAGGGAAACTAACCTAGAAAGGTTAGGAAGAAAGGCAAACACAAGACACTCAAAATGCGAAGAAAGCAAACTGCATAGGCAAACAGATGTTGTATCCATTCCTCACCCATCCCACAGCGATACAGGCTGTAATGCGAGTCTGAAGATATTGACTCAAATGTTCCCTCAGTTGGTGCCATAGTTCATCTCGGTCCTAAGAATGATTTTGTAGTGCTTTGCTCAGTTGAGAAAACTAGCCTGCCCAGTGGAGCAAATGAAGCCATTTCTACAGATCCTTGCTCACTTGTAGGTGGGCCTCAGTCGGTCCTGAGGACTCTGTGAAACCACACTGTGTGATCCCCACCTCTGCCAACATGACCCTGAGTGTCTCTGGCCCTGCCAACATTGACACAACCTCTGCTGTAAGTATTTGGGGGACCCTATATTCCTGGAAACTCCTAGGCACTTCTTGTGTTCATGGATGAAGGCAGTAGGCAGGAAGAACAGCAGAAGGCACAGGTGAAAATGTACAGGCAGATGATGGATCTGACCGAAGCCCCAACAGCTCCTTACCTCTGTCCAAGAACACCTGGGCTGTTCTCATTCAGGGAGCAGGTGTGTTCTTACCACAGGGCTGCTTTTTCTTCTGGCTGTGTCTTTTCCTGTTGATAAAATCTCATCTCATAGAGTCCGTCCCCCTCAGGGTCCAGTCTCGGGGTCATGGACATTCTGAGTGGTAGATGGTGATGTACAGACCCCTGCACATTAGTGTTTGGTTGGTACCCAAGCCAGTGCTGCCTTTGTGTTCTGACCACTTTCTCCTCACAGCCTGCGTTCTCACAGGGGAGGGAACTCCATCGGGGTGGGGTTGGATGGTGGACTTTTGAGTTGAGGACCATGTGTCTACATTGGTAAGGTAGCACAATGAAGAGCTGTTGTCATCAGGGATGAGAAGAGATGTGAGACTAGAGTGAGAACTTAGTCCTATGCGAGGGGCCACAAAATAAATCACACACAGGTGCTTATACATAGTTAGGAGTGCCTGGCCTTAGCTTGGTTTATTTTTTGCCAGCTTTTCTAAAATTATCCGAACTACCTTTTGCCTTTGGACTTTTCCATTTCTTACTTCTGTATTTCCTTACTTACACTCTTACTCTGTGACTGGATGGGTGGCTCGGTGAGTGGCCCCTGATGTCCTCTCCTTGTTCTCTTGTTCCCTTTCTTTTTCTTCTCAGATTTTTTCTTCTACTCATACTCCCAGCCTGCTAGCCCTGCCTATCTTTGCTCCTGCCTCGCTATTGGTCATTCAGCTCTTTATGAGACCATCAGGTATTTTAGACATGAAAAGAATCACAACTTTACAGAGTTAAACAAATTCATCACAAACAAAGGCAACACATCCTAAGATAATTTCTGACAACAGTGTGATAATGAAATAATAACACTTGAGGTTTTAATGGCAAAAGCTTTGAAAGTAAGACAACTCCCAAACAAATACGGAAATCAGTTTTTTTCTTTTGTTGAAAATAGATCCTTTCCTCACACAATATATCCTGAGTATAGTCTCTCCCTCTACTTCTCCTAGTTTTTGTCCTCTTCCCGTCCCCCTCAGGTCCACTCCCTTTCTATTGCTCATTAGAGAAAGAGAAGAATTTCACAGAGGACCTGGTGTCAATCATGTGCTTGCTGTTCAATCTCTGAGAGGTCATATGAGCCTGACTCAGTTATTTCAGAGGGACTTGTTCTTCCATTGTCTTCTATCCCCTCTGACTCTTGAACATTCTGTATCTTCTTCCATGGGTTTCCTGAGCTCTGAGGGGAGGGATTTGAAGGAAACATCCCATTTAGAGATGAGTGTCCTAAGGAATCTTTCTCCTTGTGTGGTATCTGCATAAGTTCCTGTGTGCTACCTGAGGAAGCTTCCCTGACAATGACTAAGTAAGGCGCTGGTCTATGACTATAGCTGATTATCATTAGGTGTTGTATTGCTGACCCTTTTTTAATTTTTTACACTGATAGTTTTTAGTTCTAGCCCAGATCTCTGAACTATCTAGTCTCTGGTTCTAGAACATCCAAGAAATGTTTCCTCCCATGGAGTGGGCCTTAAGTCAAAGCAGACACTGATTGGCTACTCACACAAGTTCTGAGTCACCATTTCCCTAACATATTTTGCAGGCTGGACAGATTGTAGTTTGAAATGTTTGTGACAGGGTTGGTGTTTCTGTGTCTGTTTTGGCAGCCTTCAGAGGACCTTCCCTCAACAAAGACACTAGGAAGTTAGGGTGAAGGTAACATGTAGGACACCAGCTTGACGTCTCCGTGTTCAGTGAGTTGTACTAGTGCCGTCCTCATCAACGGGGCATTGCTGTTGGTTTGTGGAGAGCAGCACATGGTCCTGGTCAACAGTCTGGGTTGTTTGGAGATTTCCGTGGGACTCCTCTTGGCCAGAAATTCAGTAGGAATCAGCCTAGTCCCAGTACTGGAAGGCCATTTGGCTATAAGTGATGTCCAGTTAGGACTCCATATCCCCTGTTATTAGGAGATATCAGTAGGGTCACCTTCATATATTTGAAGAAATTTCTATTGCACTACATTTCAATATCATCCCTCAGATGTCCCTTAATTCCATCTTTTTTCTCTGCATTTCCTCACTCAACCCTATCTTCCCTCTGCCTCTCTACTTCTTCCTCCTGTTCTTTCCCACTCCAACTCAGTCCATCCATAAAGTAAATTCTATTTCCCTGTCCCAGGAAGATCCATGTGTCCCTACCAGTCTCTTTCTCTATAGCTACGCTCTCTAGGTCTACAGAGTATAGGTTGTTTTCCATTCCTTTTGTGGCTTATTTCTACATATAAGCAAATAAATACTGTTTTTCTTTCTGGGTCTCACCTCATTCAGGATGTTTTTCTTTAGTTCCATCAATTTGCCTGTAAATTTTATGGCATTTTTTTAAATACCTGAGTAATGTTTCATTATGTAAATGTGCCACAATTTCTTAATCCATTCTTCTGTGGAAGAACGTTTTTAGTTTCCGGCTATCATGAATAGATAAGCAATGAGAACGATTTCAGCAAGTCTCCTTGTGGAAGGATGAAATAACCTTTAGGTATATTGCCCAAGAGTAATGATATAGCTGAATCTGGCAATATTTCAATTCCCAGCTCTCTGAGGGACTATTATACTGATTTTCATGGTGGTTGTACAAATTTTCACTTCTACCAGCAACAAAGAAGTGTTCCCCTTATTCCGCATTCTCAGTAGGCAACATGAGCTTTCACTTGTGTTATTGACCCTAGACATTCTGACAGGTGTAAGACGGAATCTCAAGCTAATTTTGATTTGCATTTCTATGATGGCTAAGGATGTTGAACATTTCTTCATGTGTTTCTCAGTCATCTGAATTTCCTCTATTGAAAACACTCAGTTTAGATTCATACCCCATTCATTAGGTTACTTGATTGTTTGATGTCTAGTTTCTGGAGTTTTTATATATTTTGAATATTAGTTCCCTATCAGATGTGGAGTTGATAAACATCCCTTCCCATTCGGCAGGCTGCTGCTTTAGCTGAATGATGGTGTCCTTTGCCTTACAGAAGCTTTTCAGTTTCATGAGTTTCCATTTACTAATTGTTGATCTTAATGCCTGAACTATCAGAATTCTCTACAGGGAGTTTTCTACTGTGCCAATGAGATAATGGCTATTCTTCATTTTCTTTTCTTTCAGGTTCAATGTATCTGGTTTTATGTTGAGGTTTTTTGATTCAGTTTGACCAGCACCATTTGTTGAAGATGATGTCTTTTTTTTTCCAGTACATATTTCTGGCTTCTTTATCAAAAATCAGCTGTCCATAGGTATGTGAATTTATGTCTAGGTCTTCAATTCAATTGCACTGATCAACAATTTTTTACCTACATGTATTAGTTAGGGTTTCTGTTTCTATAAAGTGACAACATGATCTCTCTTATAAAGGAAAATATTTAATTTTGGTGGCTCATTTACAGTTCAGAGGTTTAGTTCATTATTGTCATGGTGGGAAGCAAGGCAGCATGCAGGCAGACATAGTGCTAGAGAAGGAACTGAGCGTTCTTACACCTTGGCTCACAGGCAAGAGGAAAGAGTCTCACTTGGGATGGATGAGACCTCAATGCCTGTCTCCACAGTGATGCTCTTCCTTCAACAAAATCACTTCTACCCCATCAAGCACACACCTCCTGTTAGTGCCACTCCCTTTGGTGGCCATTTTATTTCAAACCACCATACTATACCTTGCTGTTTATATTTCTATAGCTCTATAGTACAACCTGAAATAAGAAATTATAAGACTTCCAGAAGTTGTCTTATTGTTCAGAACTGTTTTAGATATTCTGGGTTTTTTGCTTTTGGATATGAAGTTGAAAATTGTCCTTGCAATGTCTGTAAGGAATTATTTTGAAATTTTGATGAGAATTGCCTTGAATGTGTAAATTGCCTTTGTTAAGATGCCCATTTTTACTGTGTTAGTTCTACTTATCCATGAGCGTGGGAGATCTTTCTATCTTCTGTTGTCTTCTTCAATTTTTGTCCTTAAATATTTGAAGTTTTTATTGTGCACATCTTTCATTTGCTTGGTTAGAGTTACCCCCAAGATATTTTATATTATGTGAAGTTATTGTATAAGGTGTTATTTCCCTGATTTTTTTCTCAACCTTGTTGTCATTTGTATATAGGAGGACTACTAATTTTTGTGAGTTAAGTTAGGATTTATCCAGCTACTTTGCTGAAATTAGTTTCTTTGTATGTGTTGGGGAAATGGGTATCACTTGTCATAAATTAATTATGGTAGATTTGGAGTATCTATTTTCTTCAGCAAGCTGTTCCAGTTCAAGAAACCAATATATAACAATATTTGTCAGTTGTGATGAAGATATGTATATAATGACATTCATTATGATGTTTGAACACAAGAAACAGAAACATTGGTGTGTTTATGTAAGCAAAGGTGACTGCTACATGGATTAAACTTCTTTCTAAACTGGGAATCAATCTACCACAAGATTCAGCTATACAGCTCTTGGACTGTAAACTCAAAGGATACCCAATCATACCTCAAGGACTCTTGTTCAACTATGTTCATATCAGCTTTGTTTATAATAGCAGAATCTGAAAACAACTTAGATATCACTCAATAGAGGAATGAATAAGAAAATGTGGTACATTTGCTTCATTAGCAACTGATGGGAACAGATGCAGACATAGCCAAACATTAGGTGCAGTTGGTGGAATCTTGTAGAAGAAGGAAAGAAAGGACTGTAGGAGCTAGAGAGGTCAAGGCCATCACAAAAGAACTCACAGAATCAACTAATCTGGGCTCATAGGGGCTCACAGAGACTGAACCAACAACCAAGCAGTATGCATGGGATGGACATAGGCACTCTGCATATATGTGACAGCTGTGTCACTTGGTATTCTGATGGGGGAGTGTCATATATCAATCTGTTGATTTCATTGGTTAAGCAATAAAGAAACTGCTTGGCCCTCACGGAGCATAAGCTAGAGCTAGCCATGTGGGCGGTTGGGTGCCGGGGACACAGCTCTGCCACTCCTTATTACAACAGAGTGGTGCCCATCGTGGTAATGAACTCCATGTAAAACCTGAGAGAGCTTAATTTTAATCAGAGAAAAAAACAGAGTTTAACACAGCTTTTGGCTGTTTGTTGGTGGCATGCTGTAGAGAGATTTCCTGATTCGGCAACAGCAGCAGAAAAAACGCTGTGTCATTTTAAAGCGCTGCTTCCTGGTGCTGTGCTGCCAGTGTGAACTCTGGCTTTAAAGCATTTCAATGGCTTTTATGGGACTGGATGTTTGTGTTCCCACTTGGGATCGGAAGGAGAGTGCTCTGAGACCATGCCGATGGCTCAGTGCTCCCTGCCTGCACCTGGGCAGAAGGCCGAATCAGGCTTAGGCAGGCGGACGAGCACGGCAGATTCCCGCCGCCATACGTGTTTTCAGACTGCGCCCTGCTCTGCGTGTCAGATTTGGCTGTAACTTGGATGAAAAGAGTTTCTGTGCTGCACGCTCAGTCTCAGAATTAAACTGCTGAGTGCGACTCCAATGTGGACTTGCTGTGTGCCTGGAACTGTGCTCAGCTCAGGGGCACCAAATAGATCTGAGGCAGGAGCAACTGCTTCGTGCTGAACTGTGCTGGTCAGCAGGAACTACCGTAATTACCATAAAAACAGCACAGTTAAGGTTTCGATTGGGCAGGACACAGGCGGTACAGTATTACCTGTACATGGTGCAACTTAGTTTTTAAGAACTGCTTAATATTTTAAGAAATGCTCCTGGATAGTAAAAAAATGTTACAGATTCACAATAAAACAGATTCAGACATAAAAGACCACACTGTTGGATGAATGTACATAGGCTTGAGAGAGAGAAGAAAAAGAATATAAAGAATAAAGCTAATGTCTTAAAAAAAGGGTAAAGTCTTTAAAGAGACAGAATACAGATAATTAAGAGATTAAAAGAAATAAAGAAAAATAAGCCACGTAAAAATGGAAAATTCACATAGAGTACGGATTATGTACATTGTGTTTTCTTTAAAACTTTTGACTGTGAAGGAGCTAAGTACAGAGAGACATTTCATTATATGGACTGCCAAGTGTAACCAGAACGGATATCAGAATTTGGGTCTAAGGATATGATGCTTTGGAGAGAGTCTTCTTTTGTTTTCACAGAGGATGAGACTCTACAGATTTCTTCTATCCCAGTTTGGTATGATAGACCACGCCCTCCTGAAAGGTTGATGTGAACACCCTCAAAAAATTACTTCACTCAACTGCCAACTGAGATAAACCTGGCACACAGGTTACACCCTAAATGATCTGATTAACAGCGCCCCCATTCAGCTGGAAGCAGTTTGGAGAGAAAAAACTGCGCCCATGTTCCCAAAATATTGTTTATAAATGTTCTTTTACATTTAAAGGGGGAAATGATATAGATATGAATAATTTGCATTGGTATGGATTTTAAGGTCAATTTTGTTATATGTATTTCTGATCTTGAATAAGGTATTGTGATTGTGTAGTTCATTTAAAAATGTACTGTATAATTAAGAAATATAGATTGCTAATGGATAATTATCAATAATAGTAAAGCTTGTAGTCATGTTAGTTAAATTTTCTAGATATATAGAGATACATTTCATTTAGATAGACATTCTTCATATCTTTCAAAGACTGCAGAATATGGCATTTTAAATGTTTTAATAACTTAGGGCTTTTCATGACAAAGAGACACGTCTGCTCCTGGCAGCACCAGCTACTTCAAGAGGAAGATGGGCATCAAAGAGGATCCTTATGGAGCTTGATAGCTATTTGGGCAAGAAACTGCTCTTGCCTGGACTGATGCATAAACTGGACACAAAGAACCTGCAGAGAGAGGACTGCTAAACTTGCCTAAAGGTGAGATGGCCTTTCAGGGTTCCTGATTCATGAAAGAGTCTGCGAGACATTCTGCATGGCACAGCAGATAGTGACTGAACTCTCTTTGAAATTTCCTGCTTCATGGAAATGTCTGCTGGATATTATGGGCCTGAAGGCTGAAGATGGATGCCCCAACGGTACAGAGGAACTTTGGGTGACGGTACAGGCAGCAAGATGTTTCTGTTATTTCTAGAGTTTTGGACTTCGTGTTTGTTAGGTAATATTATATACTTCTGGAGTCTTTGATCGAGTTGAAGAATGAATAGATAGTTATAGTTTTCCTTAGTTATGATAAAAGATAAAATACATATAAATATTGTAACTATAATTCTTGCTTGATAACTGTTTTGCTATATGTAATTTTACTATGTTAAAGTTAAAGCCTTCCTTTTTTTATTTAAACAGAAAAGGGGAAGTGATGGGGGAGTGTCATATATCAATCTGTCGATTTCATTGGTTAAGCAATAAAGAAACTGCTTGGCCCTCATAGGTTAAAACATAGGTGGGTGGAGTAAACAGAACAGAATGCTGGGAGAAAGAAGCTGAGTCAGGGAGTCACCATGATTCTCCCACTCCAGGCAGACGCAGGTTAAGATCATTCCTGGTAAGCCAGCTCGTGGGCTACACAGATTATAAGAAATGGGCTAGTCCAGGTGCGAGAGTTAGCCAAGAAAAGGCTAGATATAATGGGCCAAGCAGTGTTTAAAAGAATACAGTTTTCCATGTAATTATTTTGGGGCATAAGCTAGAGCTAGCCATGTGGGCGGCCGGGTGCTGGGGACTCAGCCCCGCCTATTTCAACAGTCTTCTTGTGGGACTAACAGTGACAAAAGAGGTTGTCTCTGGTTCTTCTATTGGCTTTTGGTACCCTATTCCTTATCGTGGGTCACCTTGTCCAGCCTTAATACGAGGGGATGGGTTCTTAACCTTACTGCAAATTGAAATGCCACATTTTGTTGATATCCATGGGAAGCCTGCCCTTTTCTGATTAGAAATGGAGGATTAGTGAATGGGGTGTAGAGGGGATGTTAGAGGGAGGAGCTGGGAGGACAGGAGACAGGGGAAACTGTGACCAGGATATAAATAGATAGATAGAAAGATAGAGAGATTCCTTTAAAAAAAAAAAAGTCTGCCCCTTCTCTCCTCCCACCTGGTTCCTGTTTGCTCCCTGAGGTTGTTTGGATCCCATCTCCATCCACTGTTCAAAGCAGAGAATCCTGATTTGTAGGTTTTCCCCCTAAATAAAAAAATATCTGTCCCCCCCACACACAAAAAAAAACTAAGTTGAATGTTGCATATTGGTTGGAAAGTAAAGAGTTTCACAGAACAGAATTAAATCTGAAATTGAGTTATTTACAGCATTTAATGCCATTCAAGGCCTTAGAACATTGTTTCTACCTCAGAGGTTGAGAAGAGTGGGCTTCTGCTGGCAATGGTCTAAAATGAGCATTTTACCTTCTCAGAAAATCATTAAAATCTGATGGTGTCTGGGGATACTGCAAGCCTGAAGAATTCCAACAGCCTCGCCATTCCTGGCATCTCCCATTTTCTATTAAAGAAACGCCCACCCTTATTTTTTAATTACCCATTAGGCACTGTGAAGAACCCTGTAGCTCAATTGTAGTAATATGACTTGTTAAAATTAAGACTGATATCTGTAATGAACGTTTCTCCCCTGCCCACCTGTTCCCAAATACTCAGTGACACTTTTCAAATAATTATCTCTAAGGTTTAAATATTACTTATAAATGCTAGGCCAATAGCTCAGACTTATTACTAACTAACTCTTATACTTACATTAACCCATATTTCTATTTATGCTTTGTCATGTGTCTCATGGCTTGTTACCTCATTTTCTACACATCTTGCTTGTCTGGTTGCTGGCTGGTGTCTACTCACTCTGCTTTTCTTCCCATCATCCTTAGTTTGGTTCCCTGCCTATACTTCCTGATTTGCTAAAACCAATTCAAGTGACAAATTTTTACAGTGTACATGTGCATTATTTTACAGCACATATCCAATCATTATAGAACAAGCTTGCAACATGAACAGACTGTGGCTTTTAGAACCCTGAGGGAGGGGGGGAGCTTGGAAATCTTGCACATTTCAGAAACTTTCTGAATCTTGTAAACATCTCTTATTCCCCAAATTGTGGGTTAAGTCCCAAAGATGCAGTTTTGGAAGGTTATCTGTAGACAGATTTTTCTTTAGGCCACCAGCTCAGAAAAAATGATAGAGTCTTTTTATTAATTATGAAAGCCCTGCCAATGCTTAGGCTTGTTTCTAATTAGATCTCATAACTTAAATTAAGTCATTTCTATTCATCTATATGCTGCCACGTGGCTAATGAATTTTACCTTTCCTCCTGCCTGTATTGCTTCTTCTTCCTCCAGCTGATGACTCCATCTTTCTTCTTCCCCAAGACCTCTCTGTCCTTAGAAGTTCTGTCTGATCTCTTCCTTTCTAGCTATCGGCCATTAAGCACTTTATCAAACCAGTTGTAATGACACATCTTCACACAGTGCAAAGGCATATTCTGCAATAGTTATCACCTAGGATGCTGTGGGATTTTTCAGTGGTATGTCACTCATTCTGTGCAAAATAGTCTTTTACCTAAGTTTCTGTAAGTAACCCAAATAAACTTAATAGTTTACTACTCTAAACTTAGTTGGAATAATTTCTCTGTTCTGTCATTGATGCTTTATCTAGCCGAAAAGACTCTTGTTCCCTTTCCACAGAACAAGCACAGAGCACTGGGCCAGCTCACCTCAAACTGGAAGCTGAGTTTTAGTGTCTTCACTGTCCACCCTCCTTCTAGCATTCATCATTAGCTTTTTTTTTTCAAATCAGTTCTTGGATTATGATACACCAGAAGTAGACCACAAATCCTAAAGTTTGAGGAACTAATGATTCTGGGTATCACCAAGAAAATGCTCTTTATTCAATTTGAGTGTCTGCTGTTCCTGTGAAGCACAGGAAAAGGAGAGGGCAGGAAAGTTCTGAGTAAGAGAAAGTAGGTCATGATTGCTTATTAAGGCATATCTGGGAATTAAAGAGTTAAGTACTTATAAAATATCTAAGAAAACTGTGCTAAGGAGTAGGTTATAGGAGTCATTTGCATGGAGTCCTGCATGAGAGGCAAGAGAGTGCTAGGTGTCACGTAGAGATGGTTACGCAAATTTTATAGCTAGGAGCTGACTGAGACTCAGTAGATGGAATATTGTTAAGAAGCATCAAGGTGAAGGGGATTCTGACTAAACAGACCTACAGGTATCTTGCTGTTGGCTGTGTGAGGAGACAAAACCTGGGGCACAGTTGGAGGAAAGGCTCTTGATCAGTTAGAGAAGATTGTCAGATAGTCAGGTTGAAGGTTCCTGCAGAACTGACTTACTAGCACTCTTGGCTTAGAGAGGATACTACAAAGACTTGCATAGACCAGCTTAGCGCAGAATGTAAAGGTCTAAATAAAGTTGATCCAATAATAATTTTACAGATTTTCTATATAAACAGGTATCCCAGTGCCATAGAGCAACAACAATAACTTATTCTCTCTGGCTTATGCATCCATAACTGCTTCTTCTACATTACAAATTCTGTAGGTCAAATTGAAATTTTGTCCATATTTGGTCATGTAGGAAAGACAGATATTGTGTCTTCTTTCCCTACTTGGTTGAGAAACATGTTTATGAGATAATATACAGGAAAAATATTGGTGTCTCTATATATCACTTACTATTCTATTGCTGTAATGAAACACCATGACCAAGGAAATTTATAGAAAGAATGGTCTCTTTTTGGTTTCTGATTCCAGTGAATTAGGGTTCTCAAAAGGGGGGACAGCATGTGGCAGACATAACAGACAAGTGGAACAGTAGCTGAGAGCTCACATCTTGAGACACAAACAACAGGGAGCTCACTAAAAGCAAGTACATGGCTTTGGATACTCAAAGTCCACACTTCTAACATATTTCCCCCAGTAATGCCAGATATCCTAAATCTTGTAGTACAGAGGGAGACTGCTTGTTCTTCCCAGCTGCCTGGCTAGCTTACACCCAAAATAATCACTCAGAAAGAATATTAATTAAATCACTGCTTGGCCCCTTAGCTCTATCTTCTTATTGGCTAATTCTCATATTAATTTAACCCATTTCTATTATCACCACATGGCAGTGGCTTACCAGCAAAGATTCTAACCAGCGTCTGTCTTAGGTGGAGGATCCATGACTTCTTTCCCTGACTCCACCCTTCTTTCTCCCAGCATTCAGTTCTGTCTTGCCCACCTACATTAAGTTCTGTCCTATCAACAGGCCAAGGTAGTTTCTTTATTCATTAACCAAGACAGAAGGACCTCCCACATGGAAATCTACCCAAAGTGTGTCTCCACCTGTGGATCATATATGTAGGTGTGCAAGAATATGGGGACAGCTCATTCAAACCACTACACTATGTAATAAATATTATGTATCTTCTAAAATAAGGAAGTTAGACACATGGTATTGGGACCTAATTTATGCAATTTAAGAAAAATTACTTTTTATTCATGTATTTTAAATTCGGGGGAGAGCGTGTATGTAGAGGTCAACAAAAGGCATACCAAAGTCAGTTTTCTCCTTCCACTATTGAGTGCCTTAAATTCAGGTCACTGGGCTTTCTGGACCAAGTGTTTACCTTCCATGATTTATCTTTCAGGCCCATTATTTATCTTAACAAATGGTCTTTTAAAGGGCTAGTACCACTGGGACACATACCAACAATAGTTAAAATTAGAACTTTCATGCAATATATGTGTCACTCAAGGTCACATGGTGCTTCTGGGTGGTACGCAAATGAATCTCAATCAGAGAAATCTGTAAATTATGATATGTATAAAAATATGTGAATTATGATTCCATTTTGATCAAATAAGAAAAAATATTTATTAAAATATTATTGTAGAAATGACAAGATGCTTATTTTACCTGAAAAAGGATTTCTATAACAAATATATGTTTTATGTTTTTGAGAAAACCATGATTTGGAACATTTCTGAACCTTGGTTTATTTATTGGAAATAGATTCATCTCTCATAAAATACATCCTGATCATAGTTTCCCCTTCCTCCACTCCTCCCAGCTTCCCCTACCTCATCTCTCCCCAGAGCCACTCACCTTCCATTTTAATTCAGAAAAGGGCAAGCCTCCAAGAGATGACAACCAAACAGGACAAAGCAAGATACAGCAAGACAAGGCAAAAATCCTCATTTTGAGGCTGAACAGGGAAACCCAAAGAGTCCGCAAAACAGGCAAAAGAGTCAGAGACACACCTGCTCCCACTCCTAGGAGTCCCACAAAAGCACCAAGCTAAACACCATAGCACATATTCCGAGGACTCCATACAAACCCATGCAGGCCCTGTGCTTGCTGCTTCAGTCCCTGGGAGCCATGTAACTCCTGCTTGGTTGATTCGGTGGGTCATTTTCTGGTGACATCTGTTTTGAAGTCCTGGGTTGCAGTAACTAAGTACCCGTGTTTTCTTCTACCTAAAACATTCTTACATTCTCTTTGTCTCATGTTTTAACATTGAGGTTCATGAAGTGTGTAAATGGAGGTAGCAAATTCATTTCCTTGTCACCCAGTCCCAAGTACTCACACAGAAATTTATATTAATTATATTAACTGCAAACTGTTTGGCCTATTAGCTCAAGCTATTATTAACTAGCTATTAAAACTTAAATTAACCCATTTTTTACTAACCTATGTATCACCGCATGACTGTGGTTTATAGGTAATATTTGGCATCTTTCTCCTTTGGCAGCTGCATGGGGTCTCCCTAACTCCACATTCTTCCTCTCTCTATCTCTTCCTACCTGATTCTATTCTGCCTGAGCATTGGTCAAATCAGTTTCTTTATTTAACAATGGTAATGAAACATATTCACAGAGGCATTTCTGCCCTCAGAAGTGTCTTAACTTAAATCTCAAGAAAGACACTGGGATTCCATACGGCCACATCCAGAGGGTGCAATTGGAGAAATTTCCATATTTCTCATTTATCCTTTTTCACTAATTAATGCAGTCTGTTAACAAATGATTCTCATATCATGAATTGGTTGCTAAAGATGGGAGAGGTCAAAGTTTCTCTGCTCAAGGAGACGAGGCAAGATGAGCAACCAGTGGAGGCTTCACAGGAGACCTCATCCCATCTTTTCATCCTCTGTCCCACCCAAGGCTTTGGCCTTGACCATCTCCTCTCTGTTTCAAGACAGCCTTCCTCTAACTATTCTCTTTATTTAAAATCTCTTATTTAATTTTGATTTATGTGTGTATGCATTTTCCCTTCACCATTTGTGTGTCCAGTGCTCAAAGGGAGAAGAAGAGAGTATTGGATTCCCTGGAACTAGAGTTAAAGATTGTTGGGGGCCACAGGAGGATCCTGGGAGCTGAACCTTGGTCTCTTGTAAGACCCGCCAATGCTCTTAGGGGCAGAGCTGTCTCTCTAGCCCCTCTTCTATCTATTTTTGTGAGACCTGCCTGGATTCAACCCATCCTAGGGTCTGTATTCCTACCAACAGACACTAGACTTGAATACACTGACTCATACTACTCCAGGGTGTGTTTCTTATTCAAAGGTAAAACCATGGTTATGTTGAAAATCCATTCAAAATAACCTGGAAACAATTTTCCTTAAACAACCCACAAAGCACAAGAATAGGTTACTAAGTGAATCCTGATGTCAAGGCTCATTCTTTAGTGTCCTTTACAAAAGAGCCATTGCGATCTCCCCCATACTTGACCGTAACAACACATCACTCCATCCTCCAGGACAGGGTGGAATCAAATTTCTGAAAACATCTGGACTGATAGAGCCTGGGGCCCAAGGCTGTCATCTGCACAGACAGTCATAAAGATATTCGGATTGTTGGGTGGGGCTTTGAGGCCAGAGATTGGGGATTTAAAGACAGACGGTGTGCAGCTGGGCTACATTCTGGATGCCCAGGAACCACTGAGGAGCTGAGTCAGTGAAGTGCACAAGTACAGCATTGGACATCTCAGGTGAGCCCTGGCTCTGCCAAAGTAGACTGGGAACTGGGGGAGAGCCCTGGAGAGACACCCTGGAGAATGAAGCAGACCCATCATGAATGAGGAAATCTTACACTTAGGAGTCTTGGTGAGAAGCAGGGGAGGATGAGTGGAGGATGGAACGAGTCAACCAGGCCCCGCAGGCATCCCACTTTGTGTTGGATCCCTGTGAGTACAAGTCTAGCCTGGTCACAGGAAGTATCATTTGTCCCTTGTACAATGGCAGCCTAGCACTTCCCTTTCAGATAGATTACCTTTTCCCATATCAAAACAAGTTAAAACCTCAGGTCTCTTCTGGCCTGTACAGACAGAACACCAAGCAGCATGGCCCTAACCAGGCATCTTCTTGGGAAGGTAAACTGAAGAATGCAAAGTCTGGCTAAGAGTGGTCTCCTCTTTATTCCACGCATACTAGTGGCTCTGCCTTCCAGTGACATGTCCTTGTGAACCCCTTCCTCTGTGAGGCAATAGGCAGAGACTCAGGGAGCACAGAGACAACTGTGTGTCAGAGGAAGAAGTAGATGTTGTCGTTCCTAGGTTCTCAAGAAAGGAGAGGTTAGATTGTTATTATTCAGGAGGGAGGGTCCAAGACATAGGGTAACTCCTGCAATGCAATAAGCTGGAAGAAGATGTCCAATGTCCCTCAGCTATTGAAGTTACCTTACTCTGTACAAATCCTAGGTCTTCTCTGCCTTGTGTCCTTAGTTTCAGTTTTAACTTTGGAATCATGGAGTATATGAACATCTGCCTGATAACTGAAGCTCATACATCTTGCTTTTTCCAGGCCTGCAGCCATGAGCAGCTACTAAAGTTGGTGATCTAACAAATACCTCCATATGTTTTCTTCAACAAATCGCATCTTTATACTTTTACATATTGCTTAGATAAATACTTGGAAGAGTTCAAACAGTCTTGATCCACCATTGGATTTCAGTAAAGAAGAAAACGTTTTAGTAACTTTGAAATACGTAGACTGGGGATTTCTCCCTTTTTCCTCCAGGCACTTGAGACATGAATCCTGCTGTCTTCCTAGTCATCCTGTGCTTGGCAGTAGCCTCAGCTGCTGAATCCCCTGGTGTCACTCTGGAGGTCAAAGATCAAGAGGCGACGATAACAAATCAGAAGCCGGTTGGTAACATGGAAACTGTCCAAAGGGATCTCAGGAGTATTAGTTCTTTTCTTAGATGTACACAGACATAAAAGAGGTCATGGGGTCAACTGTCACCAAAGGACTCCTTAAAATAGCTATGGACATGAGGGGACCTGCATTGCTGAAATGCAGGGTATGCAGAATGGCTCCTGAGATCCCTCTCCAGGGCTCATCTCTGTCTGCCACAGCAGGTCCACTGGCTCAACATGTGTATGTAGTTAATATGAAGAAAATAATGTCACTTACATTATCCCTAGAAAGAAGAAGAATACAGAAGAAAGATATGGGACCAGTTTATGAAGAAGATTGAAGTCTATAATAAGAAAAAAGGCCTGGAGAACGAGGACATCAGCCTAGAAATGAATGTGTTTGATGACCTGGTGAGTGTGGCTTGGGTGGCTTAGCTCTGTGTTCTTCCTTCACGTTTTTACAATGTGTTGGTTTTCAATGTTTTATTTGCTTTTTCCATGAAGACTGATAGCGAATTCACAAAATTGATGGATGAAGTTTTATTGCCAATGTTTGATGGGGAGGAGAAGACTCAAACACAGCCAGTTGGTGATGCCGTTAAATTTGAATATTCGCCAGCGAGTGGTGATGTCCAGGATTAGGTATGATGGTGTCACATTCACACCCTGAACTGCCCATGGGAAGCCAAGAAGGAACTGGAGTCCTCACTCATGTCAGCTGTGGAACAACACACAGCTCACTATTTGACTAAGTGTTCTGCCCTGTGGATTGTGGCTAGAGGTGATAACTGCTTGTGGGTGACAACCTTCTCCTGCTCAGGGTAGATGTTCTGCTTCATGAGCTTTAAACACGGCTGGTGCCCTTGAAGGGCGGGTGCTCCCGGGGAGGAACTGTGACAAACCCACCTTGCTGCAGTCTTTCTAATTCATGCAATGTGTGCTTTGCTTCCAGCCAGAGTAACATGGATGGCAACGTAAAGTAGCCAAGGAGGGAAGCGACCACTGTGCCTTTGTCTCAGAGCCTCCTGCCCCAAGATGTGAGCTGCCTGATGGTGGGGAAGAAGGTCTGAAGTGGGGGAAGGGAGCAGAGCAGAAGGGAACTCAACATCACAGGATCCAACACTCAAATCCCTTTAGAGCCACACTGTGGTGTGAACTCCAAGGCATGATCACACTAAAATAAAAAACCTTACAAACACTTTAACCCATGTTCTCAGCTCCTTTATATTAATGATTCTCAAAATTCTTAGATGTAACTTTTAAAAAGATCAAGTAAAAATTTGTCTTTAAAATAAAGCTTTATTTAAAATACAGTGTTCTGCTTTCTTTCTTTTTTGTGGAAGTGAATTTTTATGTGGTTAGCACATAATTCTGCTGAAAGGCAGAGCTGACTGTGAAATGGTGGTCTGGAGGAATTGTGAGTGAGTCTTGTCATTATGGAGTCAGCATAGCTCCATCCTTGATTCATCTTTTTTCTGGGATTTTAGGTGCCCTCTATTGGCAATAATCTGAAAGCCTATATGAAAATTTCTGGAATTCAATTATTTTAATTCACATAAATTTGACAAGTGAAAATTGTTTTTCTTCGGTGCAAAGAGACTACCCTTCATTCTGTTTGACTGCACTACACCTGTATTGTGAAACTCTTTTATTTAAAAAAAAAACATTAAAAGGTGGGGCTGGAGAGATGGCTCAGTGGTTAAGAGCACTGACTGCTCTTCCAAAGGTCCTGAGTTCAATTCCCAGCAACCACATGGTAGACCACAACCATCTGTAATGAGATCTAGTGCTCTCTTCTGGCCTGCAGACATGCATGCAGGCGGAAACCATATACTTAATAAATAAAATTTAAAAAATATTAAAAGGCTTTATTCATCCTCAAATTGAAAAAAACTCCAATGACATCAATGGGTGATTGCACAATAAAATTGAAAATCTTACAGCTTCTTACCATGCCATGTCTTACATGAATATCTTTATGCACATACATAGCAAGGACAGCTACAAATGTTTTTAGTTAAAAGAAAATATGAATGAAAATACATACATATGAAGCCTTCCAGAATAGAGTCCACTTATCAGAGTGATCCTTCCCGCCAGGGTTTCAGCAAGACCTCACTTTCAAGAGCCACCAAGTCCATAGTTGCTGGCTCCCAGAAGCTGGTGGGACCTTCTCCTCATACTTAGGTTATTTTTCTTGTCCTGAACTAATTCTGTCTTTGACTGATAGAGCAAATCTCCTCTCAGTCTCTGACACATCCTATCAGGGTGAGATTGTAAAGTTTCTGTAACCGTAGGTGGATACCTCTTGTTCGTTGCTGGCTGCCCAGACTCAAAGTAATCACACAAAAACTATATTAATTACAATTAATAAGCTTGGCCTGTTAGCTCAGGTTTCTTATTAACTAACTCTTATATCTTAAATTAGCCTATTCCTATTATTTTGTGTTTTACCGTGAGGCTCATGGCTTACTGGTAAGGTTCCTGGTCACCTTTCTCCTTCCACAGCTATATGGTGTCTCCTTGACTCTGCCTACTCTCTCTATATTTCTGGTCAGATTTCCCACCTGGCTATATTCTACTCTACCATAGGCCCAAAACAGTTTCTTTATTAGCCAATGGTAATAAAGCATATTCACAGCATACAGGGGGGAATCCCACACCACCTAACTGTTCTGACTCCAAGAAATGCTACTGGTAGTAGGTTCCTGATGCTCAGATCACAGACCTGCTCAGTAACATCCTTGTAGACCAGTTAGCCTTGCACATTGGCAGATGTCTGGGCTGCTATTTAAAGATGGTGAAGCATCCAAGACTAGGAACATGTGTGATGTGAGGGAAGATCCAGTGTCACATAGCAAGGAGATCGGAAACCCAAATCTTTCAAAGTTAAGAGATTATAGCTTCTCATATAGAAGTTATATTATATAACTCTCATAGAGAAATCATAGGGATGTATAAACATATATATATATAATTGTCGTGTAGGAACCGCTATCACCTTCAGAAGCCCATCCAACAGAAGAACCTCCTGATGTCAATGAAGAGCTTCTTCGTTTTTGCAGGGTGAAATGTCTCTTGCCTACCAGGTCTTTAGGGCATCGGGGATATAGCAGGGTTATTCAGCACCTAGTCAGCCAGCTCAGGCTTTTACAATGTGAGGGGTATTCCTGTGGCTCAGCACTAAAATGAAGTGCACTTTGGGACATAAACCTGAAGAATGATTTACGCACTTCCTGTACTGATGGATGAAGGTGGTAGCAGGAAGAACAGCAGAAGGCACAGGTGAAAATGTACAGGCAGATGATGGATCTGACCGAAGCCCCAACAGCTCCTTACCTCTGTCCAAGAACACCTGGGCTGTTCTCATTCAGGGAGCAGGTGTGTTCTTACCACAGGGCTGCTTTTTCTTCTGGCTGTGTCTTTTCCTGTTGATAAAATCTCATCTCATAGAGTCCGTCCCCCTCAGGGTCCAGTCTCGGGGTCATGGACATTCTGAGTGGTAGATGGTGATGTACAGACCCCTGCACATTAGTGTTTGGTTGGTACCCAAGCCAGTGCTGCCTTTGTGTTCTGACCACTTTCTCCTCACAGCCTGTGTTCTCTCAGGGGAGGGAACTCCATCGGGGTGGGGTTGGATGGTGGGCTTTTGAGTTGAGGACCATGTGTCTACATTGGTAAGGTAGCACAATGAAGAGCTGTTGTCATCAGGGATGAGAAGAGATGTGAGACTAGAGTGAGAACTTAGTCCTATGCGAGGAACCACAGGGTGCTGTGTAAGTAGAGTTACTGTGTGCCTAGGTCATCATGTAGACATTGTTTTGTAGTAAACATGAAGACAGAATTTGATGTAAATCTATCCTGCTTGCTGTTCCTATTTTTCCTTTTATTGGAATGTGGGAGCTAGTGAGTATTGAAATAGAATTTAGCTGCTGTGTCTGGATTCACACTGTTACAACAAATGCATTTTAACCACAGAAAGGGCAGAATTAAAATTTCAAGAACCTCACCAATTCCTCATGGGTTGGTATTGGAGACGGCTGGAGGGAGGGTGACCTCAGAGATAGCAGGGCACAGAGATTTTCACCTATTCAGTGCTTCCAGGTTCTGTGAAATGATTCTAGGAAGACTCAATAGTAAAGGACTTGAGGGTGAGAAGTCAAGCAGGGCACCAAGGCTTAAGAAGACATGAAGCTTGAAGAGGGGAGGATGTGGTGGGTGACAGGAAATATTTGAACTGGGAGAATGTAGGCAATATGATCAAAGTATGTTATGTGTATGTATGAAATTCTCAGAGTAAATATGAATACAGTCAAATAAAATTATTCCATGAAATATATAAGGTAAGAATGTGTCCAAACTTTTTATGAAGACAATATTACAAAATTACACTGATAATAAAATTAACAACACACACACAAGTTTAGAAGTAATATCTAATAAACAGGCAAAGTTTTCAATAGAATAATTGTACAACGAATTCAAGTATCTATCAAAATGATCATTAATCATGATCAAGTTGGCTTCATTCCAGTGTGCAAGAATGGTTAAAAAGACACACACCAATGAATAAATTTAAATAAATGTAGTTAATTACATAAATGTATTAAAAGACTAAAACCACATGTTCATCTCAATTGATACAAAAAAGACCTTTGACAAAATCCCACATCCCTTCATGATAAAGATCTGATGAGAACCGAATGAAGGCAATATCACTCAACATTAAAAAGGCATATATAGCAAACCTATAGCCAACACTAGGCAAAATGAGAAAACCTAGAATCATCCCCATTACAAGACAAAGGTTTCCACTGTCTCCACTCCTACTCAGTATGATGCTTGATGTCTTAACTGACACACACAACGAGAGAAGAAAATGAAATGGATGCAAAAGAAGAAGGGAGTCAATAATTCTGTATTTGCAGAAAATGTACTTCTGTACATAAAAGGTCCGAGTAAACACACTCAAATCAGTAACACACTCAAAAATCACTAACACACTCAAATCAGTAATCTTCCTTAATAATACTGGTTTTTTTAAATATTTATTTATTATGTATATAATGTTCTATCTGTATGCCTGCAGGACAGAAGAGGGCACCAGACCCCATTACAGATGGTTGTGAGCCACCATGTGGTTGCTGGGAATTGAACTCAGGACCTTTGGAAGAGCAAGCAATGCTCTTAACCACTGAGCCATCTCTCCAGCCTCTTCCTTAATAATAATGGCGAACAGATTAAAGATGAAATCAGGGAAAGAGTCTTTAATCCTCCCATTCACAGTAACTTCAAAAATAAACAAACAGTCAAGGAAGAAATAAAAATCTCTGAGATACTGAAGAAATAAATTGAAGACACTGGAAGGTGGGAAGACGTCCCATGCTCATGAATTGTTGAGATTTGCTCTGTGAAAATTACCACCCTACTAACTAATACATGGGTTCGGGATGTACCAATTAAATTCTATTGTCATTCTTCATTTAAGTTCATATTGAAGCCCCAAAGGCCCTGGATAACCAAAGCAATCAAGAGCAGAAAAGATTGCTGCAGGAACTATTGCCAGCCCTGATTTGAAGTTGTACTGCAAAGCCATAGTAATAAAGGAGCATGGTACTGGCCCCTAGACAGGCACATAGATCAATGGAATTGATTACAGGGACTAGAGCATTACTGGGTGCTCGTACTGGAGAGGTAATTTTCTTAGTGAGTAAGCAAGGGCTGAGTTGTTTGTACTCTAATAAATAGCTGCCTTCACTCATGCTCCTTCAAGCAGCTATATTTAATCCCAATAGATCAAGCAATAATAATCAATAAATAGGGATGGTTGGATTGCTCACTGGGTAAAATCATTTGCTGCATAGTCTGACTAGCTGAATTGATCCCTGGAATCCATGTAGTAAAAGAAGAGAAACTATACCCAGAGGTTTTCCTCTGACTTCCACACCTGGACTTTTACACACGAGAGAGAGAAAGAGAGAGAGAGAGAGAGAGAGAGAGAGAGAGAGAGAGAGAGAGAGAGAGAGAGAGAGAGAGAGGGAAAGAGAGAGAGAAGAGAAATGTAATCAATTAAAATTTTCTTTCTTAGCCGGGTGGTGGTGGCGCACGCCTTTAATCCCAGCACTCGTGAGGCAGAGGCAGGCAGATCTCTGTGAGTTCGAGGCCAGCCTGGTCTACAAGAGCTAGTTCCAGGACAGGAACCAAAAGCTACGGAGAAACCCTGTCTCGAAAAATCCAAAAAAAAAAAAAATAAATTTCTTTCTTTGCTGGTTAAAGCTTGTTAATAAGAGGTATTGATAAGAGGGATTTGGATTTCAGCCAGACAAAGAAGTGAATTAGAAAGATTAATGAAGGGTTATAAATCACCAAAATTGAGTGTGTGTGTGTGTCTGTGTGTGTGTGAAAGAACAGACATTTTTTAATTAAGTGATGCTTTATTGTAGAGCAAAATGCTCACCTAAGGAATAAGTGAGGGATCTTAGAGTAAATATCACAGAGTTTTCTCGGTGGGTTTGCACAGAATCTTGGGAATGTTGTAGAAAGGAGCATGGATTTTTCGTTGACTCCTGTGACTCATCAACAAATACCTCATTTCACGAATGTGTCAGCTGGCCAGAAGTAAGGAGTCATCTTCATTTCCACACGAGCTCTGTGTGATGATCTCACGTCAAGATCGTATTTGGTATGTAGGTTGTGAATCCCTGCCTTCACGTTCCTCATGATTTGCTGTTTCTGCCTTTCCTGCTCCTTGCTTCTTGGAGAGATCCAGTTTCGGGTCCAGCAAGCACCACTGAAATGTAAAATCTGCCAAGCGGCTTCTTTGTTTATAGTGTGTAATAGAGGCTTAGGCTCTATCTATTTTTTAAAGTGTTTTTAATTGAAACAGAATCACTTTCTCCCCACTCCTTCTTCCTCACACTGGCTCCTCCCAGTTACCTATCCCTGGATCTCTCCTATTCGTTCTCAAGTTGGTCTCATCTTTATCTTTGATTGAAATTGATACATCCTGCTGAGTCCCGTTTTGTTGTTTGTGCATGTATGGTTTCATAGTTGATCACTCTGTGTCGTACAACCAATAAGGGGGCTCATCCCAGAGAGAGGTTCTCCTCATTCTCCGAACAGTCATTAGTTGCCTGTAGTTCGTTTTTACCGGGACCCTGTGAAAAATTTCCCTCCTACATTAATATGCCTATTGATATTGCTATTTTCCACTCTTGTTTATGCAGACATCTATAGTAGAGACTGTTTCACACAGACTTCCTCATTTTCTGGGTCTTGCAAACTTTCTGTCTCTTCTACAATGTTCCCTGTGTCATAAATGCAGGAGCTGTGATGCAGATGTATCTCTGGGGGCTGTCGGGTCTCCATTGATCTACGCAGTGTGTTCAGTATTTGCTGTAAAGAGAGGCTTCTTGACTGAGAGGTGGTAGTACACAGTCTGTGGGTGCAATGATAGCATTTATAGTGTAGTAAGGGATTATGTTTGAAATGTTTGTGACTGGGTTGGTGTTTCTGTGTCTGTTTTGGCAGTCTGCAGAGGACCTTCCCTCAACAAAGACACTAGGAAGTTAGGGTGAAGGTAACATGTAGGACACCAGCTTGACGTCTCCATGTTCAGTGAGTTGTACTAGTGCTGTCCTCATCAACGGGGCACTGCTGTTGGTTTGTGGAGAAGAGCACATTGTCTCGTCAACAGTCTGGGTTGTTTGGGATTTCCATAGCACTCCTCCTGGCCAACAATTCAGTAGGAATCAGCCTAGTCCCAGTACTGGAAGGCCATTTGGTGATGAGAGATGGCCAGCTGGGACTCTGTATCCCGTGCATTCAAATTGCCTTCATATATTTTAGGAAATTTCCACTCTATTACGTTTTAATACCGTACCTCAAGAGCCCTTTAATTCCATCTCTCTCTCTGTGTGTTCCCTTTGTTATATCTCCACTCTGCCTCTCCACCTCTTCCTCCTGTTTCTACTAACCCTGACTCTGTCCATCCATAAAATATATTCTATTTCCCCCTTACAGGAAGATCCATATGTCACTGCTAGTCACTTACTCTATAGCTATCCTCTCTGGATGTACAGGTTGGAATTTGATTATCATTTGTTTAGTGAATTACTTTATATATAAGTGAATAAATGCCATATTTATCTTTCCATGTCTCAATTACCTCACTCAGGATGATTTTTCTAATTCCATCCATTTGCCTGTAAATGTCATGGTGCCATTTATAACACTATTTCTTTATCCATTCTTCTGGAATTAAGCAACCTTTAGGTATGTGCCCAAGAGTAATGATATAGCTGAAACTAGCAGTATTTCAATTCCCAAATTTCTGAGGAGCTGTCATATTGATGTCTATAATAGCTGTACAAGTTTTCACTCCTATCACCAATGGAGAATGTTCCCCTTATTCCACATCCTCTACAAATAAAGTGAGCTATCACTTGTATTATTGATCTTACACATTCTGACAGGTGTAAGATAGAATCTCAAGGTAAATTCTATTCGCATTTCCCTGATGGTTGTGGATATTGAACATTTTTTCAAATGTTTCTCAGCCATCTGAGCTTCCTCTATTGAGAACTCTCTGTTTAGATATGTATGCTGTTTTTAATTTGGTTATTTGGTTGTTTGAAATCTGGTCCCTTATCATATGTGGAGTTGATAAACATCTTTTCCCATTTAGTAGGTTGTTGCCTTATCTGAATGATGGTGTCCTTTGTCTTACAGAAGTTTTTCAGGTTGGTGAGTTTCTATTTACTAATTGTTGATCTTAATACCTATGCTATTATAGATCTCTACAGGCAACCTTCTACCGAGCCAATGAGTTCAAGGCTATTCTTTACTTTCTTTTCTTTCAGGTTCCGTGTATCTGGTTTCATGTGGATGTCTTTAATTCAGGTGAATTTTGAGCAGGTGGTAGATACAGACCTATTTGCATCCTTTTACATGTAGCCATCAACTTTGACCAGCACCATTTGTTAAAGATGTTGCTTTTTACCATTGTGTATTTCTAGCCTCTTTATAAAAAAAATAGGTGTCCATGAGTGTGTAATTTGTGTCTGGGTCTTCAATTAAATTCCATTTGTCAACAATATTTTTTTCTTCTATGTAGGTGGAAGCTCTTTGTTCATTTCCTGGCAGCCCAGACCAAAAATAATCACACATAAACTATATCAGTTACAACACTGCTTAGTGATCAGATTAGGCTTTTTATTAACTAACTCTTACATCTTAAATTAACCCATTTATATTAATCCATGTATTGCCACAAGACTTGTTGTTTACCAGTAAGGTTCTTCGGTGTCTGTCCCCAGCAGCGACATGGCATCTCTTTGATTCTGTCTACTTTCTCTATATATCTCTGTTTGGATTTTCCGCCTGGCTTTACTCTATTAAGCCATTGGCCAAAAGCAGCTTCTTTATTAATCAATGGCAATAAAACATACTCACATAAAACAGAGGGGAATCCCACATCACCTCCCTTTTCTGTCTAACTTAAAAAGACAGTTTTATTTTAACATGGTAAAATTACATATAGCAAGACAACTATCAAGTAAGAATTACAATTACAATATTTATATCTACTTTATCTTTTATCACAACTAAGGAATTCTATATTTATAACTATATATTCTTCAACTCCATTAAAGACCCCATAAGGATATAATATTACCTAAGTTAACAGGAAGTACACCGTAAGCAACTTCCAAAACTCTAGAATTGACAGAGACATCTCACTGCCTGGACAGTCACCCAAAGTTCTTCTGTAGCATTGGAGCATCCATCTTCAGCCTACAGGCCAGTAGTATCCAGCAGATTTTTCCATGAAGCAGGAAATCTGAAAGACTGCTTCACCTCTACTGGAAGTTTGTCAGTCACTTTCTTCTGTATCCTGCAGAATGTCTGGCAGACTCTTTCATGATGCAGGAAACCTGAAGGAATGTCTCACCTTTAGGCAAGTTCAACAATCATTTTTCTATGGGCCCTGTGTATCCAGTTCAAACAGCATAACCTCAAGCAGTCCAGGCAAGAGCAGTTTCTTGCTAAAATAGCAAGAAATATGAAATAGCTAAAATAGACTCCATAAGGAGTCTCTTCAATGTCCATCATCCTCTTGAGGTAGATTGGTGCTGCCAGGAGCAGAGTGTCTCATCATGAAAAGTCCTAAATTTTTAAAACATTTTAAATGCCATATTCTGTTAGTCTTTGAAAGGTTTCAAAAATACCTAGCCATCTGAAATATATCTCTGTACATCTATAAAATCAAACTAATTGACTACAAGCTTGACTAATATACATATATATATATATACATATATAATCTGTTAACCTGTTTTTTTAAGTATACACTTTATTTTTTAATGAGCTGCACAATCACAATACCTTAATTAAGAGCAGAAATATACATATAAAAATTGGCATTAAATTTGTATCAATAAACTAAGATCCATACCAATTCATCTCTATAGCATATCCCCCTTTAAATGTAAATAAACATTAAACAGTCATTTACAGAATTTGGACACTGTTCTTTAGACTACTTCCTGCTGATTTGGGGCACTGTTAATCAGGTTTTCATGGGTGTCCTGTGTGGTGGGTCCATCTCAGCCAGCAGTCCTGAAGCTGTCATAGATATTAGACCATCTGGGCCATTGTTTCAGCAGGTCTTGTTTATCAAACCATATTAGATGGTAAGGTATCCACAGCTTTTTATCCTCTGTGGTAAAAAGCAGAACCTCTTTTCCAAAGCAACATATCCTTAGAACCAAATTTTGTAGTAAAGATACCTTTAAAATATTTATGTTAGTTTAGTTTAACAGCCCATAAAATGAAATGTCTCTCTATACTTAGCTCATTCACAGTCAAAAAAATTTAAATAAAACACAATAATATACATAATATAGACTCTCTGTGCATATTCCATCTTTACATGGCTTATTTTTCTTACTCTATTACTTTTTCTACAAGTTTAATATTTATATTTTATTATGCTTACTCCTTTAATCTATGACTATCTGTACTCTTTTATATTGTAACTCTCTATACTCTTTTTCCTCTCTCAAGCCTATGTACATTTATCCAACACTGTGACTCATTTAGAGGTCCTCTCCATCTGAATTTGTCTTTACTGCATGCATATCTATAATTATTATTTGACTAGGAATGTATTGTCTTTTCTTTTAAATGCTCAAAGGATTTGGCTAGGACCAACTCCATGGCCCTGCCTGTTGGCTCCACCCAGTCCAACATGGTGAAGGAATGTTCACTGCCTCTGAGAGCCATGAACATTGCCCCAGCTCCAGACAGCAGGGCTATGTCTAATGTTAAGCAATTTGTAACACACTACTCATAGACCCCATTTAAGTACTCAACATCCTGAAACACATAGAGCTGTTCCTGCAACTAGCAAAAACCAGGAAGCCCTCCCCTAAAGAATCCATGCAGCCTTTGCTGCCAATGCTGAGTCAAGAAGACCTCTCTTAATGGAGCCATAGTGCCCCTGCTTGGTATCAGCAATCAGTGCCCATCTGAATAAAAAAAAAAAAAAGGCTACCAAGAAGCTGTGCTAAACTCTGTGTTTTTGTGTCTAGAGTTCCTTTTTAAAGCTCTCTCAGATTTTATGTGGATATAGTCAGCCCACGTTGGTACACCAATCTCTGTAGGTGGAGGCTGTGTGTTTGTTTCCTGGCTGCCCAGACCCTGTGCTTTACCAGTAAGGTTCTCCGGTGTCTGTCTCCTCTAGCAGGATACATGGAGTCTCTTTGACTCTGCATACTCTCTCTACACATCTGTTTGGATTTTCTGCCTGGTTTTACTCTATCAAGCCATTGGCCAAAAGAAGCTTCTTTATTAACCAATGGCAATAAAACATATTCACAGTATATAGAGGGAAATCCCACATCACCTGTATGTCTTAGTTAGGTTTCCAATTGCTATGAAGAGACACCATGACCACTACAACTCTTACAAAGGAAACCATTTAATTAAATGCTCTTCTTTCAATTCGAGTGTCTGCTGTTCTAGTGAGGCAGAGGAAAAGGAGAGGGTGAAAAAGTACTGTGGGAAAGAAATTAAGTTATGATTGCTTAATAAGGCGTATCTAGGAATTAAAGAATTAATTACTTATTAAAATATCTAAGAAAACTATACTAAGGAGTAGGTTATAGGAGTCATTTGCATGGAATCCTGCTTGAGAGGCAAGAGAGTGCTAGGTGTCACGTAGAGATGGTTATGCAAATTTTATGGCAAGGAGCTGACTGAGAGTCAGTAGATGGGAAATTGTTAAGAAGCATCAAGGTGAAGGGGTCTGACTAAACAGACCTACAGGAATCTTGCTGTTGGCCCTGTGAGGAGACATAACCTGGGGCATTGGTGGAGAAAAGGGCTCTTTATCACACAGCATTGATTATCATAGAGTAAGGATGGAGGTTCATGCTAAACTGACTTGATAGCACTGTTGTCTGAAAGAGGATTACAAAGACTTGCATAGGCAGGCTTAGCACAAGATTTAGAGGTCTAAATTAAGAAGAGCCAAGTATAATTTAACAGATTTTCCATATAAACAGGTATCCCAATCACTTGCAGCAACAATCATGACTTCCTTTCTCTGGCTTCTCATTACATCCGTAAATGCTTCCCTTCCATTACAGATTCTGTAGATCAAATTTAGTCTTTCTCCACACTTGATAGTGTAAGGGAAACAGATATTGTATCTTCTTTTCCTACTTGGTTGGGAAACGTGTTCATGAAATAATGTACAGGGGAAAAATAATGTCTCTATGTATCACTTACTATTGTATTGCTGTAATGGAACACCATGACCAGGGCAATTTATAGAAAGAATGGTTTATTCTGGGCTTCTGATTCCGTAGGATTAGGGTTCACAGCAAGAGTGGCAGCAGGGCAGACACATCAACTAAAGCAGGGGCCGAGAGCTCACATCTTGAAACACAAACAAGAAGCAGAGAGCACACTAGAAACAAGTGCAAGGCTTTGGATGCTCACATCCCACACTTGGTGACATGTTTCCCCCCCAGGAAAGCCAGGTCTCCCACAGCTACCCAAACCGTGTCACCAACTGGGGACCAAATATATAGATGTCCAAGAATATGGTGCCATCTCATTCAAACCAAAAACTATGTAATAAATATTATTTATCCTTAAAAAGTAAGAAAGTTGAACACATGATAATGGGACCTAATTAATTCCATTTAAGAAAAATTGTGTTTTATTATGTATTTTAAATTTGGGGGAGGGCGTGTGTGTGGAGGTCAAGGAAGATGTACAGGAGTCAGGTTTCTACTTCCACTATAGAGTGACTTAAATTCAGGTCACTGAGTTTCCTGTAAGCTGTGTTTATAATGCAAGAGTAATCTTGCAGGCCCACCATTTATGTTATCAAATGGCTTTTTAAGGGGCTACTGCCACTGGACCCATACTACAATAGTTAAAATGGGAGCTTGCATGCAATATATGTGTCACTCAATGAAAAGAATGACAGGTTACATGGTGCTTCTTGGCACCAAATGAATCTCACTCAGAAAAATCTGTAAATTATGATATGTGCAAAAATGTGTGTATTATGATCCCATTTTTACCAAATAAGTAAAATAATATTCATTAAGAAATATTATTGTGGAAATGGAGAGATGATTGTTTTACCTGGAAAGGACTTCTATAACAAATGCATGTTTACATTAGTAAGGAAATCAAAATGATTTAGAACATGTCTGAACCTTGGGTTTTTTATTGAAAAAAGATTCTTCTCTCACGCAGTACATCCTGATCATAGTTTCCCTCCCTCTACTCCCCCCAATTTCCCCTACCTCATCTCTCCCAGATCCACTCCCCCTCCATTTCCTCTTCAGAAAAGAGCAGGCCTCCAAGAGATGACAGCCAAACAGGACAAAACAAGAGACAGTAAGACAAGACAAAAGTCCTCATACTGAGGTTGGACAGGAGAAAAAGAGTCCCCAAACAGACAGAAGAGTCAGAGACATACCTGCTCCCACTCATAGGCGTCCCACAAAAACACCAAACTCACAGATATATACTCTGAGTACTTGGTACAGACCCACGTAAGCCCTGAAGCAGCAAGCTTCAGTCTCTCTGAACCCATGAGAGCCCCACTTAGTTGATTTGGTGGCCATGCTCTCCTGGAGACCTCTGTTTCTAGGTTCTGGGTTGCAGTAGCTAATGGTTACTGTTATATACTTATGATTTCTTCTACCTAAAACTGTCTTAAGTTCTCTTTTACATTTTAACTTTAAAGTTCATGAAGTTTTAACACTGAGGTTCTTAACTTAAATTTCAGGATACTCACTAGGTTTCCATACAGCAGAACCCAGAGAGTAAAACTGAAGAAATTTCCATGTTTCTCATTTACCCCTTTCCATTAATTAACACAGCCTTTACAAATAATTCTTCTATCATGAATCAGTTGCTAAAGACAGCAGAGGTCAAAGTATCTCTGCTCAAAAAGACTAGGCAAGATGTGCAACCAGTGGAGGCTTCACAGGAGACCTCATCCCGTCCTTTCATCCCCTGTCCCACCCAAGGCTTTGACCTTGACCATCTCTGTTTCAAGACAGCCTTTCTATAATTATTCTCTTTATTTAAAATCTCTTATTTAATTTTGATTTATGTGTGTGTGCATTTTGCCTTCACTATTTGTGTGTCCAGTGCTCAAAGGGAGAAGAAGAGAGTATTGGATTCCCTGGAACTAGAGTTAAAGATTGTTGGGGGCCACAGGAGGATCCTGGAAGCTGAACTTGGGTCTCCTATAAGACCAGCAAATACTCTTAACTACAGAGTTATCACTCTAGTTCCTCTCCTAAGAGTTTTTTCTGAAACCCGTCTGGATTCAACCCATATACTAAGGAAGCATCCTAGGGTCTGTATTCCTACCAACAGACATTAGAATTGAAAATACTGACTCATACAAATCCAGGATGTGTTTCTTATTCAAAGTTAAAAGCATGGTTATGTTGAAAATCCATTCAAAATTGTCTGGAAACACATGCTTCTTAAAAACCCACAAGCAAAATAGAGGGGTGCTAAGTGAACCTAGGACTCAAGGCTCATTCCTTAGCATCCTCTACAAGAGGCCTTTGCGATCTCCCCCATAGCTGACCATGACAACACATCACTCCATCCTCCAGGACAGGGTGGAATCAAATTTCTGAAAACATCTGGACTGATAGAGCTTGGGGCCCAAGGCTGTCATCTGCACAGACAGTCATAAAGACATTAGGATTGTTGGGTGGGGCTTTGAGGCCAGAGATTGGGGATTTAAAGACAGACGGTGTGCAGCTGGGCTACATTCTGGATGCCCAGGAACCACTGAGGAGCTGAGTCAGTGAAGTGCACAAGTACAGCATTGGACATCTCAGGTGAGCCCTGGCTCTGCCAAAGTAGACTGGGAACTGGGGGAGAGCCCTGGAGAGACACCCTGGAGAATGAAGCAGACCCATCATGAATGAGGAAATCTTACACTTAGGAGTCTTGGTCAGAAGCAGGGGAGGATGAGTGAAGGATGGAATGAGTCAACCAGGCCCCGCAGGCATCCCACTTTGTGTTGGATCCCTGTGAGTACAAGTCTAGCCTGGTCACAGGAAGTATCATTTGTCCCTTGTACAATGGCAGCCTAGCACTTCCCTTTCAGATAGATTACCTTTTCCCATATCAAAACAATTTAAAACCTCAGGTCTCTTCTGGCCTGTACAGACAGAACACCAAGCAGCATGGCCCTAACCAGGCATCTTCTTGGGAAGGTAAACTGAAGAATGCAAAGTCTGGCTAAGAGAGGTCTCCTCTTTATTCCATGCATACTAGTGGCTCTGCCTTCCAGTGACATGTCCTTGTGAACCCCTTCCTCTGTGAGGCAGTAGGCAGAGACTCAGGGGGCACAGAGACAACTGTGTGTCAGAGGAAGAAGTAGATGTTGTCGTTCCTAGGTTCTCAAGAAAGGAGAGGCTAGATTGTTATTATTCAGGAGGGAGGGTCCAAGACATAGGGTAACTCCTGCAATGCAATAAGCTGGAAGAAGATGTCCAATGTCCCTCAGCTCTTGAAGTTACCTTACTCTGTACAAATCCTAGGTCCATTCTACCTTATATCCTCAGTTACAACTTTTGGAATCATGAGATATATAAACATCTATTTGATAAGTGAAGCTCACATTACTTACTCTTTCCATCCCTAGAGCAGCCATGAGCAGCTACTCATGTGTTTAGCCTAATGAAGACCTACATGTGTTTTGTTTAAACAAGCCACAACATTAGCCTTTTGCATATTGCTTAGATAAATGCTTGGAATAGTCCAAACAATCTCGATCCACCATTTGTGCCTTAATTTCTCAGTAAAGAAGGAAACACTTTAGTAACTTTGACATACATAGACTGGGATTTCTCCCTTTTTCCTCCAGGCACTTGAGACATGAACCCTGCTGTCTTCCTAGTCATCCTGTGCTTGGCAGTGGCCTCAGCTACTGAATCCCCTGATGTCAGTCTGGAGGTCAAAGATCAAGAGGCGACGATAATAAATGAGAAGCCGGTTGGTAACATGGAAGCTGTCCAAAGGGATGTCAGAACTAGTTCTTTTTCTTTGGAATACATAGGAATAAAGGAGGTCATAGTGGTCAACCATGACCAAGGAACTGTTTAAAGTTGTGTACTATGAACACAGGGTGGCTTCCATTGCTGAAATACAGGGTATGGAGAATGGCTGGCTGTAGTGTCCTGAGATCCCTCTCCTGGTTTCTCTTTATCTGTCACAGCAAGCCCATATGGTTGGCTTGTGTTTGGACTTAATATGAAGGAAACACTGTCACTTACGTCATTTCTAGGTTGAAGAAAAACAGAGCAGAGCGATGTGGGAGGAGTTTATGAAGAAGATTGAACAGGGCAATAAGGAAAATAGCCTGGAGGATGACAATGTCAACCCTCAAGGAAATGTCTTTGATGGCCTGGTGAGTGTGGCTTAGACGGCTTAGCTCTGTGCTTCTTCACTTCACACTTTTATAGTTAGTCTGTTGGTTTAAAATGTTTTATTTACTTTTTCCATGAAGATTCCAGAAGAATTCAAGAAAGAGAAGAATGAACTTTTATTCACAATGTTTGAAGACGAAGAAAAAACCCAAACACAGCCAGTTGACGATTTTGAGGATTGGTCAGGGAGTGGTGATGCTATTCCTGTCCAGGATCAGGTATGATGGTGTCACATTCCCACCCTGGTGACAGAGATTTCTGTCCCGCCTGATCCCACAGCCATTCATTCCCAAAGACACAGAGATTGCCCTATAAGCACAGGCTTTCTTATTAACTAACTTTTACATCTTACATTAACACATAATTCTTTTCTGAGTTCACCATGTGGCTTGGTACCTTTAGCAGTGACACATTCTCATCTTGCTTCCTCTGAGTCTGGGTGATAACTGTAGACTGAGCCCTTCATCTTCCGAGAATTCTCCTGTTCTGGTTACCCCGCCTATACTTCCTGCCTGGCTACTGGCCACTCAGCATTTTAGTAAACGAATACAAGTGACAGATCTTTAGAGTACAAGACCATTGTCCCACAGCATCACCCTGAACTTCCCACTGGGAAGCCAAGAAGGAACTGGAGTCCTCACTCATGTCAGCTGTGGAACAACACACAGCTCACTATTTGACTAAGTGTTCTGCCCTGTGGATTGTGGCTAGAGGTGATAACTGCTTGTGGGTGACAACCTTCTCCTGCTCAGGGTAGATGTTCTGCTTCATGAGCTTTAAACACGGCTGGTGCCCTTGAAGGGCGGGTGCTCCCGGGGAGGAACTGTGACAAACCCACCTTGCTGCAGTCTTTCTAATTCATGCAATGTGTGCTTTGCTTCCAGCCAGAGTAACATGGATGGCAACGTAAAGTAGCCAAGGAGGGAAGCGACCACTGTGCCTTTGTCTCAGAGCCTCCTGCCCCAAGATGTGAGCTGCCTGATGGTGGGGAAGAAGGTCTGAAGTGGGGGAAGGGAGCAGAGCAGAAGGGAACTCAACATCACAGGATCCAACACTCAAATCCCTTTAGAGCCACACTGTGGTGTGAACTCCAAGGCATGATCACACTAAAATAAAAAACCTTACAAACACTTTAACCCATGTTCTCAGCTCCTTTATATTAATTATTCTCAGAATGACTTTTAGATATAACTTTTAAAAAGAACAAGTAAAGCTATGTCTTTAAAATAAAGTTTTATTTAAAATGCACTATCCTGGTTTCTATTTTTGTGCAAATTAAATTTTAATTAATTTATTTGTTTTACATACCAACCACAGTTTCTCCTCCCTCTTCTCCTCTCATTCTCTCCTTCCACCTCCTTCCTACCCACTCCCATCCACTCCTGCTCCGTCTCCATTCAGAAAATATAATGCCTTCCATGCCAATCGAGAAAGCATGGCATATCTAGCTGAGGCAGGCGCAACCTCCTCCCCCTTGCATCAAGACTAGGCAAGGCATCCCACTATAGCTAATATTTTCCAAAGAGCTAGCTCATGTGTCAGGGACGGTTTCTGCTCCCACTGCAAAGGGTCCTAGAAAAGACCATGCTACACAACTGTCACCCAGATGCAGAGGGCCTAAGTTGATCCCATGCCATCTTCCTAGCTGTGCAGAGTCTGTGAGCTCCCACTAGCTTGGGCCATCTGTCTCTGTGGGTTCCCCTGTCACGATCTTGAACCCCTCCCTCTTGCTCATATAATCCCTTCTACCTCTCTTCAGCTGGACTCCAGGAGTTCTGCCTAGTGCTTGGCTATGGATCTCTGAATCTGTTTCCATCAGTTACAGGTTGAAGGCTCTATGATGACAATTAGTGTAGTCACCAATCTGATTACAGTGGAAGATCAGTTCAGGCACACTCTTCACTATTGCTAGGAGTCTTAGCTGGGGTATGGAATGAACCCCCACAGATTTCTGCAGCAGACTTGACTCTGGAGTGTTATTTTCTAGCTTTTGATCTGCCTTTTGTGATTGTTACCTGCTGCCCCTGTATATTCTGTTTAAAGTCTTATCTGAGAGTCTTCCTGGGGGATCAAAGCCTATGAAAGCTTAGTTTAAGGAACCCCCAGAAAACTGTGGTATTCTTAGCTGAGAATTTGCATTTGGTCTTGTCCCTCTGGGGGACTCCGATCAAAGACTTTGGTATCAGAATTGACTTGATACAAGTGTGAATTGTATTAGAATAAAGGACCCTTTGCTCATCTCTCAGTCTGAGAGAAGCTGAGGCCTCCTGCAACTGGAAAGGCTAAAATCAGCCTTGAGGTGGCTCTGTACTTCTTCCCATAAACCTGTGTGAACATCCATACCTACACCAGATAGACACCACTGGCTTCATCCTTGTGGGTTCCTAGGAATTTCCCAGCACCAGGTTTCTCCCTAGCCCCATTATGGCCTCCTCTATCAAGATATCTGTTTTGTTACTCTCCTCTTCTGCCCTGACCTCAACTAGACCATCCTGATCCCTCATTCACAACCCCTAACCCCTCCCCCTCTTCCCCTACTCCCAGTTTATCTGGGACATCTCATCTATTTTCTCTTCCCAGGGAGATTCATGTGATCCCCTTAGGGTCCTCCTTGTTACCGAGCTTCTCTGGGACTGAGGATTGTAGCCTGGTTATCCTTTGTTTTTCATCTAATATTCACTTGTGAGTGAGTTTTTCTTTTTGGGTTTGGGTTACCTCACTCAAAATCTAGTTCTATCCAATTGCCTACAAATTTCATGATGTCACTGCTTTTTTCCACTGAGTAATACTAATATTCTATTGTGTTAATGCATCACGTTTTCTTTGTCTATTCTTCAGTAGATGTGATCTAAGTTTTATCCAGGTTCTGGCTATTACAAATAAAGTTCCTATGACCATATCTGAGCAAATGTCCTTGTGGTCTGATTGAGCATCCTTTGGGTACATGTTCAAGAGTGTATGCTGGGTCTTAATTGATTTTCAATTTTCTGAGAAATCATCATACTGATTTCCAAAGTGGCTGTACAAGTTTGCACTCCCACCAGCAGTGAAGAGTTCCCCTTACTCCACATCTTCTCTAACATAGACTGAATTAGTGTTTTTAATCTTAGCCATTCTGATAGGTGTAAGATGATATCTCGGAGTCATTTTAATTTGCATTTCCCTAATAACTAATGATGTCAAACAATTCTTTAAGTGTATCTTGCCCATTTGAGATTCTACTGTTGAAAATTCTGTTTAATTCTGTACCCCATTTTTAATGGGATTTTTTAGTATTTTGATGTGTAGTTTCTTGAGTTCTTTATATATTTTGGATATCAGTCTTCTGTCAGATGTTGGGTTGATGAATTTTCCCATTCTGTAGGCTGTTGTTTTGTCTTATTCACCATGTTCTTTGCATTAGAGAAGCTTCTCAGTTTCAGGAGGTCTCATCTAATAATTGTCAAACTCAGTGTCTGTGCTACTGGTGTTCTATTCCGGAAGTGGTCTCCTGTGCCAATGCATTCAAGGCTATTTCCTACTTTCTCTTCTATCAAGTTCAGTGTAACTGGATTTATGTTGAAGTTTTTGATCCACTTGGACTTGAGTTTTGTGCATGACAAGAGACATTTATCTATTTGCATTTTTCTACATATTGACATTCAGTTATACCAGCACTATGTTTTAAAGATATTTTCTTTTTTTCATTGTACATTTTTGGCTTTTTTGTCAAAATTCAGGTGTTCATAAGTGTGTGGATTAATATTAGGATCTTCAATTTAATTTCGTTGGTCCGCATGTCTATTTTTATGCTAATACCAAACTGTTTTTATTACTGTAACTCTATAGAGCTGGAAGTCAGGGATGGTGATGCCTCCAGAAGTACCTTTATATTTTTAATATTTATTTATTTATTATGTATACAATATTTTGTCTGTGTGTATGCCTGCAGGCCAGAAGAGGGCACCAGACCCCATTACAGATGGTTGTGAGCCACCATGTGGTTGCTGGGAATTGAACTCAAGATCTTTGGAAGAGCAGGCAATGCTCTTAACCTCTGAACCATCTCTCCAGCCTCCCCAAAAGTACCTTTATTATATAGGATTATTTTACCTTGAAGACATCAAACTTTTCTCTTTGCAAATGATATGATAATATACATAAGAGACCACAAAAATTCTACCAGTGAACATCTACAGTTGATAAACATCTTCGGTAATGTGGCAGGATACATAACTAACTCAAAAAAAATCAGTAGTTCTCCTATATACAAATGCTAAATGGGCTGAGAAAGAAATTAGAGAAGCATCACTGTTTATGTTAGGCACCAATAATATAAATTATCTTGGGGTAAATCTAACTAAACAAATGAAAGACCTGTTTGAAAAGAACTTTAAGTCTTGGAAGAAAGAAATTTAAGAAGATATCAGAAAATGGAAATATCTCCCACACTCTTGGATAGTTTGGGTCAACATAATAAGAATGATAATCTTACCAAAAGCAATCTACAGATTCAATGCAATTCCCATCAAAATCCCAGCACAATTCTTCACAGGCCTCAAAAGACCAATGCTGAACATCATATGGAACAAAAAAACCCAAGACAGCTAAAACAATCCTGTACAGTAAGAGATGACCATTTTCAATACATTAATCCTACTGACTCATCAGCATGGGGCAATCTTTCCATCTTCTGATAACTTCTTAAATTTGTTTTCAATGGTTGATAATTTTGATGATATTTTGACCTTTGGGAATTATTTCTTCCTTTTGCTCTAAATCTTTCAGGCATACTATTTAGTCACTAGTATAAGATCTATCAATCTTTTTAAGTAAGTACTTAGTGCCATGAACTTTCCTCTTAGGACCACCTTCATTGTGTAAATAATTTTGGACATGTTATGTATTCATATTTATTTAAATTTGAAAAGGTTTTAATATATTTTTGATGTCTGTCTTGACCCATTTTTATTCAGTAGTAAGTTGTTCCATTTCCATGGATTTGTAAGATTTCAATATTTAGCATCAATCTGTGGTGGCCAGAAAGAACAGAGGGTGTTATTTCAAATTTTGCATATTTGTTGAGACTTGCTTTATGTCTAAGTATATAGTTGATTTTGGTGAAAGTTCCATAAGGGCTATAAGAAGATAGCAGAGAACAATAACCATAGTTTACATCTTGAGCACATAGCCAAAAATCAGGAACACTGCAAACATGCAGAGTTTTCTTTAATTTTGATTGTAATATGGAATTAAACTGTATGGCTATCTGTGTATATCAATTTCTGCTTATATTTTCATCCAATTTGACTTGGGGAGAGCAAATGCATCTTTTAGGAAAGTATCCATTTGTTCATTCAATTCTGCTTTTAACAAACATCCAAAAATCTTCAAATCTCAATTATCAGACAGACAAGTATTCATTCAAACTCCAGAGAACATCAAAAGAATGTGGCCATACAACTATGCTTTTATCTTTTTATGTGATATATCAAAATAGAAAGAAAAGCTTCTGATCACATGTATATTTTCTGTATTCTATAGGAATGTATATTTTCTCTAATTTCTCAGCCAAAGCCACTGTATTGTTTTCTGAATTTTGTCATATCTGCTTTGCAGTCAAATGCACAGCTGTGTTAGTCAAAGGAATGGTGAAGCCCATACAGCAATTTCCTCCTATCCATTAAACCCTGTTGGCCATTTAAGTCTGGGTGCATGGGGCACCTGGTTTTTGGTTTGAGGAACTCTAATACTTTTTCTAAAGCTGTAGGTTGAGATGTTGATGGTCAGGCTGAATGACACGTATCTCTGACACCTCTCTTTCCTGTTAGTTATTTATCCTCTCTGAAGACATTCCTGTCTGTCATACGTTTCAGGCAAGGCAGCCACAGACAGGTACGCATTGCTAGATTCTTCAGATGTGCTGCCAGCGGTGCCTTCACAGTACTTAGGCTAGCACAAGCTCTCCATACACACGCAGAATCTGAGGTAAGACTGTAGGATCTACTGTGTCATCGATGGGTTCATCCTACAACTCGGTTGTTTCTGAAGTACTCAATTATACAAAACAGAGGACATACCATGAGTCTTGTGACTGTCAGGTGAGCTACATTCTGTGTGAAACAGCTTCGGTCAGGGGTCTGCTTAGTCTTCAGAACTATGTTAAGCTGGGATGCTTAACACACTAGTCAAGCTAGCTTATATCTCTATTCTGTGGGCTAGGCTGAGGCTTCAGGGAAGGGCTAGCCACTGCTCCTGGAAGGAAAGGGTGGAGCCTCAGGCTACTCTTCTCCTACACCACCAGACTCCCTTATAAATAGCTCTTTAGGAGACCCTGCACATCACAATCCTGGTTTCCACCTTTGAACAGAAGCTGCAGCACTTCAGGTGGGAGCAGAGACAGCAAGGTACACTGGCCCTGATCCTATCAAATCATGCTCCAAAAACATCCTCATAGCTTGCTCTGGTTAACTGGAACTTCTCTTCTTTCTCTAGACTTTTTTTTGAGGGTTTTTGTTTTTTTAAGAGAATATAATTACATCATTGTTGTCTTCCCTCTCTGCCCTAAAAACTCTCTCGTGTACTTCTCCTGATATAACACTTCTAATTCTTCCTTAAATTCTGACCTCTATTTCATTAATTGTTGCTACATGCATATATATATATATATAAACTATAAGTTAGTCAGTATGCATAATATTACTTGTGCATATGTTTTCAGGGCTGACCATTTGGTATTAGACAAGTCCTTGTTCCCTAGGTTTTTGAGACCTGATCAATGCTGTCTTTCTTCTTGAGAATGGCCTCAACTGCTCCATCACCAGATCCCAGTTTGGATGCTGAATGGAAGGAATGGAAAATGAAATATGAAAAAACCTATTGCCAGGTTGGTAACATGGGCACTGTCTAGAGGGATTTCAGGAAGAATGGCCCCTGCTATTAAGCGTCTATAGACATAAATGTGGCCACAGAGGCCAGCCATCACTAAGGACTTGCGAAAGACATTCACTTATGAACTCAAAGTGGCCCGATTTGCTCATCCTCTGGCTGTGGAGGATGACTGGCTGTCGTGTCCTGAGACCCCTCTCCGTGCCTCCTCTTGACTTGTCTGAAGGAAACACTGTCTCTTCCATGTATCAGGATGAAGAAAAATATAGAAGGACCTTGTGGGAGGAGGAGAAGAAGAAGATTGATGAACACAATGCCGAGTATGGGCAAGACCAGACCGGCATCTATGCAAGCCTGAATGAATTTAGCGACATGGTGACTGAGCTATGGATTGTTAACTCTATGTTTCTTCTCTATACATCTTTCAAGTATCAGTTAGTTTTCAATGTTTTATTTGCTTTTTCATGAAGACCTATGAAGAATTCAGGAAAGTTTGCTGTGGAAACTTAATGTGGGCAGAAGAAGACCTGGATTGTGATAAGCATGAATATAAGGATTTGACAAAGGACAACAATGTAACAGCTGAGAAGGATCAGGTATGACTGTCACATTTCTACCTACAAGTGCCCACAAGGAAGCGGACAAGGAGCTGAAGTCCTTACTTCTATCAGCTGCAAACAGCACATAGTTCACTGTTTGACTAAGCGTTCTGCTCTTTGGACTGTGCCTACAGTTGACATGGTTGTAAGTGACAACCAATTCTTCTTTCTCAGGGTAGCTGTACTAATTGTTCAGTTTTAAACATGGTTGGTTCCCTTGTCAGACAAATGTGTTACAGGGGAGGTAATGACAAAGCCACTTTGGTGCATTCTTTGTAAATAATGCAACAAGTGTGTTTCTTCCAGCCCGAGTAACGGTTCTGGCAGAAATGGCAACATTATTTTAACCTCGGAATAAAGCAATCTATGTGTCATTGCCTCAGGAGCCCTCTGCTTCAAGAAGTGACCCGTGTGATGGTGACAAGGCTGAACAAGGGAAAAATAGAAGAAGAAACAGCAGGGGGCCTCTCCAGTACAGAGGCTAGCCTGGGCTGTGTGGATTCCAACTCTGAAACCTTTTAAGATACTGTGATATAAAATCTAAAACATGATTACTCACAAACCCTACAATACCTTAATCTGTGCTCTCACTTACTTTATATTATTGATTCTCACAAGAATTTTTATTTTTTTAACAAAAAGAATGTAAACCACAATGTCTTAAAATTAAAAGTCGACTTTAAATGTAACATTGTGCTTTCTTTCTGGTTTTGTTTTAATAAAATTTTGCATCATTAAAACATTTTCCTTGAAGGTATAACTGGCTATTAGGGTGGCTAACAGGAGTGGAGAGTTCTCTCATTACAGAGTCAGTTTCCCATCCCTGGTAGAGCTCAGTTTCCACGGTTTCAGGTGCCCACTTTCAGCAATGATCTGAAAATTGACAAGGGATTTTCTGGGCTTCCAACTTTCTAATTTCGATCAGAAAAACAAGTATAATTGGTGATTGGAAAGCATTCAGTGCAGAGAAGGCACCTTCTGCCCCACTGGCCTGATCCTGTGTCATGAACCTCATTTTATATGAACATAACAGTGACTTATAGCATGAATAATAAGAACCCAGAGACAGATATTGGGGTTCAAGCTGAAGATCAGAAAAGCAAAGCAGCCGGCCTCTGGCTCTTACCTCAGACTAAAATAGGTGATCCTGCCTCCACAAACCCTCAGACTGAGACCCAGCTGAGACCTGTCTTCTCCTATCTTATATTCTGCTCTAGTGCTGGGATTAAAGGTGTGTACCACCACTGCCTGACCTGTGTGACTGATGAGAGTGTCTGTTTTGCACTCTGATCATCAGTCAAGCTTTATTTATTAAAACACAAATACTATACCACTACAGTGACCTGTACTAGCTGTTCAAGAGTCACAAGAGTGTAGTGTATTTTCTAGTGACCCTATCAGAAACCAATAGTGTCCACTTGTGCATGAAGATTCTCGATTGTCTCTTACTGCAATTGCATTCAGTCTAACCTCAGAAGTCATCATAGTTTCAAGAGAGTTGAGATCTCCAAAATCCAGTTTTTTTCTTAGACTTGAGGAAGTCCATTAACTGTGATTACCATGTGTGAAATTAACATAATAACAGCTCAGACTTCCATCCTCTATGGTTGCCTAGGGCCAGCCCCCAGCAGCAATAAGAGTCAAAATCAGAGGCAGAGGCAACTTTATCCTAATTTTACCTATGTTAATTTTTCCATTAACCTAATCTTTGATATAATTCTTTACTGTATTTATTAAAGACCCTCAACCATCGAAATCCTATTTTAATTAATAATACTATTGTATAAAATCATTGCTTCAGTTAAACAGTACAGCTTGGGAGGAAATCGTCTTCATAATAATCCACAGGTAAAAATGTCCAGGGGAACAGAATATTTCCATGAGGTAAACACACTGTGTTATAGGCAGTGCGGGTCTCCCCACACCACGCCACACACCAGAGAAAGATGGCAGCGTCAAACAAAGACACAGCAGTAGCAATCCAAATTCCTACTCCCTTCCCTCCTCCCATTCTTTCCACACATCCTCCCACCCCACCCCCCAAAGGCAAGAGGTGTTCTCGAGCCAAGGCTTTCAAGGCCTTGCAGAGTTTAACTCAGCAGAGTTTCATTTCCTGGTGGGCCAATCCCCTGACTGATATCTGCTGCTCCTCTGACGTGGCCAATGGTAATCCACCCTGACTGAGGGGAGGCACACACATTCTCTTGGGCTGTGTCTAACCAACTCTGCCTGGAACCAACATACGAAATCCTTAAATTTCAATTATCTGTCTGGCAAGTGCACAGTAAAACTTCAAAAAAACCCAAAGAAAATGGGCACAAATCTACTTTGTTTTAACCTTTTCCTGTAATATATAAAATAAGAATGAACCAGATCTCTTCACCTGCAGCAGTTTATATTCTCTGTGTTTTTCAGTCACACTGTATCCTCTTTTCTTTTCTTTTTTTGGTAGTCTTTTTTTTTTAGTTATTTATTAAAAATTTCTGCCTCCTCCCTGCCACTGCCTCCCATTTCCCTCCACCTCCCCCGGTCAAGTCCCCCCCACCTCATCAGCCCAAAGAGCAATCAGGGTTCCCTGCCCTGTGGGAAGTCCAAGGACCACTTTTCTGGCTTTTGCTACATCTGCTTTGTAACCATGTGGCCAGCTGTGTCCGCTGGGGACGCTCACACAGCAAGTTTCGGGTGTCCAGAGTCATGGTAAAGTTTCACGTGTCCAGTCAAACTCTGTAGGTCACCTTTTTGAGCACATGAGGTATCTCTTCTTTGATTTGAGCAACTTCAATGCTTTTTCTAAAGCTGTGGAGCCCTAGGCTGAGAAACTGATGGTCAGGCTGAATAACAAAGTATCTCTAACATCTCTGTTTCCTTCTGGTTATTTCTTCCCCTCTGCAGGCGCTCCTATCTGTCAGGGGCTGAGTTTCAGGTAAGGAAATTACAGGCAGATACACACTGCTTGATGTTTCAAAAGTGCTGTCACAGTTCCCCATACAGATGCAGAACCTGAGGCAGGACTGTGGCGCACACACAAACTGTCCCCAGTGGGTTCTCCTCCCCACAATTCTGTTGTTTCTGAAGACTTTCAATTTTATAAAACAGGACATATCTGAGTGTTAGGATTCGCAGAAAAGCCACATCCTTTATGAGACAGATTTGCTGTGGGTTCTGGTTAGTCTGCAGAGTTGTGACTTCCTTCCTGGTGTGAGTCACTAGTCAAGCAGGTTAAGGACTTGCTCTGAGCACCAGGCTGAGGCTTCAGAAAGAGGGCTCCTGGAAGGGAAGGGGTGGAGCCACGGGCTGCTCTGCTCTTGCAACACTGGACTCTTTTATAAATAGCTCTTAGGAGGCCCTGCGTACCACAGTCCTGGTGTCCACGTTTTTAACAGAAGCTGCAGCACTACAGAGACAAGCAAGGTACAGAGGCCCTGGATCCGGCTGACTCGTGCTCTAGAAACCTACCGCAGCTTTGCTCTGGTTACCTGGGACTTCTCTTCTTTCCCTGGGTTTTCTTTCTCTTTGTTTTTTTATTTGTTTGTTTGGTTTTGTTGTTTTAAGATACCAGTGGAATTATATCATTGCTACTCCCTCCTTTTCCTCCCTCATGCCCTCAGAAACACCCTTCCTGAGTCATTTTAAAACCTGGCCTCTTTTTTCATTTATTGTAACTATGTGCCTATATGCATATACACATATACTCCTAAATGTAGCCTGATCAGTATGCATAATTACTTGTGTGAATGTTTTCAGGGCTGACCATTTGGTATTAGACAAGTCCTTGTTCACCTGATCAGTGCTGTCTTCCTCCTTGAGAATGGCCTCAGCTGCTCATTCACGTGATCCCAGTTTGGATGCTGAATGGGAGGAATGGAAGAAGAAATTTGACAAAACCTACAGCCCGGTTGGTAACATGGACCTTGTACAGAGGGATTTCAGAAAGAATGCCCCCTGCTGTTGAGAGTCTATAGACATAAATGTGGCCACAGAGGCCAGCCACCACTAAGGACTTGCTGAAGACTTGCACTATGGCTAATTCTCTGAGTGTGGACAACGGCTGGCTGTCGTCTCCATGGCTCCTCTTGACTACACTCTATTTGGTCAGCTTGTGTGGGTGTTAATAAGAAAAAATACCATCTATTGTATTTGTTTCCAGGATGAAGAAGGACACCGAAGAGCACTGTGGGAAGAAAATAAGAAAATTATCGAGAAACACAACGCAGAGTACGAACAGGGCAAGACCAGCTACACTATGGGCCTCAACCAATTCAGTGACATGGTGAGTGAGAAACGGGTCACTAACTCTGTGTCTCTTCACTTCGGATCTTTACCATTAGTCTCTGGCTTCTCAATATTTTTGTTTGCTTTTCCATGGAGACGAACGAGGAATTCAGGACAAGTTGCTGTGGAAGGCCAAAGTTCACACAAGATTTGTCTAAATCTGAGACAGTAGAAGAGAACAACTAAGTGACATCTGTGGCAGATGAGGTATGACAGTGTCCCGTCCCTTGCGGACGTCAGCTGTGAAACAGCTGGCGCTTCACTGTTGGACTGAGTGGTCTGCTCTACGGAGTGTGGAGAGAGTTTATACTGGGGTGTGGGTATTCTTGATTGGGGTGCTATAGTTGGGCATGAAACACGGTGACCATGAAGGCACTCTGACAAAGTCACTGTGCTGTGGTCTTTCTAATCGAGGTCATAAGTGCTCTTCTGCCCGTCGGAGTAACGAGAGGGGATGATTGACAACAATAAGATAGCCCAGGTGTGAAGCCATCTTTACTCCTTTGCTCTTGCGTTGCCTCAGGAGCCCGCTGCCCAAGATGATGCTGAGGAGAACAGACCCGTGCAAAAGGAGGAGCAGGAGGGGATCTCTCCATCACATTGTCCAACATGTGCCCTGCAGAAGAAAATGCTAACTTCATTTAATAGCAACATTGTGATAGGAATGGCCAGGCAGAGTCATGCTAATAAAATGTTTTTTACAACAATATCTTAAAATTAAAGCTTGACTTTACATGTAGCATTGTGCTTGCTTTCTGGTTTTATTTCAGTAATACTGTACATCATTAAAACCTTCTGCTTGACAATATACCTGGCTGTGGGATGGTGTTCTGGTAGTAGGATGGTTCTCTCATCATAGGGTCGGTTTCCCATCCCTGGTGGAGCTCTCCTTCCAGGGGTTCAGTTGTCTACTTTCAGCAATGAGCTGAAAGTCAACAAGGAATTTTCTGGGATTCCAACTTGTTAATTTGCAGTAGTTGACCAAATATAATTGGCCACAGTGGCTAATTCCGAGCAGAGAAGGCACCTTCTGTCCCACTGTCCTGACCTCTGCCACAAATTTCATTTTATAAAATGTATCAGTGACCTGCTCTAACTGTGCTGTGACCAAGTACAAGTCATCTAAAGGATAAAGTCTGTGGTCAAAGGAATGTAGTGTAAGCTCAAGTGACACTATCAGACCCCAACAGAGTCCAGCGGTGCAGAAGGATACACGGCTGTCTCTTGCTGCAATTGCATTCAGTCCAACCTCAGAAGTCATCATAGTTTCAGGAGGGTTCAGATCTCCAAAATCCAGGTTTTTTTCTTAGACTTGAGAAAGCCCATTAACTGTGATTGCCTTGTGTGTAATTAAAATAATAACAGCTCATTACAGACTTCCAACAGACAAATGCAGAGTTTAAATTTCCATCCCAAAATGGAATTATGGGGACACAGCAAGGAATGAAAGGTCCAAAGCAAGACAATAACCCATCAGGTAAAGCTCCACCCTTATGCCCATGGCTGACACAGACAATTGAGTGCCTCAGCTACGGTTCCTGCAGGATCTGTAGCCTCTCTTGGGCTGGCTCTTGATATGTTCAGCTTTCCTTAGTGGATATCCTGTGGTTCTAGACTCAGCACATCCTGTGAACTCCACTGCAAGTTAGATTTCACCTTCACAGTTCCACGAGGCCCCTTTCAGAACTGCTTGCAGAGGCTCTGACCTGAGAGCAGGTGCCTCACCTCAGTGTCTCTCAGAATCCATGACTCACCAAATTTTGGGGTCTTCATGCCTATAGAACCAGTTGTCACAAGTTATACCACCTGATTTTCATGTTTCCCCTTGGGTAGAGCTGGGCACTTTGGGATCTTCAATACATCACTATGCGCACTGATACTGAGCACACATTTCCCTAGGGAGTAGTTTCCCAGAGTTTGGAACAGCAAACCCACCCTTCCTCTCCATTGTTACAGACAGACATGTGAGTCTGTAAGGGGGCCACTCTCATTTCCATGATCTTAAGTCTCAGCCATGAAGCTCACAAACACCATGGATAGTTACAAGAAAGCAGAGCATTTGCTAAATAAGAAGTAACCAAGTGTTTGTAGGAGCTTTAGAAGGCAGGCTTGCTAGGGGTGTCCAGTAATGGCATCTCTCTTGCTACCTTTCTTGCAATAGTCCCTGAGCCTTAAGAGAGGGCTTTGTTTTGTAAGTGTATCAGCTGGGCTGGGCTTCAAAACTCTGCACATTGCCTGGTTGTTGTTCTCTATAATGGTCTCCTTTTTTTTACAAAGAGAAGTCTTCTTGATAGTGGATAAAGAAATGCACTTATCTGTTGATATAAAGAGAATTATTTAAAATGTGACTACAGATTATGCTGGTTTAGTACATTGTGATTGTAGATTCTCCTGAAAGATCCATGTCTCTACCAGCCCAAGGCAGGTGACTTCCGTCATTTGGAAGCTTACGTGTTGCCTTCTGGTGCTGAGAAAAATGGTGCTCTAAGACGTGGCACTCTGGTCAGTCCTACTGACGAGCATCCTCCATCTTCAAGGGTCTTATGACCATTTTTTTAGTTGTCTTGAGGTTTGTGTTGAAGAGGATCTTTACTACGTGGTTTAAGTGGGTGTGGAGGTGGTTGTTCAGCTCGCTGAACTGAACGCTTTGTGCTCATGCCTGGGTGGGAGTTTTACTGACTGAGCTGCACAGGGCTTAATAGTCTATTTAGATTTTGAAAGCTTTGCATTCCTCACTTGAATGTGTTATTCTAACCCAGATAGCTAAGGAACTTGAAAGCTGCTGCCTTTGAGTGTGGCCAGGGTAAGATAAGGCTACTCAACAGGTCCTTGCTGCTATGTAGAATGTTCTGTCACGTGAGCTATTTCACAACATACTTGATTGAACCTGAGTCCTCAGTGACAGATAGGATCGCTGTCTGGAGTCTGTAGCAGGACCCATATGTAATCTCCAGTAGGGGCCCCTGATGTCTGTGAAAACACATGCATACAAAACAAACATTCAAACAAACAAACAAAAACAATGTGTTGTGCAAGACATGAAAGTTGAAGTAGAATCACTAAGGAAAACTCAAAATTCGCTAAAACAGGAAATGAAAACTTTAAGAAGTCAAAACACTCAGAAAAGTCCCCAAAACAGAATACAAGACATGGAAGGGAGACTCTCAAACAGTGAAGACCAGGTAGAAGAAACGGACACCTCAGTCAAAGAAAACGTTAAATCTAAATACATCCAGGCAAAACCATCCAGAAAATGTGACAAACTATAAAAAAGAAAAAATAAATCTATGAGTAATAGAAACAGAGGAAGGAGGAGAAACCCAAGTCAACAGCAGAGAAAAGGTTTTCAATAAAAACCAAGAAAATTCCCATAACCCAATGAAGGAGGTGCCTATCAAGGTACAAGATCCTTATAGAACACCAAAAAGACAGAACCAGAAAATAAATCCTCCAAGACACATAAAAATCAAAGCATGGGCTGGAGAGATGGCTCAGAGGTTAAGAGCACTGACTGCTCTTCCAGAGGTCCTGAGTTCAATTCCCAGCAACCACATGGTGGCTCACAACCATCTGTAATGAGGTCTGGTGCTCTCTTCTGGCATGCAAAGCATACATGGAAGGAATGTTGTATACATAATAAATAAATAAATCCTTTAAAAAAATCTTTAAAAAAATCAAAGCACTAAACATACAGAAGAAAGGAAGATATTAAATAATGCAAAGGAAAAAGACCAAGTAGCATGTGAAGGCAGGCCCATTGGAAAAACACTGAATGTCTCGATGGAGACTCAAAGACACAGAAGGATCTAGACAGATGTACAGACTCTAGGAGACCACAGGTTTCAGCACAGCCAGCTATACCCAGCTAGACTTTAAATCATTGCTTGATGAAATCAAATTCAAGCACTCTCTACAAATCAGCTCTACAGAAAGCGCTGGTAGAAGTTAATTTAGCTAGGCATAAATACTCACCAGCCGCTGGTGTGAAAAGGACAGATCTCATCTTCTTTGCCCCTTTGCTCCTGCTGCCAGAAGCCATGTTGCAGTTACTTTTAAACACAAGTACGGAGCACTAAGCCAAGATTAAACCATGACTACTTTCCCAAACCCCAAGCACACTGCGAACATGCAGAGATTTCTTTCATTTTGTTTAGAATGTCGGGCTAAGCTTTGCTCCTATTATCTGTATATTTCAATTTGCTGTGCAGACTGGCATCCACCCTGACTGAGGAAGAAGCACACACACTCTATACGGCATATCCATCCAATTCTGCCTGTAATAAACATACGAACATCCTTAAATATCAATTATCTGTCTAAGATGTGAATAATAAAACTGGAAAACTCAGAGGAAAATGTGCATGAATCCACTTTTTTTTTATTTTTTTCTGTGACATATTAAAATAGAAACACACCAGATCTCTTCACATGCAGTAATTTACATTCTCTGTATTTTTCAGTCACACTGTATCCTCTTTTCTGATGTTTGCTCCATCTGCTTTGCAATCATGCCCTGTTATCTAGTCAGCGTAATGGGGACGTCCGCACAGCATGTTTCATGTGTCCAGTCCAACCCTGTAGGCCACCTTTTGGACATGAGGCATCTCTTCCTTGGTTCAGGCAACTCAGATGATCTTTAGTCATGATGAGAGTTCCAGGACTGAGACACTGATGGCCAGGAGAAATGACAAGCGTGTCTAACATCTCTGGTTTGGGGTGGGTATTTCATCCTCTCTGAAGATGCTCCTATGGTCAGAGGCTGCTTCAGGCAAAGCAGACACAGACACCTACCCTTAATTCTTCAGATTGCGGTCAGCAGCGCCTTCACGATTCTTAGACTAGCACATGCTCTCCGTGCAGACACAGAATCTGAGGTAGGAAGGACTGTGGGACACTAGCTGTCCCCATTGGTGTCATCCTGCCATGATTTTTGATGTCCCTGAAGATTTTCTTTGTAACAAACAGAATATTCTGTGAGTTTTAGATTTCTCAGAAAAGCCTCATCCTATAACATAGAGCTTGGGCCTGGGATCTAGTTTGTCTCTGAGCCACAATGTTTAACTCTGTGACCCAGATGAACTAATTGAGCTTGCACATGATGCCAGGTGGTGGTCCAAGGCCTCCAGGTAGGAAGAACAACCGTCCAGAGGGGATTGGATTGGAGGCGGGGCTGAGCCTGTGCCCTGGGGGCCTCCTTTGCATTTAAGCAGCTCCTAGACAGCCAAGGACTAAGCAGTCCTAGCCTCAGCCTCTACCTTGGAAACTATTTCAGACACCAGCCAAGGTGCACAGGGCATGAGATCGAACTGACTGCCGCTGCAAAAATAAATATGTCAATAGCTTTGCTATGGCTAACCCTACACTTCTTTCTCTAGGTTTGTGATACCTGACTCCTGTTGTTTTCCCAACTATCCTTTGCTTGGAAATGGCTTTGGCTTCTTCAGCAGCCGATCCCAGTTTAGATGCTGAATGGCAGGAGTGGAAGAGGAAATATGAGAAAACTTACAGCCAGGTTAGTAACAGAAGCAGTCCAGGGAGATCTCAGAGAGAATGATTTTACCTCTAAAAAGTTCGTGGACATGGATGTGGCTACGGAGACCAGCCGTTGCCAAGGGATTGCCTAAAGACTGGTGTTATGAACTCCAGGTGATCAGTCTCGTTGATCCTCTGGGTGCGGAGGATGTCGTGTCCTGAGGTCCCTCTCCGTGGATCCACTTTGCCTGTCCCTACACTTCCTTTGGTCAGCTTGTGTGGGAGTTAATAGGAAAGAAATATTACCTGCTGTGTTGATTTCCAGGATGAAGAAGGACACAGAAGAATGGTGTGGGAAGAAAATAAGAAGAAAATCGAGGAGCACAACACAGAATATGAACAGGGCAAGAGCAGCTTCTGCATGGGCCTGAATGAGCTTAGCGACCTGGTGAGTGGCGTGTGAATTGTCAACGCTGTGGTTTCTCTTTTCACGCTCTTCTGCTATCTGTTGGTTTTCAATGTTTTGTTTGCTTTTCCATGGAGACTAGTGATGAATTCTGGGAAATGATGACTTGCTCTTCGGACTCAGTATTGGAAGACCAGGAGGTAATCGACACGCGTCTCTTGATGGCCATTCCTGTACTTGAGCGTGTGACAGAGGACAGAAATGTGTCGCCGTGTAGCCCACGGTAAACTGGGAAGCCAAGAAGGAACTGGTCTTCACTTACATCAGCTGTGGATAAACACCCCGTTCCCTGTTTGACTAAGTATGCAGCTCTGAATTAGTGGCTAGAGTTAATGTTTGATTACGGATGACAGCCTCTCCTTGCTCACTGTAGATGTTCTCTTAGTTTGGTTTGACCATGGGTGGTGAACGTGAAAGGTAGAAGTTCCAGGCAGATACTGTGCCAAAGCCGCTTTGCTGCACTCTTTGGGGTTCACGCAACGTGTTTTTCTTCCAGCCAGAGTAGCAGTTGGGATTTGGATGGCAATGCAAAGGCAGCCAGAGTGAAAAAATTCCTGCACCATTGTCTCAGAAGCATGCTGCCCCAAGATGTGCGCTTCATGATGGTGACAAGGTTAGAGCAGGCCAAAAGAAGAAACAGCAAGGGGGCCTCCTCCGTTCTACAGCGAGGGGCCTCCTCCGTTCTACAGCGAGGGGCCTCCTCCGTTCTACAGCGAGGGGGCCTCCTCCATTCTACAGCGAGGGGGCCTCCTCCATTCTACAGCGAGGGGCCTCCTCCGTTCTACAGCGAGGGGGCCTCCTCCATTCTACAGCGAGGGGCCTCCTCCGTTCTACAGCGAGGGGGCCTCCTCCATTCTACAGCGAGGGGCCTCCTCCGTTCTACAGCGAGGGGCCTCCTCCATTCTACAGCGAGGGGGCCTCCTCCGTTCTACAGCGAGGGGGCCTCCTCCGTTCTACAGCGAGGGGGCCTCCTCCATTCTACAGCGAGGGGGCCTCCTCCATTCTACAGCGAGGGGCCTCCTCCATTCTACAGCGAGGGGGCCTCCTCCGTTCTACAGCGAGGGGGCCTCCTCCATTCTACAGCGAGGGGGCCTCCTCCATTCTACAGCGAGGGGGCCTCCTCCATTCTACAGCGAGGGGCCTCCTCCGTTCTACAGCGAGGGGGCCTCCTCCATTCTACAGCGAGGGGCCTCCTCCGTTCTACAGCGAGGGGCCTCCTCCATTCTACAGCGAGGGGGCCTCCTCCGTTCTACAGCGAGGGGGCCTCCTCCGTTCTACAGCGAGGGGGCCTCCTCCGTTCTACAGCGAGGGGGCCTCCTCCGTTCTACAGCGAGGGGGCCTCCTCCGTTCTACAGCGAGGGGGCCTCCTCCATTATACTAGCCAGCCTGTCCTGTGAGGGATCCAACACTCAAGACTTTTAAGGTCCACGCTGTTGTGTGAACACTAAGAAAATCTTACCGATATTTTATTGCATGCTCTGAAGTCCTTTACGTCATCGATTCTAACAAGGATCTTTAAATTTGCTTTAATAAAAAGAGCATACACTATAATGTCTTAAAAATAAAGCTTGGTTTTAACTGTAGTATTCTGCTTTCTTTCTGGCTTTGGTTCTGTAAGTTTTTATGTAGGTAAAAGATATAATTCTGTTTGATGGTGCAGCTGACTGTGGAAACTGAGTTCTGGGAGATAGTGTCTGTGGCCCTTTTCAGTAGAGAGTCGGGATTCCACCTTTGCTTGAGCTTCGTCTCCAGGGTTTTAAATGCCCTCGTTTAACAATGACCTGAAAGTTTATTTGAAATTTTGTTCAACTTAATGATTTTAATTCACCCGGGTTTGACAAGTGGAAATTGTTTGTCTTTGGTGAGAGAGAAGAGACCGTCTTCTATTCCACTGCACGGCACCTGTGCTGTGAAACTCTTTTCTCATGAACGGATCAGAACTGTGTTCTAGCTGAGCTGAGGCCTTGTAGAAGCCACCTAGAGACCAAGGTCTGTGGTCACAGGCGTGTAGGTCATACGCAAGTGACCCTATCATAACCCAACACAGCCCAGTCATGAAAGAAATTCATACCTGTGTCAGCATGCAAGACATATCTTTTGTGTTCTCCTATAAATTTTAAAGCTGTTTTGTAGTGTTCTGAAGAACACTGAAATTTTAGTAAAAAGGCCATTAGCTACATAACTTTTGATATTCTACTAATCATTACACCGTCATACCAATCCATGAGCATGGGCCAACTTTCCATCTTCAGGCTTCTTCATCCCTGTTTCTCTGTCATCTTAATGTTCTCATTACAGAGATCCTTTACCACCTTGGTTAGGTGAATTCCTGGGTATTTTTAAAAAAACTTTTTAATTGAATTTTTTCTTGACTTCTTTCTCTTCAAGTTTGTATTTGACATACAGAAAGCTGTTCATATTTAATTTTTATTCTTTAATAGTTTTGTATATACATAACTAATTTTGTCATTTTCTATCCCCCCAATATACTTTCTTACCTCCTGTCTGTCATGTAAACTTTCTCTAACAAATATCCCTTCTACCTTAATGGCTCTTTTCGGTAAGAGTCTCCCTCGGTTTGCTTTGGGTTGCTTGCATATGGCTGGGTGGGAAGCCCATTGACTAAGACACACAGAGCTCTTTGGATTTTGAAAGCAGCACAATCCTCACTTGAGTGTGTTACTCAAACCCGTATAGCAAGCGAACCTTAAAGCCGCTGCCTTTAAGTGGAGCCAGAACAAAATAGGGGTTTTCAATGGTCCAGGCGTCTCTGTAGAATGTTCTCTTACTTGACTCATGTAATCCAGCAGACTTGATTGGACTTCTGGTCTCAGCAGCACCTAAGAGTGCTGTTTGGAGTCTTTGGCAGACTCTGTGAGCGAATTTCAGGAGAGGCCCTTGAGAATTTGGAGCAAGGTTCAATGATGATCACCTTTAGACAACTTTTCTCTTCTGAAAAATAGCTATGGGCTTATTACTGGCCCTTGTGGGAACTGAAGGCTTGACAGTGGAACACCAATGTGTTCTGAGTTACCATGTGTTACCATGTTACCATCAGTGTTACCATGTGATCCGAGCAAGATTTCATGAGTTGAGATTGATGTGACTCACTAAACCATAAAATTAGACATTCATAGATGGAATCTGTCATCAAATAGCTGTGATATATGTTGTTGAGCATGTCCTGAGGGAACAAGCGACTTGCGAGAAAAAATTGTTCAAATGTCTGTGGTTCTTAGATCTATCTGTAGCAATGCCTTTCTAGCCCCAACACGTACCTTTGGCTTCATATAGTCTAGAAAGAATTGAGAAAGTGGTTAGGGTGTGACACTGATGGTTCTTCACACTGAGCAGAAACCGCACAGAGGGTACATCTAATTTATTAGAGCCCCTCTCTGGGACAACCACGAACTCCCTGGTGAAGAGACATCTTCCCATGGTCAGAACCCTGAGCAAGGCACATGGCCACATATTTTGCTTGAAAAAAAAATGACCAGATGTTCAACTCTGTTCTAATTTGTGGACCATAGACAATGGTTTGGCTCTGTGTCAGAGACTTAGGAAGGAGAATAATTTAAAAATTGGTGAAAAAGATGTTCAGAAAATAAGTATTGTTACAGAAGTAGTCAAGGCCCATTGGCAGAAAATTATTTTCTTCAGATCTAGACAACAGGACCTCTGATGTGAATGGACCCTGTCAGGTCAGATACCTATCTAAGAGACCATCCCACAGGCCTCCCACTCTGGAAGGCAGATCCTCAGTAAGCCAAGCTAAAGAGACAGGAGGAATAATTATCCTTTTAGTGAGATCACACTTTCCTTTCCAGAATTCCCTCCCCTTATCACAGTAGCTCACAAAGCAATAGCTCATAAGTGGTTTTGCTTTTCTGATTCACCCAGAGAAGTATGACTTGCCCTTTTCTCCTTTCTGCCTGTGTTTCAAGCATGCTCTCACTAACACTTTCGGTTTTTATTTCTTTAAAACTCCCCTCCCTGCTCTGAGGCTGCTTGTCCACCATGTGGCTAACCTCCATGCTAAGCTAACTCAAGTGCCACAGCTTCCTGTCCTCTTAACTCTCTCACTCCTCCATGAAGTCCAAGGCCTTCCCTCCTCCCCCATCCAGGCTTAGGAAGGTGAGCATCCAAATAGACTAGGATCCCCAAAAGCCAGTACATGCAGTAGAGACAAATCCCAGTGCCATTATCATTGGCTTCTGCCCCAACTGTCAGCCACATTCAGAAGATCCAGACTACTCTCGTCCTTCTCTGGTCTCCAGGCTGACTTAAGGGTTTAGAATGAGCGTGTTCCCATAAATGTACAAAACAGTCTGGGATTGTGCTCACGGAAAGACAAAACACTTTGTATTCTTTAAACCAAGCCACCCTGTCTCACCATGGCTCTCCTAATGCTTCATTTTTAGTAACAAACCCACAGTTTCCTTTGTAAAGATATGACTTCCAGCTCTATGTTGCCCACTAAGTTTCATGATCTGCTGTGTTCAACAGTGTTCTCCCCCACCACTGCCCCCCAGATCTACACAGACCACAGAATAAGTGCCCGAGGATGGGTGCAGCCAGGCACCCACATCTACCTGGCATAACTGAGCTCCTGGGAGGTCCTTCAGGCTCTGCTTCTCAGCTCTTGGTTCTGGCATTCTCTGCCAGGCCATCCCATCCCCAGCACCTTGCAGCTCCAGCTGCCCCTTGTGATGAAAGCAAGCCGTAAAGAATGATGTGTTTCTTTATGGGTAAGGAGAGATAAGCAAGTTAAATGTTCTTAAGAATATTACATTAAAAGTCGATTTCAAAGAATCTAATGTCGACACAAAATTAATTCTTGGAATCGTAGTTGAAAGCCAAGATTTTAAAAAAAAAGTCAAGATTTCTGAAAATGATTAAGTGTCAGAAGAACGTTAATTCTATTCATTTCAATTTTTTAAAAAAATTAAGTTTAGATTGAGAGATTTTTATTTACTAAAGAGAACATTTAGAAAAAAAATATGCCGGTGTTGCATAGAAAGAGTTTAATGGAGATGGAGGGATGGCTCAATAGTTAAATGTTTTTATAAATGTGTGGTGTGCTAGCTTTAAAAACAAGAAGAAAATAAGCTTACCACAATGAGGTCATATCCACAAGGAAAGCAATTACATCTAGGACAGATAATAACAAACATTGGTGAGAAAGTAGAGAAAAGGGAACCCTTTCTTTGCTGATGGGATTGGAAATGGTGCCTCCGCTGTGCACCAAAGTCTGGATGCTCCTTAAATGTGGTTACCAAACAGTCCAGGAATGTCAGTCCTAAATATATTCCCCAAACCCTCATGTTCATCATGAGTACAAAAATCTTCTACACCAGAATCTGAGACATCATCTCCACCAACACCCGGCTCCTTGGTGGACACCAACTGAGGGTTCTACACTCAATACACACTGCAAAGCATCTCTCCGCACACAGTATGGCCAAGGGCTTGGTCCCACAGGGCTGCACCTGCCTTAGAATAGAGGATTGTACAAGGAAGAGTAACTGCAGCTGCATGCAGTGAGACCCCTGCCTGAATCCAAACATCCTTCTAGAGTTAATCACTTTCCATCTCTTTTGTCTGAAGAAAATTTACATCTGAAGTAAATGAAAGGTTTCCAATCTATATGGAAATGTAGGATGTAATAATGATCTGGGAGTGTGTGTTATAATCAATCTGGTCAGAGCTCACATTGAGCAGATTTTAAATAAGACATGGAGGAGAGCTAAAGCAACTTCTACCATGCATGCAGCCTCTGCCCACAGCTCTGGAAGTCAGTCATTGCAACAAGGGGAAAGAGCTTTGTGGGCAGAGCTTCTCTGTGTCTGGAAGCCCCTCCCAAATAACCATTTAAAAGTGAATTAATATATGGAACAAGCAAATGGGACTTATCATTGTGAAAGTCTGGTTTGGCAAATTATTGTGCTGGTTAATTGGTTGGTTCTTCTATTTTCTCCTTTAATTACCTACTTTATTATCATCAACATTGGTTTGGGAAACCATTATTTCATTCAAAGACTCTACCATTCCTATAGAAGCATTTTTTTTCATTTTTTACTAAAATATATTTATATTTCCCCCTTCCCTTTTCTCCCTCCAAACCCTCCAGGTACCTCTCCCCACTCTTCTTCAAATTCATGCCTCTTTTTTTATTACTGTTATCACATGCAAATGTGTAATTGTATATGCATCTATATTCCTAAATATAACCAGTTCAGCCTGTCTAATGCTACCTGTGTGTCTGTTTGGGGGATGACCATTTGGCACTGGACAACAGGATGGTGTGCTCTCTCCTGGGGAGGACCACCTCTCCTGGGGAGGACCACCTCTCCTGGGGAGGATCACCCCTCCTGGGGAGAACCATCTCTCCCACCCACAGCTTTCTTCAGTTGTCTAGAGTTCCGTGTGTAGGGTTGAGGCCTTGTGGGTGAAGAGTTCAAGAATAAGAATATAAAAATGAATATTCCAGAAATAAGAATGTAAAATTAAAGAAATATAAAGTTATAAGTCTAGGAGAATGAAAACAGACTGTCAGCAGCTTTCTCAGCCGATCAAGGATAAATCAATCCCAGCTATTTTCTTAGATGCTTAAGTTTTTATTTTACAACTGGCTATTCTATTTACAAGGCCGGAGCTTCTCTCTGCAAACTGAGAGTAGTGTCCTGGCCAGCCTTGATAAACAGCAGATATGAACTGAGTTAACCTTTAGGAGACAGAGATACGTGACCTCTGGGATAGGCACTGTCTCTGTTATGGGAAACTGACACCATCAAAGGGGAGACGTGGGGCTCCAGTATACACTGCCTGGAGGTACCAGGAGGAACACTGGACAAGATATAAACAAAGGTTGACTAATGAGCTCTGATAATGGAGGCTGTAAAGTATGTCAGTCTGTGTCTGAGTTTTACCTTGAGATAGTGTGAAAAACTTTCTGCTATCTTCTAAATTCCCAGCCTAAGAACAAATTATTATAATTTATTAACCCTTTGATATTACCAGCAGTCCATTTTCTAATTGCTAAAGACACTTGTTTTCTTGCAATTAGTGACTTTCGCTGTAATCTACTCTGAAACATATTTCATGATAGCTGCCTAGTTACCCATTGACGTTAGAACTCACTCCCCTTCTTAGGATCTTCATTGACTGACCCACAGATCCGGGCAAGATCATAAAAATTCCTTTGTTCAGACCTAATGCTTGGTGCCCCTACTATAAAAAGTGGGTTCAGAAACCGGCCTTTTGCCACAGCCTAACAAACACCATCTCTGGCTGTGGTCTCAGCTGGCTGATAAGCTTCTGTGCCTAGCAGTGTTTTTTGGGTTTTTTTTGTTTTGTTTTGGTTTTTTGTTTGATTGTTTTTGTTTTGCTTTATTTTTTAAGTTTGCTGCTGGTTTTCCAGGAATCTGGTTTCTGGAATAAAGTTTGCTTCTGGTTTATTAGACTTGGAGGTGTTCTCGTCTCTGTGAGACCCCCCTGGACCCCATCAGGCTTTCCCCATCTGCTTTGGCATGTTCCTTGGTGTCATCCTTGTTCTGCTCATGTGGGCAGTCAATGTTGGTGAGACTTTATAAGTCTACCCTCTGTCGTTCTAGGAGACACAATCTCGCAGCCAACTGCCTGGCTCTGTGACTGCTACAGTCTAATTCTACCCTCTCTTCTGCAGTGTTCCTCGAGCCTTAGCTGTGGGAATAGCTTGTAGATGTATCCACTAGGCCTGAGCTCTACCACTTTGTGTTTTGATTGGTTGTGATTTTCCTCCATGGTCTCCATCTCTTGCAAAAAGAAGTTTCTTTGATGAGAGAAACTCCTGTCTGTGGGTATAAGGACAAGACAGATAGTTGTGAGGGTTTTGCTGGTTTAGTAAGTTAGTAGTTGTAGATTCTTCTCCAATAACCATGACTTCACTAGCAGTGAGTAGCTAGCTAGGTTTCCAGGACCAGGCAAGGTTTCCCTCTTGTTGGAAGGGTCTTAAGTCCAATTGTAGAGCTGTTGATTACCTCCCAAGTATGCATGCCTTGCTGGTTGTTGATGTGATTCATAAGCATTATACATAGGTAGGACTGTTGGATGCCTCCATCCTTAGGAAGCTTGCATGATACAAGTGATCTGCTAGGGGAAATAGGGAAAGGGAGGCTCTTTAGGGTGATAGAGACAAAGAGAGAGGAAAGATGTCTGAAAAAAGCCACAAGGAATCATAATATTAGCAATTTACCTAAAAATATAATAAATGTGATTTCTATGTATAAATATACACATACAGTTTTAATAAATTTTTCTCATCTGGCCTGGTGGTGCTCCCTCCAAGAGCCAAAGACCAGCTAACAAAAATCCCAATGTGAGACATGAAAAGCACTCTTTTGAGCTCCTGGCCAGGGGTGTCTAAGAGACTCCCCCAAAATATAGCATGTTGCTGTTGCTCCCAGCTACCCCCAACACCCCCCTCCCAGAGGTAGAGGGTGAGTCCCTATTGCTAAAGATACCACGCGCTTCAGAAAAAGACTCCGAGAGCCCTGAGCCGGAACTGACCTGAATGCCTCCCCTCCGACTGTTTTAACTGTCAACTTAATAGACCAGAAAAATGGTTTCTCAGACTGTGGGTTGCGACCCCTCTAAGGGGGGTCAAATAACCCTTTCAATAGGGGCTGCCTAAGACTTCCAGAAAACACAGATATTTACATTAGAATTCATAACAGTAGCAAAATTATAGCTAAAAAGTAGCAACAAAAATTATAAGGTTGTGGGTCACCACAACAAGAGGAACTGTATTAAAGAATTACAGTATTAGGAAGGTCTAGCCTTGTTGGAGGAGCTGTGTCGTTGGGGGTGGGCTTGGAAGTTTCCAAAGCCCCCGCCGTTTCCACTGTGCCACACCTCTCTGCCTCTTGTCTGTCAGGTGTGAGCTTTCAACTACCAATTCAGCACCACGCTTGCCTGCCTGCGGCCCTGCTCCCCACTATGACGGTCACAGAGCCACCATCTAAAATTGTAAGCCTCAATAAACTCATTCTTCTCTACGCTGCCTTGGTCATGGTGTCTCTTCACAGCAATAGAAAAATGACTGAGACAGAAGTTGGTTCCAGAAGGGTGGTACTGCTGCCACAGGCCTGGGGTTTTGTAGGAATGTGGAAGACTCTGGGACTTTGAACTAGGAAAGTGGTTGAATGCTATAAAGAAGGCTTTAAATAAAGTCCTAGTAGGAGCTTGGAAGACAATGCCGAGAACAATGCAGACTATAGAGATCAAGAGATTCCAGAGGGGAACAATATTAGCTTCCAGGTTAGAGACAGTTCTTGTAACATTTTGCAAAATCATGGTTGTTTTCTGTCCTTATCCAAAGAGTCTGCCTGAAGCTAAATTGAAAGGCTTTGGACTAATTTCATAGATTTTAGCAGGCAGAGATTTCAAGACAGTTTGATAGGGACTCTGTTGTGTGGATATCGGTGATCACTATTATGCACATCCACAAGGAAAAAGAGCAAGCAGGGCAAAAGGAAATACAAATGTGCTGTTGATGGGAAAAGAGCACAAGAAATTTAACAGTGGAGCCTTGGTTGATGCTGAAAGAGATAAAGAGGAATGGAGTAAAGGGAGGAGTCCCCTCAGAGCAAGAACCCAGCCAGCTAATCCTGCAATTTGTGAAAAAGAAAAAGCCTTAAGGAAAGACTTGTCCCTAAAGTGTAAAAACAAACCAAAGCCTATGCCAATACAATTCAAGAAGGGTCCAGGTTCCAGGTTTCACGTTAAGCAGGCAGCAGAACTTGGCTACTTTGGCCATGTGGTTCTGGCGTTCGAGTCATTAAGGAAATATGAGTAAAGGGGTAATGAGATAATCCTCTGTGCTTAAGGAAAGATGCTGAGACCAGGCCTATGTCAGGGGTGTCCCTGCATGGAGGCCTAAAGAGGAAAATACGTGAAGCTGTGGAGGTGAAGCCTAGAATCCTTGGATACCCCAAGATGTTGGAGATGCCAGAGCCATGGATCGCTGCCAAAGAAAGCTGCTAACAGGAGTGGACGCCGAGGAAGAGAAGGAAGTGTGCTGCAGTCAGCAAGGCTGAGAGGACTGGAGAGCCGAAGAGCCCTTTCATATCAGACACGGAGGTGCAGTTTGGAGTTTGCGCTGCTGGGTTTTGGTCTTGCTTTGGTCCAGCATGTCCTCACAACACCCTTTTTGCTCCCTTTAGGAATGGAAATGTGTTTTCTGTGACACTGTTTGTTCAAACAGGCAATTTGAGTTTTACTTTTACATTAGGTTATAGTAAGAGATTGACTTGAGTCTCAGAAAGGATTTTGGATTTTGAAATAGTGTTGAGACTGACCCGCCCAGCAGGTCCTAAGTTACTCCAGGGTCTTGAAGAGGCACTATCTGAAAGACATGGGGGGGGGGGGAACAGACGCCAAGCAGTATTCCTTGTCAAGGCATCCCGTTTATTGAAGCAAGTTTTACATCTTATATACTCCTCAGTAAGGAGATTGGGCAGGGGGGAACTGAGAAAGGGGGAAAGGAGGGAAGGAAAGGAGGGGCTCGGTAGCTAGGCAACAAAGCGGGGCAGTGCCAGGTCAATGGCTAGAGCACCTGCTGTTAGTGATAAGCAGCAAACAAAGAAGACACTCTGAGGTGCCCTCTGGAGCTTGAGTCTCCAAGGTCAGCATACAATGTCTCAGTTAACTTTAAGTTTTCTGTCTCAAGATTTCCACCTCAAGGCCCTGTGAGACGTGAGAACGGAGGAGCCTGAAATGGCTCCTGACATGAGACTATGAAAGACTATGGGGACTTTGGAACTTTGATGAAGTGAAATCTGCTTTATGGCATTGCTAAAAGCCTATGGGGGGGGGCAGAGAATAGAATGTCGTGGTTGGAATAAACCCATAGGCTCATATATTTGAGTGCTTGGTCTCCAGTTGGTAAAACTTCTGGAAGGGATTATGAGGTGGGACCTTTTGGAGGAGGTATGTCACTGGAGGTGGCATAGAGGTCTCAGAACACAGACAAACCTCTCTCTAGGGGTGGGAGAGGAAAAGAAAATGGACAGGACTCTATTTCTGATGGAGTGTGCAGATGGAATTGGAAACAGACACAAAAGGCTGTGGAGGATGGAGCCCATGTGAAGCCTGGCGGACAGGGAGTGATTGTTTGGTCAGCTCTTCCTAGAGCCCTTCCCCACACTCTTTGGAGGCCCAAAGAGGCCAAAGGTCAGAGAGTCCGGGACTTGTTTTTTAGTTCATTCGAGATTGTACCTCTAACTCAAACAAAGATTCCCACCTAGTTGTAAATCAGAGTTCTGTTCTCTCAAAGCTGTTGTCAACAGGTGTGGCTTGTTACCCGACCTCATGTTCCTGAAATAGGGAAGTAGTTGGTTCCTACCGAAAACAAAAGTCTAAGGATCCAACTAAGTTCTAGTTCCCTTTATGGAAATAACTTGGGATTCCACCCAGGAGTAACTTGCCTACAGAGTGTTTGGTCTAAGGCATGAGTCAAGGGCCTGAGCGAGGAATGGACCCCCTGACTTTCAATTTGTGTGTTAATGCAGTCCTTTTGTTCTGCTCCTACCTTTTGAAGTCAGGGGTATATTAAGCTGTTGGAAATTAAACATGGATGAATTTTCAGAACTCACTGAAATTCCCTCCCAATACTATCCTATTTGTCTCTGGGTTTTATTATTTTCATTTGTGTCTTTATATTCTTTACTATATTTCTAAATTCACATGCATCCACTCTGGAAGAAAGGTAATTTTGTCGAGGCTGGCCCCCGAAAGGAGCCCTTTGTGACAGGGAGACAGGAGCTCTGTGATGTGGACCTGACCCAGCTGCCAACACCCAGAGAGAACTCTCAGCCTTCAGTAGCCTGAGAATAACAGTGTGATTCAGATGGAGAATTTTCTCTCTCTTCTGGAAAGCATTAATCCTTCATGGCTGACCCCCAGCTCCACCACTTGGACAATGGACATGATCCTTGCCTTTGTGTGTGGGCTGGGGCTCTTCTGCCTATTATCACCCCTCCTCCACCTTGACTCACCCTCACCTCCACCAGCAGAAAACACCACCACCAAAATCGTAAGTATGCCTTAGGCCCAAACCAATGAAGAAGAGCTTCCTCTCTCTCCAGGCTTCACTTTCCAAATCAAATAGGGGGCTGACAGGGGATCTCAGCGTGAAACAGGACCCCATCCTCTTGAGAACTGGCAGGTAGGGCAGAGGGGAGAGTGGATTCCAAAATGTCTGCTCTCAGAACATCCATACCTGGGAGAGGCCTTGTGACTCAGTGGTCAGGGGCGGTGTTCCTGGGTTGGTTAGGGACCTCTGAGAAAGGAAAGGTTCTGAGCGATGGTTTCTGTGTTCCCCTCTAACATACATGCTTATAGGGTTGATCCAGCTGAGATGAAAGGGGGCAATGACCTCCAGGACATCAGGAAGCCACTGCTGGTAGTTCAGAGCTGAGCCTCTGGTTCCTCAGCAGAACTTTGATCAATTACATTCATGGTGGATCTCACAGAGACAGCACCCCATTTGAGTTTTCCGAGAGAAAAAGAACACATATTTGTCCACATTATAGATACGTGAATGGGGCTGGTGCGCTCTCTCTCTCTCTCTCTCTCTCTCTCTCTCTCTCTCTCTCTCTCTCTGGTGATGAAGAGGGAGCACAACAAAGTCAGGAAGAAAGTCAGGACTGTGAGAGGTAGGCTACTTCCTTCCCTGGTGAGGTGACTTCAGCCTTCCCCCACCCCTACCCCATGATTACACTAATGAGCTGCAGGACCTTCAAGGCAGCAGCTCCTGGGAAGGAACCCAGAATTGAAGACATTCCCCAGGTTCTGTGCTCAGAATGAAGCTATGGGCAGCCAGGACTGGGTACTGGCTTGGGAGGGATGGTGTGGGAGGAGGTGGTGCCCTGTGATGACGTGGGGCCATGTGATGACATGGTGTCATGTGATGAAGTGGTGCCATGCTGCCTGTTTTGGAGGTAAATTGGTGGTTTGCCTCTGAGACACTTTCCTCTCTCAGAGCCCTGGTCCTTCCCTGCCCTCCACAGGGAGATAATGATGCCTATGGAAGTCATTAGAAGTGGAGGCTTCTGGTTCATGGCATTGTCCTGCCCAACATGCGTCTTGCTTTCCATGCATTTGGGCACATGGCCTTGCTCATGGATGTCTAAGCTCCTGTTTAACTTTCATTTCTATGGAAGGACAGTTCATTCAGTCTCTGGTAAGATACCTGGTCCCTCCTATACCCACCAATAACCCAGTCTCCATTTCCAGCTTACAGAGGCAACAGGGAGAAACCAAAGGAGGAAGAGGTGCTGGATTCACTTCTGTACAGGTGAGCCATCTCCAGTTCTCTCTGGCTCACTCCTGTTGCCTGCTATGTGATCACCCATGACCAGGGCATGAGATTATCCTGGGAATAGTGGGTCTCTGGATGGGTGGGATGTGAGTACAGTCCTGAGGTTAAGATAACAAGGTCTCGTAAAAAGCAGAGTATGGAACAGTGGTTGTGATGGGCTGTGAGGGTCCTTCCCCATTCATCTTGTCCCACCTCCTGGCCCCATGAGCTCCTGGTTACAATCATATTGTTGGACCCTAAAGTCCAATTACCTAGGAGGAGTTGCCCCCAAGAGACCACTCTCACACCGCAGTTGATGTAAAAGCAAGAGGACTTAATTCTGTTGCAACAGGGTCCTTCAGCATTCAAGAAGCCAAAAGACCCCGAATGACTGTCACAAGTTTTTTTTAAAGCAAAAAGCCATAGAAACAAAGGGGGGAGGGACTCTCAGGTTGTTTTTCAACTATTAGGATTGGCTTATTCAAAGGGCTACTAACAATAATTGGTGTGAGCCAGATCAGGCGAGGTAAGAGGGAACATCTGAGGGTCACTTTGCCCCCTTTCCAGGAAGAGAGTCAAAACATCTGTGGACATCTGTGGGTTATCTTGTCCCAATTCTGGGAACGGAGATCTATTTGGATAACATCCACAAGAACACAGGGAGATGGAAAGTCCCCAAAATTCCAGTACGTGCATGTGTAGTTGTTAGGTTCCTGGGGGAGCAGGGGGAAGCACTAAGGCTGAGAGGCCTCAGAAATGGCCTCAGAATTGTCCTAGAGTTCTACAATATCTCCTGTCTCTTACAGCATGCAAAAGAGACTTGTCAACACCATCAGCATTTGGCAGCACTTAAGACAAGATGCCTCAGGTGAAGCATTCAAACCAGAAGCTGCCAAAGCCCATCTGCCACCTAGGCAGCCCACAGAGGCATCTGTGGCCACCAGTTCATCCCTAGAGACTTCCTTTGCTCCTCGTAATAAACACCTGTTGCCCAGAGATTCTCAACCCTTGTCACCCGTCCTGCTGAATTCCTCACAGATTACGTCATCTGTACTTGCCTCTTGGCCTTGACTCCTGGATGCCATTCACCACCACCACAATGGGCACCTTGCTGCCCATCTCATCCTCTGGATTCTGTGACTTGTCCTCCACCTATGACAGATCTCAGCATGGCAGCTCCTCAGTTTGACTGGAAAATACTGGCAACCTCAAAGAACACATATCTACCAGGTTTGCCTTCTCTCAGGCCAGTCACCTCAAGGCCTACCTCAACCACCTCAGGCCTTGACCATTTAAACAGGTCTACCTCAACCATCCCAGGCCTTGATAACTAAAGAAGGTCTACCTCAACCAACCTAGGCCTTGACCACTTAAGCAGGTCTACCTCAACCATCCCAGGCCTTGATCACTTAAGCAGGCCTACCCTAACCACCCCAGCCCTTAACCACTTAAGCAGGTCTACCTCAACCATCCCAGGCCTTGATCACTTAAGCAGGCCTACCCTAACCACCCCAGCCCTTAACCACTTAAGCAGGTCTACCTCAACCTTCCCAGGCCTTGATCACTTAAGCAGGCCTACCCTAACCACCCCAGCCCTTAACCACTTAAGCAGGTCTACCTCAACCATCCCAGGCCTTGATCACTTAAGCAGGTCTACCTCAACCACCCCAGGCCTTGACCACTCAAGTAGGCCTATCTCAGGCCCTTTCAGGTACCAGGTAGCTGACAAAACCTTATGCCACTCTACCTCATCACATGATGAGTCCTTGCAAGAGGATCTTTCTCTCACCATTCACAAGGCCTCGTTCTGGACAAGCCCCACATACAGGCAGAAAGAGGCTGGGGAGCCCTCTTTCATCAACCCTGATATCCAGGAGATGATGGAAATTCAAACTAGCAAAAGAGTCAAACTAAAAGTTTGGAAGGGGAAAGAAAAAGAAAGATCTGACCTTTCCTTGGGCTGTATGGGCAGTATGCTTTACTCCTGGAGCAGCAAACCGGCCACCATCACCTCACGCCTTCTCTGGAACAAAAACTGCATATCTGAGCAGTTTCCAGGTCACCAGAAGGTCTTAGGCAACGACTTCAAGGAGACATATAACCAGCTTTACTGGGGTCTCCCGTTTCTCCACAGTGAGTCCCTTGTGGCTACTGTCAGCATAGTAGGGTCCCCACTAGATTGCCCTCTATTTTATTCAATGGGCTTTCTGCTTACAGCCCATTACATGTTTAGACAAAGGACCCTTCACAGCTCTGTTCTCCACAGCCTTTGCTTCATCACTCGGTCAAATCTCAACCTTCATCTCCAAAGTTTTCCTGGTCCAGATCTCCACCAAAGACTAGAATCCAAACCCAGGCCCGTGACCCATCCTCTCTCTCAAAGCTACCATGTGATTCAGCTCCAATTAGGGACGATGGGCCTTCTTGCCCTACACCCTCAAGAACCCAACTTATTGTCCCACCTGCTGTTGAATTCCTAGAGTGCCACCTTTTGAAGAAGCACCTAGAAAGTATGAGCGATTTACCAGTCATGGTTAAAAAACCACAGGAAGCATTTCATCAACACACTTCCAACAGATGGGTCTCGCAGGGCCAGGGGTCTTCTGTCCATCTCCAGGGGGAGTTCCTTAGCCCTGAATACCGGGAGCAGACGGAAGAACACTTAAAAAAGAGATTCACACAACACCAAGGACAATGGCCCCACAAAGTCCAGCTATCTCTGGACCTGGGTCAGGCACAAGTTAATCACAGGACTTCATGTCCCTCAGCACAGGCAAATGAAGGCAGTCAGCATACACAGAGTGTCTCATCAAAGGGGCCAGAGAAATTCCAACCATGGAGGAACCCACTCGAGGATCTGACAAAATGTCTGGGAAGAACTCTGTGCAGGCCCCCAGAAGGTTCCCTAGGCAAAGTTCTCGAGGCTGTTCCTGAGACAGAGGTGGAAACTTGCCACATGAGACACCCAAGAAATGATGTGCAAAGTGTCTCCCCAGTGGGACCAGGAAAGAAGCAGCTAGAAGGCTCCCTGAGAAACCACTCAAATAGTAAGTGGAGGCTAACCAGCGACACTAAGGTGCCTGTGGGCACCTGTCATGGAATATGTTTAGACCATGCATTGGTCCTGTCTGAAATCTCAAAGCCAAATAGGAAAACTTGGGAAAAAAAATATTTCAATGATTCACCCACTAGCAAGAAAACTACTAATGGGCCTTCCTTCCTAGATCCGGGCACTCAGAAGGTGCTAGAAGCACATATTACAAGACGCCTGGTGAGGCACAGATGGAGCCTGCCCCTTAGAGGCCTCAAGACCATACATATTTTAAACATGAAGGAAACTATAGCTTTGCCCTTTCCACGGTCCTCCAATGCCTCTCTGTCCTGGGACTCTAGAGATGACTCCATTATCCAAACAGCCAGTGTCCTGGGAGAACCCATCTAGAAAGCCCTGGGAGAACCCATCGTCTAGAAAGCCCTGGGAGAACCCGTCTAGAAAGCCCTGGGAGAACCCATCGTCTAGAAAGCCCTGGGAGAACCCATCTAGAAAGCCCTGGGAGAACCCATCGTCTAGAAAGCCCTGGGAGAACCCATCTAGAAAGCCCTGGGAGAACCCGTCTAGAAAGCCCTGGGAGAACCCATCTAGAAAGCCCTGGGAGAACCCGTCTAGAAAGCCCTGGGAGAAACTGTCTAGAAAGCCCCAAAAAGGAAAGTGATGAAAACAGCTTCCACTGTGTAATCTCAGTCCACACAGAGCTATCCTTCTGCCCTCCACCTAGAATTGCTGAGAGAGGCTCCACCTAGTTACAACTCTGGGCCCTTTGACGCCCCTACAACTGTCTAGGGGGACAATGTGACTTCTGTGTTCACCGCACAGAGCCTTGTGGGCAGAGCCTGGCACGGTGATACAGTTGTTAGATCTGAGACAGACAACCCAGAGCCCAATCCAGGCCAAGCGAAGGTGTCTGGGGTCAGAGGAGCGTGAGGGGGTGACATCAAGACATAACTACCAAGGGGTGGCAGTCTGGGAGACCAGTGTGGTTTCTCAGTTCTCACGTAGCAGGGATACCAGGGAGCTGGAGGAGACAGAGGAGGAAGAGTCCTGAGAGTGGACACTCCCCGTGGACGCTGGGGAGATGGGTAATTTTCAAATCAATGAATTGGAGACCACTGGAAGTCTATCATCCCCTTCTAAAACCCTTTCCCAGGATCCGGAAGACTCAGGCCTGAGCACACCTCACTGCTCAGTGGATGGCGTTGTCCTGCGGGATTGTGCCACTGCAAGTTCTGCCAAGACTGGGTCCCGAGGTTCTGCTCGCTGCAGATTCCTGGCTTCCAGGGCCTCCCAGTCCAGCTTCAAGACTGTGCCCACTATAACCAAATAACCCTTCCTGGTGTAGGAATTCCTACCAATAGTAGCCTTTAAGTTACCCGCCCACTGGTGGTGGTGCACGCCTTTAATTCTAACACTTGGGAGGTAGAGGCAAAGTCTACGAGAGCTAGTTCCAGGACAGGCTTCAAGGCTACAGAGAAACCCTGTCTCAAAAAAGCCCCCTAAAAGAAGTATATTTAAAATAACCATAATTTCAAAATTTCTGAGAACTCCTAAGAATTCTGATTTATTTAAGTCACTGAATCTGCAGGGGCAGCACCAAGGGAATTTGAAAACACTGAAATAAGCTTCTTTTCATTCTATATTGTAATCCTAAAATGAATTACTGTTGCTGAAAAAACGTACTTGCAAAAATTTAAATTAATGTTGCTGGAAGGACTCGGCTGTGTCCTTCAGGATCTTGCTGCAGGCAGACCAGGTGTGCACAGTTTACCTGGGGTGTGCTGGAGGAGACTCTTTAGGAGGGCGACTTGCTCACCTGGCTTGTCGGGACGTTTGCCTGGAACTGCAGGATATTGGGAAATGGGAGGACAGAATTCGCCGTAACTCAGAGGTCCAAGCACTGTTCAGTTTTGTCCCGCAGTTTCCGTGACTTGCAGTCAGGCTATGTGCTCCTCTCTGACTTCAGTGTTATTCCCTGTTTCTCACACATTTATACACTTCTTGGTGTGAACTTTGATTTTGTATTCATTGTGTAGTGTAGGGGAGACAAATACCAAACCCATCTTCACCAAACACAGGGAAAGAAAACGCATGTTGTGAAGCAATAAATAGACAAGAAAAGCAGGCTGTGGCCATGGATTCAAACACTAACAGTCTTGGGTGGCAGGTAAATGGTGACACAGGATTTGGGACCCACTCTATCTCTTAATGTTCCTATTTTTCATGCTGTTATAAGGGCAATCACATTTCAACATGGCTGTGGATGGAGACAAATGCTTAACCCATAGAAGGAGGTAAGTTCATGCACACAGAAAAGACAATGTTGAATGGAAGGTTTAGGAAAATAAAGTGGACGATTATTGGTTAATGAGAACAGTGTCACTGAGATCTATATCAGTGTGATCTTCCCTAACGCCACTGAGCTGAGCACCCACCTTGGCTTAGCTGGGAACTTTTAACTACACAGAGAGTGATGCTTTAGATTATGCTTCTCGACGGGGGATCAATTTAACCTCAAGCAGAAATTAGCGTGGATGCACAATGATTCCGCTTTTATAGAACAAGTCAAAATATGATTTTAAAAGAAATCATATAATAAATTAATTGACTAAGTTCTATAATGAATATATATATATAGTAGGAAAATCACAAACTTTATTACATTTGGGGCTGCGTTCCTTACTTCCTGAACTGTAGGAGCTAAGATTTGCATACATACTTTTACCAATTAATGTTTTTAACCTATCTGAAACCTCCTGAGTTCTCTTTCTCTTATATTCTGATATTAAGGCTCATGAAGGTAAGTGTCTAGAATTAACTCCCAGAAGGATTATTGAGAAGAGCAAAAAACAAATTGCACGGAGAAAAATGGAAGCTGTTTCCCAAAGACCTCAGCCGCTTTTCTGCATTCAGTATCCACGCTTTTTCTGCAAATGCCTCAGATTTCTTGACTTGATTGGCTAAAGACAGGGAAGAGGAATAATGGTTGAATGGGGAGAGAGGACAAAGTCGTTCCAAATTCCAGGCAGTGTCAAGAGACCTGGTACCCCATCTATTGGTTTTCCCTCCTAGGGTTGACTCTCACCTTCCCAAACATGACCAGAGATGGTTTTCTGTTGAGACTCTTCTGACATCTCCCCAATACTGAAGTCAACGTGTTCCGGTATACACATAGGGCCCAACCTTAGCTTAAACAGGAAACACTGCTCTGGAGTGTTGTGACTCAGTCTATTCCAGAATATTTTACCAAACCATAGTTTCTAAAGTAAAATCAGTGTTGGGTTAACCTTAAACATAAATTTATTTGGGAGCTTTTTTATTGATAAACCCTCCGAGCACATTGTCAGGATTCAAGGTCCTGAGGACGATTTGTCACGTTGCCTAGCAGCAACACTCTACAAATTGTCCCACGCCATGAGGAGATGGGATCAGTTATGCGATGCATTCCTGGAGGTCTGAGGCCTAGAGGGTCCATGTGTTTACTGACACACCCACTTACAAGCAGGACAGGACTCAGAGGTGGGGCTTCCTAGGCAAAGACTCAGTTGTTAAAGTCTCAGGGAGATGCAGTCAGATAGATCTGTGGAACCCAAGGATCTCTGAAACTCACGTCCATGAAGGGCATCTGAGGAGCAGCAGACATCCCAGGTGAGCCCACTAGGCCAGGGAAGGTAGATCGGGAGCTCACACTAGAGAGTCCTGGGTAGACTCCTAAGGGAAGTGGGCACATTCTTCAAGAAGGACATCTCTTCAACCTCTCCATGGGATCTCACTGAGGCAGTGAAATGGATTTTTCAGTCACATTTCAAGTAAAGATCATAGAAACTAATGCATGTTGTATATAATGTATGTATCTATGACTGTATACAGAGACTGTTTCCAAAAGATTTCTGAAGGGAATGAACCAAGACATCTGCTGCATTCAGGCCAAGGAAAAGATTTCTTGTAGCCCCCAGCTCTTGGGGTTGTATCTCTCCCTACTTGGGATCATATTCTGCACTAATGAAATTTTGCTCATGTGACCTCATCACCACCAACACAAAGCCTGGGCCAACTATGTCTTAAGTCTTTAAGAGTCTAAACCATAGGTGCATACACACCCTGTGATGGTGTAGGCTCACAGTTCCTGGAGCCTGGCCAGTTTCTCTTCATTTTAGTAGATAAACCAAATTCCTCTGTGTGTCTGCTTTTGGCCAACCAGAATCTTAACTTTTTCCACAGTGTATTATTTAGGACAGTTCAAATGATTTCCTTCCACCATTATGGTTTTAATTTCCAGGTACGAAATTAAATTTTCAGAAGCACTGATGTAATTGGAATCTCATCTCTTCTCCTCTAGGTTTATGAGACATGATTGCTGTTCTCTTCTTAGCCGCCCTCTGCTTGGAAGTCGACTCAGCTTTTACCACACTAGGTCCCAGTTTGGATGCTGAGTGGCATGAATGGAAGACAAAGCATGGGAAAACATACATCATTGTTAGTGACATGGAAATTCCTGTAGATGATCAGCCTGGCTTTGTGTTTTTATGTATTTGTGTCCTATGGCCATACCATAGGTTCTGGAATCCAGCTCTATTCAAGGCTTAACCTAAAGACATGCACCATGTGTTCTAGGTGACAAAAATCCCCATTGTTCTTGGGAGATGTGGACAATGGCTTCCGGAAGAGTACAACCATCTATTGCCATGGCTCCTTGTAGTAATAGGAGCGGCAGGGCTGCGGGGTTGAGTCCCCAAAACCCCAGCCGCCTGCCTGGCTAGCTTATGGCCCGAAATAATTACACGGACACTGTATTCTTTTAAACACTGCTTGGACCCATCTCTATCTAGCCTCTTCTAGGCTAACTCTCGCACCTGGACTAGCCCATTTCTTATCATCTGTGTAGCACCGGTCTTACCGGGAAGATTCTAGCCTAAGTCCATCCTGGTCGGAGCTTCAGAGCGTGCGGCTTCCCTGGAGCAGGTAGCATGGCGTCTCTCTTGCGTCTGCTCAGGAGAGGAGAGCTGCGGAGTCTGACCTCACTTCCTCTTCCTCCCAGCCTTCTGTTCTGTTTACTCCTCCCACTTATCTCCTAATCAATGAGATGGGCCAAAGCAGTTTCTTTTAATTTAACCAATGACCTTCCTCCATCAGCTCCTCTTCACCAGAATGTCCACTGAGTGAACTTGGGTTGGACTTAAAATAAAAGGAAAAATCACAACTTGTTTTTTTTTCCAGAATGAAGAAAGTGTGAGGAGAACAATGTGGAAGAAGAATTTTAAAATGATTGAAATGCACAATCGGGAATACCTCGAGGGGAAGCATGACTTCACTATGGCCATGAACGCCTTTGGTGACCTTGTGAGTGCGACATGAATAACATCACATAGTACTTTTCCTCTTCCATTCTTTATAAATACCCTCAATCACATGTGGCCTTTCTTGAAGACCGATACAGAATTCAGGAAAAAGATGACTGGCTTTCAACGGCAGAGGATCAAGAAGAGGCACACATTCCAGGATCATCTCTTTCTGTCTGTCCCCAGATCTGTGGATTGGAGGGAACGAGGCTTCGTGACCCCTGTGAAGAACCAGGTATGACCATGTGATGTCCTCAATATCCCCTACTCACAGGCGGCTAGGAAAGAAATGCCCCCTTTGCTTTTTCAGACTGTGGAGCAGCATGCAGTTCACTGCTTTATAAAAGTATTCTGATGTACAAATCATTCACAAATATCCGTTATTAGACTCACTAATGAACGACGGCTTTTTCTTCATTCCTTAGGGTCACTGTGCTTCTAGTTGGGCTTTTAGTGCCACTGGAGCCCTAGAAGGACAAATGTTCAGGAAAACAGGGAGACTGATCCCGCTGAGTGAGCAGAACCTGCTGGACTGCATGGAATTTAATGTTACCCATGGCTGCAGTGGTGGCTTCATGCAGCATGCCTTCCAGTATGTGAAGGACAGCGGCGGCCTGGCTACTGAGAAGTCCTATCCTTACAAAGGGCTGGTGAGTAGAACTCCCGTGCTCTTGTCGGTCCAGCTCAGGCTGTGCAAAGCAGAACAATCTCAGAGCAATTCGCTCTCTTCGAACTCGCTTTGTTACTGATTTGTCTTTTCACTGCTGGATATAATATGTCTTGACCAAGTCTACACCATCCCTTTGCCTCTGACTCCTCCTCTGTCACCCCCAAACACTCTTCCTTCCCAACTTCCTGCACGCTTTTGTTAAGCTCACTAAGCCCATATCATACTGTGTGTGTGGACAGGATAGGACCATTTACTGGAGCGTAAGTGAACTCTCAGGCCACGTCCCTAAGGCAACACTCTTCTCCTACAGCAGCTCTCAGGTGCCAATAGTTTTACAGCTGGGGGGGGGGGGACGGGACTTCATGATCCTCCCCATTGTCCATGTTGGTATTTTGGCAGGGTAGATCTTGTGTAGGTCATGCGTTTAAAGTCATGAGTCTGTGAGTCTGCAATGTGAATTTTCAACAAGGAATGCTGTGGACCCAAAGAGCAAAAACTCCTAAGGATCCAGAGTGCCTCTTGTGCTGAGTTTGTATCAGGGGCAACCATGTACAAAAATACTATACAATCATTAAACTGTGTTTGCAGGGAATAAAAATTTAGTTAATAGATTACCAGGAGGAACAAAAACCAGGAAATAAAGGTAGAAAAATATACAGAAACAAACAGACAAAAATCTCATACCTCTTAAGAAATAGCACATTTCCAAACCCTGGGTGTGGAAATGGCTCTTTCCCAGGTCATTTCTCTCTGTCATTAGTATGCCAAGGGCCAGAGCTCCTTCTTTCTCAGACGATGCTGTTGGCAGAAAAGCACGGGCAGAGAGCTCTGCTAGTCCCCACCCAGCCTGGGTTGTGAATGTGCTGAGTTCATTGCTAGCCAAGGCTGCATAGTAAGATGCTGCCTCAGAACCAAACCAGACAAGAAAGCATTTTACAACTTATGAAAAATATTGCCAAACACATGGAATCATTGATTGCTGTCTTTCTAAGGTTAGAATGGATGGGTGTCTTCAATACATTTTACATGGAAAAAGTGAAGAAGTCAGAGGAAAGTCAAAACTAATCTGAAAAAAAAAATGTGTGCCCAGTGTGCACCCACAGAACTCAACCCTTTGTCTCATGCTTCGGGAAGATAATCTCCCAGGAGAATTTCACTTCCTAGAATGGTTTATAAGAGCACAGACTTGAGCCCCTCATCTGCTGTGAGCTGAGTTCTGTGGTTCTAGCTCATCTCTGGGAGGTTGATGGCCATGAATGAATTTCTTTCTCCTTAACTTTAAAACGGTGGAGAGTGCAGGTACCATGCTGGGGTCTCTGCAGCTAATGTTAGCGACTTTGTGCAAGTCCCCGGATGTGAGAAAGCCCTTATGAAGGCCGTGGCTAAGGTGGGGCCCATCTCTGTGGCAGTTGATGCCAGCCATAGCTCCTTCAGGTTCTATGAGAATGGTGAGTGTCTTCCTTCTAGAAATCCATGCTTAAAAGTTGCACTGCCACCATGACAAATCAAGATCATGACTTCTTTCTTACATAGCATTAAATGTAAATGTTCCCATTTGTGAATTTTACAATCTCTGTGAAAAATTTTATGTAAATTTTCCTATTTTGCTTTACTTAAAAAAAAAAACCAATTCCATGAATGAGAGCCAATTAATGTTTTTTAAATTAGCCTAACGTTTCACGTGGTAAAATTTACTTGAATTTTCTCCAGCTGTTTGACCTTTAAGATTCTAACCAAATATTTTATATATGTAGAAAATTATTATAAGGGACTTGTCAATTCTATTAATTTTGTTTTCTGTGGGTTTTGCTTGAACTAACCTACAAGTAAATCAACAAGATTTCTCATATGCATCCAAACAACCATTTTACCAAAGGATTTATGCTCATTTTTTTCTGGTACATTTACCTGAGAGCTTACAGTCTTGGCCCTGATAACAATGAAACCTCTTGTTTGGTCCTACACGGTGTGTCTGTCATTCCAGTGAGCTTAGAAATGTTTCTTTTATTGCTGGTACTGTGACATGGTAGTGTGAGGCCACTGGAGCCTCTCAACCCAACTTTGGTTTTACTTTTTTAGGCACTTATTATGAGCCACAGTGCAGAAGGGTTCACCTAAATCATGCTGTTCTGGTGGTCGGCTATGGCTCTGAAGGAGAAGAGTCAAATGGCAACAGCTACTGGCTGGTCAAGAACAGGTATAAATTTCTGAAAACATTTATATTTGAAATTCAAAAGGGAACTACTGTAGTCAGTATTTGGATAGATGGACCAGTGGTTCCGTACCACGTGTAGGTAGAAGACAACCTGTCCTTTCTATGCATGGTTTTCAGAGCCTGTGTAATTCAATTACTGGTATCCAGGAGATGAACCTCTGTGTCTTCGGAACCTTTCCATTTAGTGTGGTTTCTGACGTGGTGCTTATGGGAGGTTAGAGCGATGAACCTGCTGTGCTGTGTTCTTTCTGTTAAATGACAGACATGCTCTTCTTCCAGCTGGGGTGAAGAATGGGGCATGAAAGGCTACATGAAGATGGCCAAGGACTGGAACAACAACTGCGGAATTGCTACCTATGCCACCTACCCCATCGTGTGAGCTGCCTGTGCCACCTGCCCCATCGTGTGAGCGGCCTATACCACCTACCCCATCGTGTGAGCTGCCTATGCCACCTACCCCATCGTGTGAGCTGCCTATACCACCTACCCCATCGTGTGAGCTGCCTGTACCACCTACCCCATCGTGTGAGCTGCCTGTGCCACCTACCCCATCGTGTGAGCTAACTATACCACCTACCCCATCGTGTGAGCTGCCTGTGCCACCTACCCCATCGTGTGAGCTGCCTGTGCCACCTACCCCATCGTGTGAGCTGCCTATACCACCTACCCCATCGTGTGAGCTGCCTATACCACCTACCCCATCGTGTGAGCTGCCTGTGCCACCTACCCCATCGTGTGAGCTGCCTATACCACCTACCCCATCGTGTGAGCTACCTATGCCACCTGCCCATCGTGTGAGCTGCCTATGCCACCTACCCCATCGTGTGAGCTGCCTATACCACCTACCCCATCGTGTGAGCTGCCTATACCACCTACCCCATCGTGTGAGCTACCTATGCCACCTGCCCATCGTGTGAGCTGCCTATGCCACCTACCCCATCGTGTGAGCTAACTATACCACCTACCCCATCGTGTGAGCTACCTATACCACCTACCCCATCGTGTGAGCTGCCTGTGCCACCTACCCCATCGTGTGAGCTGCCTATACCACCTACCCCATCGTGTGAGCTACCTGTAACACCCGATTTGGTGTTACACCCTCGGTACAGTTCGCGCGCCTCTGTACCGAACGCGAGTCGGGCAAGGGCCTGGAGATTGAAAAGAAGACACAGAGAGACCAGGGTCATTCGGAAGGAGATCAGCCGAATGCCCCTTTATTCAGCGTTGGGGGAGTTTTTATCTACCTCACTGCAGCACAAGGATCTCCGCCCAGGCAGGCGGGAAATTACCATATTATCAATGGAATGAATGCCCTGCAGCTAACCACGATCTCCACCCAGGCAGGTAGGAAATTACCATATTATCAATGGAGTGAATGCCCTGCAGCTAACCACCAGGCGGGGCAGGCATAGCACAGAAACACACAGGAAGCTTAGTAAGTTGATCATAAACTGTCCCCACAAATGCACCACAGGAATAAGGGAGACCAGGGCCCTACAGCTACCTATGCCACCTGCCCATCGTGTGAGCTGCCTATGCCACCTACCCCATCGTGTGAGCTGCCTATACCACCTACCCCATCGTGTGAGCTGCCTGTGCCACCTACCCCATCGTGTGAGCTGCCACCTACCCCATCGTGTGAGCTGCCTGTGCCACCTACCCCATCGTGTGAGCTAACTATACCCCCTACCCCATCGTGTGAGCTTCTGGGGACAAGAAGGAGGGTGAGGACTGGGCACCGCATGTGCTGAGGAGGAGGTTCCGCTTCACAGACCAGCCACTGCTGTGTGGAGAATGACACCCGCGTCACTGAGGACCCATCCATGTTTGATGTGAACTAAATTCATAAATATTAGTGACATAAACAGCTTTGTAGCAGTGAATCTCTTATAAAAATTTGAATTTTCATTTTTAAAAGAATGTACAAATTTACATATTCAAAGATAAAGCTTAATTTCAAAATGATAGTGGGAATTCTTTTTACAGTTCAACCCTTAATTAAACATGAGGACATAATTGTGTGTGTGTGTGTGTGTGAGAGAGAGAGAGAGAGAGAGAGAGAGAGAGAGATATTCAGTTAATGATGCCGAAAGAAGAAAAGAAATCAATGTGTCCATACGGAAACTCTTACAATGTTGTCCATTTTATTGGGTGTTCCCATTCTGTAAGAACAGGTCCTGCTGGTACCTGAGCATTCTTCATGATAAGGAACATTGTCTGTGGCCTCTGAGCGCAAATGCCTCTTGTCTGCCCAGGGTTTAGAGCACAGTGAAGTACCCATTTTGCCTTGCCATAGTTTTATGAAATGAGAGTGTTCCTTGCAATCCACAGATGAAGAAGTAGTATACTTTGTGCGATCAATCCAATGAGAAATTACTCAATGCTTTGTAGCTGGAGGGCTGAGCCCATTTGAACAAGACTCAGTATAGACATGAGAATGCACAGAGAGAGGGCAGACCTGAGCTGTTCCAGGCCCATCTCCCTCCATCTCTGGCCACATGTGTCTCTTTAACATGTACCTTTAACATGTGTGGACATCTTGATATGAGTAGAAAGACAATGCTGTGTTTTGCTCAATTGTACTGAGTGAGTCAACATCTTAATTCATGGGAGTCAGCAAGTGGCAAGGGCTCTACGACATTTAATTGGTTTATCTTTGCTTACAGTGTTGTGGGAAAGTGATGCCAATTCCAGAAAATAGAGACGACACAGTTAGAGTAGTTTGTCAATTCCTTCTTAACTACTGGCTCTCACTTCTAAAGTGAAAGCCAGGAATCCTTAAGATGAAAAACATGAATAGGTTTGTTCACCTACCCAGTGTATCTGAGTTCTGGAGACAAGCTCAGAAAGAATTCAAGGAAGACTCCTAAGTACTGAACTGAGAGACGATTTTATGACAAAGCTGTGATGGTGAACTTTATGTTTAAATGATAATTTACTGTGCTGGACAACTTGTAAAAACAAAATTGTATTTAGCTTACGAGCCATGTGGAAGTTGCTGCTATCTCAAGAAAAATGTACCCTATTAGCTACCTTACCAAAAGTGGACGACTTCCCGGACAGTTGGACTATTCTTAAAACCTGCAGACTGTTGTAAAGTCTTCCATTGCCTCAGCTACTCTTACAAGGTAATGGGCCACATGACTAACAGGCTAACTGCTACGGTCTACTTTTGTATGAAAGCTTGTTTGCTCAGAGTAACTGAGGAACCTGCCTGAAACCTGTTTAAAATAATTAAGCTCTGTCTTCCCCTAAACAGAATATGCGTCAACTTGACCCCCAAACTGCAATTTGTTGGGTTTTACCTTTAAAGTCCTTGAACTAACAATAGCTGAGGCCTAACCTAGAGAATTTTGAGTCTCTGGTTGGGTCTAGCCAGTATTTTTAATAAAAACCATCTTCTTATTAAAGTCATATTTATTGCCAGATTGGGGAATCTCTGAACGACCCCACACTCATAACAAGCAAAGCACTCAATCCAGGACTGGGTGTTGGGTCCTCAAGAGAGACTCACCGTCACAGGGTTTTCTTGAAGGACTTTGCACTAAATGTTGCACATTGCCATGTCCCACCGTGATGACAATGGACCGAACGAACGGACCTGTAAGCCACACCACTAAATGTTTTATTTATTAATAACCAGATATTATATATATATATATATTATGACACATGTCTTGGATAGGGTGTGTATTAACCACCACATATTATATATATCCTGACACATGTCTTGGTTCTGTATGACATGTGTATGGAAAGATGTCTGTTCATCCTTTGCTCTGATTTTCATGGTCCTGTGTGAGGTCATTGTTGGTCTTAGAAGCTGAGTTTGTCTTCTCAGATACTGTCAGTTAAGTGTGGCCTGTATCTTGGGGTTTAAGCAGGGTTAACATCATCAACTGCTATGATGTGTTCTCTCTACTAAATGGAAAACGTGCTCCTCTTCCTGCTGAGGTGAAGAACGGGGCACGGAGGGCTAGATGAAGATTACCAAAAACTGGGAGAGTCACTATGGAGTTGCTCCATACGCTGGGTAGCCATTGTGAGCTGCCTGATGGTGACTCCTGGGGACTACATGTACAGAGAGGGCCTTTGCCTTCACAGCAGGCACCTTGGCTGTGAGGGATACAACACCTGATTCTCTGAAGATCTAAATGCAGGTGCGAATTCCAGGACATGTTTTACTCTAATTAAATATGAATCAGCTGCTATCAACAGTTTTATGGGAATGAATCCCTGAGGGAAGGGTTTTGCTGACTGGTAAATGTTGCAGTTTCCCATGGGCTGGCAGCTTATCGCAATAGCTACGCAACAAGCAAACTCCTTCCCTCCCAAGAAAAACTTCTGCCTCTATCTGCCCTTAGTATAATATCCCTGTATCTGGAAGACTGACCTTATCTGGAAGCTGTCTCTAAACCAGATGCCCCGATTAATCTTTAGCTTGAACCCTGGCATAGTTTCCCAGTGGAAGAGTTTTGCTCAGAGCTCGGGCTATAGGACCCTACTGCCACGTATAAAGTCTGGTGATGGGAGCGTGCCACTCAGTGCAAACTAGGGTTTGCCCCCAGATTCCCCGCTCCTATATGGTCCTTATATTCTGAAATAAAGTTGAGCTGTTTCCCCTAAAGCAATCTCCTAGAGGGCTGTCTCCATTCCCGGTCAAAGCTTCCTGTTGCCACTTTTGCCCTTTCCCCTCTAGGACCGATGACCAACAGGCCAGGAAGAAGAAAAGGACTCTCACAGATCCTCTAAAACTTCTGAATTTCTGTTTTTAAAGAATATACAGGATTAGATCTCTGTGGTGAGGTGACACATTGTTCTATTTCTTTGCATTGTACCTGAGCTATGAATCTTGCTTTATCGAGCACATCAGCATTGTGCACACACTGCATGTGGCCATGCAAAAGTCATGTGATCATCTCTGTGGCCGGAGGACAGCAGTAACACCTGGATAACACAACAGCATCCTACCATGTAAGAGCAGTGACACCTGCCTTGCTATGACAGGCTGTTGGCAAACATCCTATTTTCCTGTGGTTTCCTGGTAGTTATCCTTAGCATGCCAAATGAATATGCTAAACCTATCATAGGTACAGAAAAATGCTAGCAAACATTAGTATGTGTATATATAAATTGGTACATATGTATTTATATTGCATATGTGCACATATATACATATTAATGCTACCAATAGTTCATAGGCCTTACAATGGATCTCCGAGGATAAGAAAGAGCCATCAATGCAAACATTATGCAGCTGTCCAGCAATCATGTATTTATCATATCCCCTTTGGAACAAAAGCTGTCATATAAGGTCCACACAGGGCTGAGCTGGGTAGAACCAAACATCTGGCTCTTTGCAGAAAGGATTGTGGGCCCTGGTGTGCATGCCGTGCACTGGCAGGGTGAGGTGAGATTTGGTGTTGGCTATGGGTACGTTACCACACACTAACCAAAAAGGCTCCCGTGGTGCAATGCAGGAACCAGCCAGTCAGAGGGGGGACTGGGGAAGGAAGAAGGGAGAGCAGGGACAACGGGCCTGAGGAAGTGGAAGCTGACTTTGTCCATGGGAGAGAAAGACAGAATGGTGGCCATGCAGGACCAGAACTCAGGCATGGAGGTGCTAATGGTGAGTTCCACATGATGAGGCGGGCACAGCTCACAGGCCTGTGGGAGAAGCCAGGTTGGTGCAGGCCTCTGAGGAAGTCAAATGTGAGGCTTGCCTTAAGTTCCCTCCATCAAACCGGTTGCTCAAGCACAGAGGCCCTGCTATCAGGAGTCATTGACACAGGATGTGCTGGATTGGCTAGGGCTGTGTAGAATCAGCTACTGGCTGAGCCTTGTGAAGAAAATGGCAGCATGTCTGCCTTCACAGCAGCCTTGAAGATCCGGCTCATAATTCTGCACTCCCGGGTGCTGGGAGTTGCTTTCTCTTCTTCACCTGATCCACGCCCAATCTTATGAAACCCCTGACATTCTATGTGTCCCAATCACACTTATAAACCCAGGGTAAACATACTGAGAAGCTTGCATGGTCTGAAAACAATTCTTTAGCAGCTACTCCATCTCACCAGCCCCCTAAGGGTGTTTGACAAACTCCCACCACAGAGGAAATGGACTGGGGCCACCTTGCGGCAGGGCTCTTCTCAAGGTGGCCTGGTAGATTTTGTTATACAAAGATCATGAATGGACTCTGTGCTGTTCTCCACAAAAATAACACCCAACCACCTTCCAGAACTGCATCCTTGGCTTGTGCTGGAGAATCCAAACTCAGACCTTTGGCTTGGTGAAGCCTGCTTTTCCCTGAAGAGGCTGCTGGACCCCTCGCATCCTGCTCCTCCATCTAGTGGTGAACAGTGAAATCACACCTGATCTTCCACCAACTAAGGACCGATTTCAGAGACTCCAGCAGGCAGAGGAGGCCTGTGCGGTGTTGTCTAGACGCTCCAGAGTTCCCAGAGAACAGGAGGGATCTTTTGCAAAATGATCCTCGACTTCCTCAGAAGTGAAAGATATCTTGCTTTGCTTTTTCTTGTCTCTGGAGATGACGATGTCTTCAGCCAATCTCCATAAAAATTCTCCTCCTCCTGGCTTAGACTCCCCCAAACCACAGATAAAACAGACTGGTCATCCAGACAAAAACTAGACAGAGAAATTTGGAATTAACTAACATCATAAACCAAATGGGTCAGGTATTTACATCACCCAAGCACAGTGGAATATATCTTCTCAGCAGTTCATGGAATCTTCTCCAAAGTTTACCACAGTCAGACACAAGGCAAGTCCCAACAAATGCAAGGAATTTGAAATTTAAAAAAATGAAAACACAATATGCTCAAACTTATAAGACACAAAGGCAGTTCTAAGAGAAAAGTTTGTTGCATTAACTATAAAAATATTTGGAAACTGTGGGGGGGTGGCTCACACCTTTAATCACAGCACTCAGAAGGCAGAGGCAAGAGTATCTCTGTGAGTTAGAGTCCAGACTGGCCTACAGAGCTATTTCCAGGACAGCAAGGGCTGTTACACAGAGAAACCCTGTCTCAAAAGACCGATGGTGGGGGGGAGACCCCTACACCTGATAAAGAGGTCAGCAAAATAGCTGAAATACAAAATCAACTCACAAAAATCAGTAGCCCTCCTATATACAAATGACAAATTGTCTGAGAAAGAAATAAGGGAACCAGCACCTTTCACAATAGCCTCAAATATTATAAAATATCGTGAGATAACTCTAACCAAGCAAGAGAAAAACTTGTGTGATTAAAAACTTCAAGTCTTTGAAAAACAAAATTGAAGAAAATATCAGAAGATGGAAAGATCTCCCATGCTCGTGGATTAGTAAGATTAGCATAGGAAAAATGGCCATCTTACCAAAAGCAATCTACAGATGCAATACAATCCCCATCAGAATTCCAACACAGTTCTTCACAGACCTTGAAAGGACAATGTTTGACTTCATATAGAAACACAAAACACCCAGGATAGCTAAAAGCAATCCTGAGTAACAAGAGAACTGCTAGAGGTATCACCATCCCAAACCTCAGATTGTACTACAAAGCTGTAATAATGAAAACGTCACGGTATCAGCACAAAAACAGACACATTGATCAGTGGAATCGAGTTAAGGACCAAGACATGAATTCATGTACCTATGGCCACCTGATTATTTTACAAAGAGGCCAGAAATGCACACTGTAAATAAAGACAGAATCTTCAACAAATAGTGCTAGTCCAACTGGATGTAAAAGAATCCAAATAGACCCATATTTATCACCTTAAACAAAAGTCAGCAAAATTTAACTCCAAATTAATTGAAACATCAGTATAAATCAGATATAACAAACCTGATAGAAGAGAGGGTGACAAATAGCCTTGAACTCATTTGTACAGGGAAAAAAACTTTCTGGACACCATTAGTGCAGACACTAAGATCAACAGTTAATACATGGGTCTGAGAAGCTGCTGCATGGAAAAGGACACTGCCATTCAGACAAAAAAAAGCTGACAGAATGGAAAAAGCATTTTTAACAACTACATCTGGTACAGGGCTAATATCCAAAATATATAAAGAACTCAAAATCTAGAACGCAAGAAATAACCCAATTTTAAATTCTCTAAACACAGTCTTTTCAATAGAGGAAACTCCAATGCTGAGAAACACTTAAAGAAATGTCCAACATCCTTCAGGGAAATGCAAATCAGAATACTGAGATTTCATCTTACAACTGTCAGAATTGCTAAGATCAGCAAAACAAGAGACAGCTCATCCTGGCTAAGCTGTGAAGTAAGAGAAATACTCACACATTCCTGGTGGGAGTGCAAACTTGTATATCTATTATGGAAATCAAATGGAAGTTCCTCGGAAAGGTGGGAATCTACCTCAGCATCCAGCTATTCCACTCTTGGTACATACCCAAAGGATGCTTCATCCTACTGTACAGACACTTGCTCAGTCATGTCCACTGTTGCTCTATTGATAACAGTCAGAAATTAAAAACAACAAAAATGTCCCTCAACAGATAAGTAGATAAAAAAATGTGATATATTTATACAATGCAGTATCATTCAGCTGTTTTTTTTAAAAAAGACATCATGAAATTTGCAAACAAACGGACAGAACTAGAAAAATTCATCCTGAGGGAAGTAGTCAAGACACAAACACAAACATGTATGTATATGCTTATATGTGGATATTAGCTGTTAAGTCAATAATAAGTTATAATCCATAGAACCACAGAGAATAGGGACAGAGTAAGGGACTAGAGGGAGAAGTTAAAGAAGGTATCAGAAGATGAGATGATCTCATATGCTCATGAATTGGTAGGATTAACATAGTAAAAATGGCCATCTTACTAAAAGCAATCTATGGATTCAAATAAAATCCCCATCAGAATTCCAACACAGTTCCGCATGGATCTTGAAAGATCAATAGTCAGCTTCAAATAGTAACAAAAACAAACAAAGAGAAACAGGATAGCTAAAAACAATCCTAAATTGTATTGCAATTCTTCTAGTTAGGAAAGGAAAAGAGAATAAATATTTATTGATGGATGGGGATGTCTGAAATGGGAGACTCAAACGGAGAGAGAAAGGGAGAGAAAGTAGTAGGAAGGAATATAGGGAGAAACAGCTAAAACTAAAGGCCATTTGAAGAGTAGTGTAGTCTTGTCTAGAGTAAAGAGACAACTGAAGGAGCTCAAGGGGACACAAACTGGAAAGGAAGAAGTGAAAGTATCTTGATTTGCAAATTATGATGATAGTTTCTATGGGACCCTAAAACTTCCACTGATGAATGCCTACTGCTGGTCAACACTTTCGGCAAAGTGCCAGGATAAAATACTAATTCACAAAATTCATCAGCCTTCATATATACAAATGACAAGCAGACTTAGAAAGAAGTCAGGGAAAATACACCCTTCACAATACCCTCAAATAATATAAAATTTCTTGGGGGTGACTCTGACCAAACAAATAAAAGATATATATGACAAAAAAAACCTTTAAGACACTGAAGAAAGAAAGTGAAGAAGATATCAGAAGATGGGACGATCTCCCACACTCATGGATTGGAGGATTAGTGTAGTAAAAAGGACCATCCTACCAAAACCTCAGTGGTTTTGTCAGAGGATCCAGATTCAATTTCCAACACCAACATGGCCATTCACAACTGTAACTCCATTTCCAAGGCATCCAACACCCTCTTCGGGCCTCTTTAGATAGCAGGCACACAGGTGGTACACAGATATACATGGAGGCAAATCAACCATATACATTAAATTAAAATCTCAGAATACCCTTAAAATATAAAATATCTTGGGGTTACTCTAACCAAGCAATTGAGCAACTTGTATAAAACCTTTAATACAGTGAAGAAAGAAATGGAGGAAAATATCAGAAGATGAAAAGATCTCCCATGTTCATGGATCAGGAAGATTAACATGACAAAACAGTCGTCCTACCAACAGCAATCTATAGATTCAATGCAATCTCCACTAAAATTTCAACACAATTCTTCACAGATCTTGAAAGGACAATGGAAACACCACACACACACACGCGCGCGCGCACACACACACACGCGCGCGCGCACACACACACGTGTTTACGGACAGCTAAAACAATCCTTGATAATAATAATCCTTAATAATAAAAGAAGTACTGTGAACATAGATGAGCACATGTCCTTGTGGTAGGATTGAGCATCCTTTAGGTTACCCAAAAGTGGTATTACTGGCTCTTGTTTCCTAATTTTCTTAGAAATAGCCATACTGATTCCCAAAACAGCTGTACAAATTTGTACTCCTACCAACAATGGTGGAGTGTTCCCACTACCCCACATTCTCTCCAGCATAAATTGTCATCAGTGTTTTTGATCTTGACCATTCTCAGAGTTGTTTTGATTTACATTTCTCTGATAGCTAAGGATGTTGAGTGTTTCCTTAAATGTCTTTCACTTGATTTATCTGTTAAAAGTTCTCTGTTTATGTCTGTACACTATTTTATAATAGCCAGAACCTGGAAACAACCTAGATGCCCTTCAAGTGAGGAATGGATATAGAAAATGTGGTACATTTACACAACGGAGTACTACTCAGCAGTAAAAAAATAATATTGTCTTGAAATTTGCAAGCAAATGGAAGGATCTAGAAAAAAAAACGTTTTGAGTAAGGTAGCCCAGACCCAGAAAGATAAATATAATATGTACTCACTCATAAGTTGTTTTTAAACAAGAAGCAAAGAAAAATCAGCCAACAAATCACAATCCCAGAGAACCTAGACAACAATGAGGACCCTAAGAGAGACATACATGGGTCTACATAGTAAGGAAAAAAAGACAAGATCTCCTGAGTAAATTGGAAGCGTGTGGATCACAGGACAAAGCAGGAAGGAAGAGGGGAGGAATGAAGGGGAGCAGAGAAAAATGTATAGCACAATAAAAACAATAAAAAATTTAATTACAAATAATAATAATAAAAGAATTGCTGGAGGTACCACCTTTCCCAATCTCAAATTATACTACAGAGAAATAGTAATAAAAAAACAAACAACAGGATATTGGCACAAAAACAGACAAGCTAAACAGTGGAATTAAACTGAATACCCATATATAAATCTGCACACCTATGGACACCAGACTTTTTATACTGAAGACAGAAATAAACACAGCAAAGAAAGCATTTTCAACAAATGGTACTGATAAAACTAGAAAGCTGCATTAAAAGTATCTAAATTTATCCATACTTATCACCTTACACAAAAGTTAAATCCAAATGGGCCAAAGACCTCAAGATAAGGTCAGATACCTGGTAGAAAAGAAAGTGGGGAATAATATTGAACTCATTGGTACAGGATTAGACTTTCCGAATAGAACATTAGTACATACTCTAAGATCAACAATTATTAAATGGGATCTCATGAAACTTAAAATCTTCTTAATGGCAAAGGACACCATTAATATAACAAATCATCAGGCTACATAAAGGGAAAGGATTTTCACCAACTACATGCCTAATAAAAGGCTAATGCTTATTAGAAACTCAAAATATTGATATCAAGAAAACAAATAACCCAATTAAAAATGTGGTACAGATCTAAACAGAAAATTCACAATAGAGGAAACTCAAATGGCTGAGAAACACCTTTAAGAATGTCTGAGACAGTGAGCACAGGTCCCCACAACTCTGCATCAGATGGGAACCTAGAGCTGGAAGAAGTGGACACAAGCCCCCACCCCTAGCCAGAAACTATCTCCAGCTGATGACCACTTGCAAATGAAAATTTAGTTTTCTTCAAGAGAGTGTCCCTGGGGAAACAAACTGCTCATAAGGAAAGGCTGCATGTGCCGCAGAAGATGCAAAAACAAAGTCCACAGCATCATCTTTGGAGGCTCCTTGTCTCATGATGTCATGCCAGGGCTGTTTCTTTCTGTTTTATCTTTTTTAAAATTATTTTAATTTTTCAATTTGTTTTTTTCTTTTTGCTTTTGTTTTTGGTTCTTGTTTGTTTCCAAGACAGGGTTTCTCTGTGTAGCCCTAGCTGTCCTATTCTATGTAAGCCAATCTAATAAACTCACCTTTATATATTATATATATATATAATCTCTGCTCTAGTTCTCTAGGAGACCCTGAAAAATAAGGCAAAAAAAATGAAAAATGCTGAAATAAAAAATTTAATATTAATGAAGCTACATAAAACACAAAAATTGGACAGATAGCCTATGCTCATGGATTGGAAGAATTAATATTATTAAAATATATTATCCAAAAGAATCTACAGATTCAATGTAATTCTCCTAAAAATATCAAGAACGGCTTTCTCAAAACTGAAAAAAAAGAAATTCATAATAGCAAAATTCACGTGCTGCCAACATTAAACACCCGCTGCAGCCCAATCTTTAGTGGAGGAATTGAGCTGGACCATCACGAGAACCGATGCAAACAGTAGCACAAACTTGCAGCAGAAAAAGTACCCGAACCTGACATAAGTGCACAGACAAAAGGAATAGGATGGACCGTAATCTGGGAGGTCCATCAATAGCTGGCTCCTACCAGGAGGCTGAGAATCCAGTGGTCACTCAGTCCATAAGGCTGAATATCTGTCTCAGTAGTTCCAATCTGATGCCAAAAGCCTAGAGGATTTCTAGAGAGCTACTGGTCTTCAGTCTGCTTCGGAAGCTGCACAGAAAGATGCATTCTAACCCAGCTAAGGCATGCAGCAATCGGACAGGCAGATTTGCCAGCAAGAGCTGAAGCAAGGAGGCAAAAAGCCAAGTTTCCTTCCATCTTTTTTTTTATCTCTGTCTCCACAGTGAGGCCCTGCCTCCATTCAAGATGGCTCTTCATGACCCCAGAAGTCCCCAGCTGCTTTCGGTTGACTCTGGATCCTTTCACACTAACAACCATTATTATCCACCTGTCTTGCTTGTGCATGGTTTCCATCCGTGTGAACGTTTCCCAGCCTTTCGCGTCCAGCCTTCACGTTTGTTTTTATGTGTGAAGTGAGCTCCTCTCTTGGGTCATATTAACAACCCCTTCACCCACTCAGTAGCTTTTACATTTTAACTCTTTTACATAAGGATTTTTGCTGATGGGTAATAGCTGTTCCTGCTGTGTTACTGTTTTCCAAACATGTCGTGTATTATTTGTCCCATCTTTTTGCTGTTCATCTTTCTGACTTGATATTTCTGTTGTAATAACTTATTTGGAATAAAACTAGTCTATTAATTTCCATCGTATGTTATTGTACGTGATACTGTGTACATACACATTAAAGACCTTTGACTACAAACACTCCTACCCCAGACCTTTTTCCCCTCTTCTCCTAGTCCACTTTGCTACCTAAGACAACTTCCCTTACATTTTTTTTAACATTTTTTTATTGATAAAAGAAGAATAAAGAAAAAAAAAACAAATTTCCACCTCCTCCCAGCCTCCCCTTTCCCTCCCCCTCCTCCCACTCTTCTCCCCCTCCTCCCACTCTTCTCCCCCTCCTCCCACCCCTCTCCCCTTCCCCCCACTCCTCTCCCCCTCTCTCTCCAGTCCAAAGAGCAGTCAGGGTTCCCTGCCCTGTGGTAAGTCCTAGGTCCTCCCCCCTCCGTCCATATCTAGGAAGGTGAACATCCAAACTGGCTAGGCTCCCACCAAGCCAGCAGATTGCGTAGGATCAAAACTGCGTGCCATTGTCCTTGGCGTCTCATCAGCCCTCATTGTTCGTCATGATCAGAGAGTTCAGTTTTATCCCATGCTTTTTTTGGTAATAGTCCAGCTGGCCTTGGTGAGCTCCCAGTAGATCAGCTCCACTGTCTCAGTGGGTGGGTGCACCCCTCGTGGTCCCGACTTCTTTGCTCATGTTCTCCCTCCTTCTGCTCCTCATTGGGACCTTGGGAGCTCAGTCCAGTGCTCCAGTGTGGGTCTCTGTCTCTATCTCCATCCCTCGCCAGATGTTGGGGTGAGTATCTGGCCCGCGGCGCCAGCCAGGGACGGGGATCTCGGGGGTCCCTTGGCCTCCTGTCTTTCTTGGGCTCTCTGCAGGACCTCTATTCCCTGGGTACTGCCTCTTTCTTCCTGGCACACCCAGCTTCCGTCCAGAGGCCCCCCCCACTTCGCCCCCCCCCGCCCTCTTTCCCTTACATTTTTATGTAACATATGCATGCATAATTACATGGATCTGTGTAAGATTGAGCAAAATTAAGAAAGCTCATATCTTTCTGATACTGTAGGTCATGAAAGCATCAGAAAGACAATCACCATGCAGTTGGCACCAATTTTCCTACAGTTAACATAACTTCTTTTTTTTTTTTTTTTTTTTGGTTTTTCGAGACAGGGTTTCTCTGTGGCTTTGGAGCCTGTCCTGGAACTAGCTCTGTAGACCAGGCTGGTCTCGAACTCACAGAGATCCGCCTGCCTCTGCCTCCCGAGTGCTGGGATTAAAGGCGTGCGCCACCACCGCCCGGCTCATAACTTCATTTTTATGGCTAAAAAAATCCCATCACGCATATACACTGTATTGTCTTTAGTCCTCTGTGATGGACAGGTAGGCTGGTTCCATAGCTAAGCTATTGAGACCAGCACTGCACTAAGCGCTGGTTTGCAAAGAGCTCTGAGATGGTGCCTTGAGCCCTTCAAGTAGATCTAGTCTTCATTCTCTCAGGTAACTCCGTACTAACTTCTAAAGAGCCAGACTCATGTATAGTCCTAGCCATAGAAATTTGTCCACACTGTCAGAGAATTTGTTAAAAAATCTGTGCCTCTTTTTTGTCTCACCATTTGGCACACAACTGAAGGCAATGATGATTGTCTCTCCCCCAGAAGCCATCATGTGCCAATAGTTCAGCAGTGAGTAGTAGAGCCCCCATGAAGCCATCTTGGCTGTTGATGGTTCAGTCTTGTCCAGGCCCCATGCAGGTAGCCACAGCTGCTGGGAAGTCACGTTTGCAACAGTGGTATCATACCTTAAAGATATTTCACGCTTCTCCATATCTTTCATCTCTGGCATTCTTTCCAATCCCTTCTTACAGTATTCTCTGAGCCTCAGAGGAAAGTCAGAGGGTTATAACAGGGTGTGTCCACGTGTGGAATTGAATTTCATATAGCCATAAAAGGCATCAGGAATGAGCTTGGTGGAGCAACCGCACATCAGAGAGCTTACAGTTAATAGCATGTTGCGTAGGAGAGAGTTGGTAAGAGTAGATTGTACACACGCCCAGTGCCAGAAGCGCAGTTCTCAGATGATGCTTATGCAATTTGCTTGACTTAGATGCTTGACAATGTGCACACAAATAAGAACACCATACTGTACATCAAAAATATATGCAAACTTTAATGGCAAAACATCATTTTAACAGGACCTATGGGTGCTAATGTAAAATGCAGGAAATTTTATATTACTGAGCAAAACTTATGTGTTATGTAAAGCACCATTTGATGTAAGTGGACAAAAGGAACTTAGGAAGATTTACTTTTTCCTTCTTAGAAAGCAGGTACATAGACAGAAGGCTGAGGACCATGTTGGAGGGTGACGGGGTCCCAAGTGACTTATCTGCTGTGCCATTTCGGCATCAGTTTGCCTACAGGAAGAACACAGTAGTCGTTCCTCCTTCAAAAAGACTAGAAAGAGAAACGGGAAGAAATACCATTTGCCATTCTGTCAGGTTCAGTCAGACAGCAGCTCGTGCTGTGTCCTGGGCTCCATCCCTCCGAGGCTGTGTCCATCATCACTCTTAGGTGGGTGACTATTCGGTGAGCCCTTGCCCATGCCAGTGCTGAAGCTGTCAAGCATAGGTAGAATTTAGAACTCAGAAGCATTTCGTTCTCCTTTTTACTTTGGAGGGAAAGAGTGCTGGATCTCTAGAAGATCAGGAGGAGGACGCCAGCTTCCCACGCTGACAAGGTGGCTGCATCCTGCACATGCGACTCCAGGTGCCTGTCTCCTGTATGACAGTGAGCCCATGGAGCCCAAGTCCACTCCGTGGTTTTCTACGGGAGGTTCTGCCCAACACATGGTAGCCGGTAATTCTTAGGTACCACGAAAGGCACTTCCTCACTCAATTAAGACATCAGCATAGATTCCAGTGGCCAGGGAGGACATGTGTGCTCTGGAAACCAAAGCTCATTCCCTTAGAGGAAACCATTTTGTCACGATCTAAAATGTGCCTACCCCACAAACACCTGAGAGGGCTCTGCAGCTCCCACCAGCACACCTGCCGAGAGAGGTCGCGCCTGGAAACCTCATCGATCCTGAGCTAGGGCCTCTCCTGAGACAAGGGTCCACATCCCAATCCCACAGGGCCTTTTCACACAACCATCCCATTTTCCTTTATTAAAAGATGGTATTATCAAATATCTGTCATCCCCATTGCTCTCTTCCTCCACCTCTTCCTCTTCCACCTCCTCCTTTGCTGTTGCCTACTCCTCTATTCTTCCCATCCTAAAATTTGAAGTCCCCAGGACCAGAACCTGAGGAACTTTTTCAACCCCTTCAGCACCTCCACTCTGCACGTCCAAGGTCAGTTTTTAAATTTCACACATAGGTGTGGTTGTGTGGTGTTTGACTTTCCATCCTTTAACTTACTGTCTTCCAGACCTGTTGATGATACTGGCAAGGACCAGGTCTACCTTTTAAAGAAAGATTGTATTACATGGTGTAGATATACCTACCACATTTTCTTTCCATAGTCTTCAGTTGAAGAGCAGGTAGACGCATTCCATACTTTCAGCACTGCGACCAGTGCTACAATGATCTATAATGACTGAGCACTGACAGGAAGAATGTTCTGTGTCACCTCAGGTGTTAAATGTCTTCCTGGTGAAGCAACGTTTGGTAACACCTATACTTGAGTTTCTGATAGGGGAAACTTGCCAACAGTCCTATCTGGGACATTTGCAGTTCATGTTTTTAGGAGCACTGTGCATGGGACAACACCACACTTGGCGCCTGCAGAAGATAAGGAATCAAAAGAATTTGACTGACGAAGTTCCCGCCTCAGCTTACAGTCTGCACGTGAACACTAGCAAAAAACACCTGCAACTCCAGGACACCCTGGGTCCCAGGTGGAGCCAGTTCATTGGGACAGACAAGGGGGCTTCCATGTGGGGGAAGCGAAGGCCTGACCACAATGTCTCCCCAGCGCCCCTCATAACTGTCATCAGATGTCTTATTTAAAAAGCTTATTTGGACACAGAACCAAATTTTTCAGAAACTTTTTATTTTCTTCTTAAATTAGCTTCTGGCTATTGATCATGTTTAGAAGGTTTAGGGAATTCCCAGAGTGCAGAAAAAGATTCCACACACTGAAAAAATGGAAAATATGATAGTCCGTGAAAGAATTCTAGAACAAACACACAGCAGGAGTTATCTTAGGGAGATGGTTTTATGATGGGAATTGAAGTTGAATGAAAGCCGTATATCATTACTTGTGTGGTCATACTGCACACAGCACGAAAGTTACCATCTCAACATGAGTATGCTGTGGATCAGTGATCTTCTCTGAGCTGTGCCTCCATCACTGTCATCGAGAGCCCGTGCACTTACAGCACCTCAACATTGGCCCAGGTTTATTGATCACGTTTAGTATGGATTCTTCTCTTCTGCATTTCCATAAGTTACCCCTTTTCTCTACGGGCTTGTCTGCACTATACAAGCCATAAAAAGTTTCATACTTTATGCAGTCTTTTGTGTCTGGATTATTCAAGACGAGGCTCTTATCCTCCACCAAAAAGTGTCAGGACTTTGTATGTGTTTAAGGCTGAAATCATTCCTTTATTGAATACTCAATTTGCTAATCCGTTTTCAGTGGAGAAGTATTTGTCCTTGCCTATATTTTTTGGATACTAGAAGCAATAGTAGTAGAACATTTGTGCACATGATTTTCTTTCCTCTTGGGTAAAAATACTGGAGGAGAGACACATGTGCATCTCTCCGAGGACTATCCCAGTCTTCTCTAAATTGTTATTTCAGTCCACACTTACAGACGAGAAGCAGAAGGAAGAAAATTGGCAATGGCTTTTTTGGTGGAAGAAAATTTTACCTTTTTGCTTTTATCTCCCAGGATTTTGTGAAGGACCGACAGTTACAAAAGGAGCCCATGTTCTTTGCTGACTATGCAGACCCCAAGCAGCTGGGAGGCAGGCAGACCCTCTCTCCGGACAGGATTTCAGGGCTGTACTGTCTTTTTTTATTTGCCTTTTGCTTTTTGCAAAAGCATAAATCTTTCCTTTTCCTATTATTCTTCTGTTCACAGTGGAAAACAGACTTGACAAATAAGAAATTTCAACGCTGAAACTTCTGAACTCCGATGCCTCAAGTTGCAGAACATTTCAGGGTCCATCCTAAGACTTTATGACAGCAATATCTGCATTAAAAAGAAAGCTATAAGCAAAAATGAGGAGCCAAGGGCAGGAACTGTCTCAGGGTACCCAGGTGCTTGCTCACCTCCTCGGCAGCTTTGGGGTATGGACAGCCCCAACTCAGCTTCAGGAGGCATGAAGGCTGAACAGTTGCCATGACTAGACCTCAGCGTCATCAGCTCAGAGTATAGATCAACCTAGAATTCTATAAGACTGAGTGAAAGTGTCACATTTTGATCTAGGCAGTCATCTCTACAATCTTCTCTTCAAAGTTTTTCTATCCTTGAGAACTGGCATTGGATGGACTTGGAAGGCCACAGCCACACCTGGTGCTTCTGGCAAGCATCAGTCATTCTTATTTCCTTGACCTTTCTCTGATTCTGACCTCTGCAACCCACCTGTGACACTCGGGGCTGAACTGGGAACTCATGATAGCTGTAAACTGCGGGAACTGAGTCCCTCTCACTAGGAAGGGATTCGGCAAGCTGTCTTCAATCTGCTCCTCGTTTTCCTGCAAACTGCCCGCACCTGTAGCTCTGTGGTGATGACAGTTGCAAGATCACGTGTGTGTCTCTAATTCCAGAGATGTGCTAATGAAAGGGATGAAAGGTCAAACTTCCTGTTAGCCTGCTGCAACAAGGAGAGAGCTACAGGCCTGAGCTGGTTTCTACATGGATGATAAATAGGTCTGAAGCAGAAAGAAGCTTATGAATAAGAAAATCATACAGCTCCGTGTTTTAATCAAAGAACACAGAACATGCTTAACCAACGTTGTTAGGAAGAGATCACAGTGATATCTCACTGAGCATTGTTTTCTACAGTGGGCTTTCTATGAGAAATCAGGGCTGAGAAATCCTGTGGTTTGTTTTCCTTAATGGCTCAGTGACGAGAGCTTCTGCCTACACATCGTAGATTGACAGATGCTTCCTCACCCAGAACCATCCAAACTCTATCTCAATCCCAGCATGAAGCTCTTTCAAAGGAAAGCCTCTGAGTTCAATCCGAAGCAGAGACCAAAGAAACGTAACCTTAAACTCAGTGGTGCCAATCAAAGCAGACCCCTAATACTGACGACTTCCCTGTTCTTCACCTAGGTTTGTGCAGAGACCTCACAACTTTTCTGTAGCTGAAGATGTGAGAAAAGAAAGACCCCAAAGTGAGCAGTCAAAGGAGGTGAATTAGAAGTACCCTGAGGCTCAGAACACCCCTCACCCCAGTCCAGTCCTAGGTTTGCTTCAACTATTTCCTCCTTGTTTGGAGATTGCCTTCCCCTAAAGATTCTTAGTAACCCAGCTGCCATCCTCCCTGACCCTTGGGAGAATAACGCCAGAGTCTGCAACCACCAGGAGACCCAGCTTAGCTGTGGAATCCAGGGGAGACTCTCAGCTAGAATATAATTGCTCATGAAGCAGCACTGACAATGAATTTAACCAAAATTTCTCCTTCTAAAGGAAAAATAGGATTATGATGGAAATCCACCTGGAGCTAGCTAGGCCTTTCTGTCCTGAGCCAAGTGCCAAGCCCTCTGTGGAAGCACTTTCTCTGCTGTCGCTGGACCCACACATTCCGCTCTTCTCCTGGAGCAGGGACCCACTGCTCCTTCCCCGCAGTCCACCAAGGCAGCCCACACCCAATGCCTCAGGAAAGGGTGGAAAAAAGTGACAGTATGAGCCTGCAGTCCCACAGCCTGGAGGTCCAGTCCACTTGTCCACCTAGTCATTTGCAGGAAGTGTATCTGGTCAGGGACACTGTCCTGGAGCCATATCTTAAGGATTTAAAGCCTGTATCCACACGCAGCTGGAACAGAGCCTGGGATCTCAGCAACCTCGGAAGACCTGAGACTGTGAAGAACACCTGCCCAGCTGTGGACGTCCCAGGTGAGTCCCATAGCTATCCCAAGGCAGTCTGGGAACTGACATTGGAGGAGCACCCTAGAAAGGCTCCTTGCAGGACCATGCAGCTCCCTCAGGAATGGGAATACCAACTCAACCTTAGCAGACCTGGTGTGGGAATACAGAGAAGGGTGGATGGGGATCCCAGGAGGTCACTCGACACTTCAGGGGGCGTATGCTGTTCAGTGTCCGAGTAAGTTGAAAGTGAAGGCCTGAGCACAGCAAGTGCCAGCTTGTCCCCCAACTGTAGCTGCCATGGGCATAGCTCCAGTGGCAACAGGAAACATCATCATGCATACAGCTGCCAAGAAAAATCCACTGGTCTACTATGACAGGTTGAGGAGATGAGCTATGGCATGTCCCTTGTCAATTGCCCTATCTCAAGTGTTACATAAAAAGCTTACAAGGCTTGATCCCAAATATACAAGTGCCTCTGTCACCCAATGACTTACCCTTGTGACCAGTCCTCAGTGAGACAATGAGATAGGGTTCTAAAGGTACATCCCAGTTATGAGGAAGACATATTCCTACCTATTGTCCTTCCAAGATTTTCCAGATAGGACATCGCAGAGAGATTTAAGAGGGGAAGAAGCCAAGGCATAATGGCCTCAATGTATACACTGGCCAAGAAAAAAGATGTCTGGTGCCCTCAAATCATGCAGATCTCTTTGTATGTACTGTGAGTCACACTGCATAAATCTTGTTTAGCTTTCCTGAGCTCAATAAGAATGGCACAGACCCTGAGACAGCTACGTCCTAAGACGTTAACTGTTGCTTTAAGCTTCTGAACCAGAAGGTGCAGCTAGACACTGTGCTGAGCTAAGTGCACAGTGCACACACACTCCAATGCATGGAGCTCTGGGCAATTGCTCTTCTTCTTCTTCTTCTTCTTCTTCTTCTTCTTCTTCTTCTTCTTCTTCTTCTTCTTCTTCTTCTTCTTCTTCTTCTTCTTCTTCTTCTTTTCTGATGGAATCCCTTTATGTGTGCTTTAAAAATGTGTTCTTAGTCTTTTCAACAATCTTTAGGTAAATCGTTGATAGAATGGTTCAAATAATTTCATTCCTTGTGGCAACCTGAATTTCTGAGGTAGAAATATGATTTTATTGAAGCACTGAGGTCATCAGAACCGCATTTCTTCTCCATCTCTAGGTTCTGGAAGCATGAGTCCTCTTTTCTTCCTGGCCACCCTTTGCGTGGGGGTGGTATCAGCAGCTCCAACACATGATCCCAGTTTGGATGCTGAATGGCATGAATGGAAAACAAGACATGGGAAAACATACATCACGGTTGGTGCCATGAAAACTACCAGGGGCAATACAGAGACCATGGTCCTGGCTGTGTCAAGTGTATAGAGTTTACATAGTGAAAGCCAGTTTCTTCAGGGCACGACCACAGTTTAGGAGCTATAATAGCAAACCACACTGTTGACTGGGGATTGGATTGTGGCTTCCAGGGGTGTACGGCCTCCCTGGGTTCCCACCACCTGTAGCAATAGGTCCACGAGGGAACGAGCATTGGGCGTACAGTAGAATGACCACACGCTGTATTGATTCCAGCATGAAGAAGGACAGAAGAGAGCAGTGTGGGAGGACAACAGGAAGGTGATTGAGCTGCACAACGAGGACTACGCCAAGGGAGTGCATGACTTCAGCATGGAGATGAACGCCTTCGGGGACTTGGTGAGTGCACACGGATGACAGAACGGGATCTCCTCTCTTCAGCTCTTCGTCAGCCATCTCTCCTTTGCAATGATTTCTTTATTCTTTCTTGAAGACCAATACAGAATTCAGGGAATTGATGACTGGCTTTCAAAGCATGGGATCCAAGGAGATGGATGTGTTCCAGGAACCTCTGCTGGGTGATATCCCCAAGTTTGTGGACTGGAGAAATCATGGCTATGTGTCTCCTGTGAAAAACCAGGTAGGACATTTCATATTCTCAGTGTCATTGTCCAGTTGGAAGCCAGGCAGGAAACGCCATTCTTGATTTGCTCACTGTGGATCTGCATACACCTCGCTGTGAAATTATTGTATCATACGAATTACTGTCGAACATCTATGTTAATTTTGTAGGTGACAGCTTTTTCTTTCTTTTCTAGGGTCAATGTGGTGCTTGTTGGGCATTTAGTGCCGTTGGTTCCCTAGAAGGACAGATGTTCCGGAAAACAGGCAGACTGGTTCCTCTGAGTGAACAGAACCTAGTGGACTGCTCCTGGTCGTACGGGAACAGCGGCTGTGACGGTGGCTTGATGGAGTACGCCTTCCAGTATGTGAAGAACAATGGGGGCTTGGACACCAGGGACTCCTATCCTTACGAAGCACGGGTAAGAAGTAGTCCTGTGTTGTTATTCTAGCTTAGGTTTTATACAGCATAAGAATTATGCAGATGATACATTATCCTAAACATTCATCTTTCCATGGTAGAATCCATCCTATTAAACCCTGAGTGCTGCTGTTAAAGTGTCAGCCTGTGCGTGCTGGTCTGATTCCATGGATTGTCATTGGCAGAACATGAGCTAGTTTCTACCAGCCACTGAAACCTACCAGCTCATCAGGTCATGTGAAATTTTATGAACACAGAAGCTTGGAGACCCTCAGCAGCATGTGCTGAGTCACCTGTGTGGATGGCAGCTGAGCCGAGCGGAGTTCTCACTCAGGGTCCCCAGGAGGTGGACGGCAATAACCATGATTTTTTTTTTAACCTCTGTCTTTCAAAGAATGGAACCTGCAGGTACAATCCTAAGAATTCTGCTGCTAAAGTCATGGGCTTTGTGAAAATCCCACCAAGTGAATATGTCCTCAAGAGGGCTGTGGCCACCGTGGGGCCCATCTCCGTTGGAATTGACACCAAACACCATTCCTTCCAGTTCTACAGGGGTGGTAAGTGCTTTCCAGGAATCATACGAAGCTGTGCCTCCACCACGGCTCATCATCTTTATGTCTTATTTTCACATAAACACCTTGAGTTTTAAATATTACATTCAAAGGGAGCAATATTTATGATTTGGTTTTGCTTGACATTAAGAACAATCCTATGAACTTGTGTCCAAGGTTGTCTTTTAATTAGCAAGGTGAGGTCTTATATGGCATAGTTTTATTGAATTTTCTGTCTTTGCTTAATCTTTTAAGATTTTAATAGCTAGTCCATTTCTGTAGTTCCTTCTCAGGGGTGCTTCTGGATTCCTGTATTTTGTATTTTCATGTGGTTTCTATGGACTGACATACTTTGTAAGCAGGTCGAGATTTCTTACATCCATTCAAGCAAGTGTTTTCCCTGAGGATTTTTGCAAACCTTTATTTCTGTTATGTTACATAAGAGTTTATGTCCCGGGGCTGGAGAGATGGCTCAGTGGTTAAGAGCACTGACTGCTCTTCCAGAGGACCTGGGTTCAAGTCTTGGCACCCACATAGCAGCTCACAACGGTCTGTAACTCCAAGATCTGACATCCTCACATGGACAATCATGTAGCAAAATACCAATGCAAATAATATATATGTGTATATATATATATATATATATATATATATATATATATATATATATATAGAGAGAGAGAGAGAGAGAGAGAGAGAGAGAGAGAGAGAGTTTATGTCTCAAGTTTTGCTAACACAGGATCACTCCCGTCTGTATGACATTGTACCAAAATTAGAAATTTTCCATTATTGTGGGTGGACAGCAGTCACAGTGGGGTTACTGGAGCCTCTAATTTGGCCTTGATTTTGTCTCTCAGGCATGTATTATGAGCCAAACTGTAGCAGCAGTAAACTGGATCACGCCGTCCTGGTGGTTGGCTATGGTGAAGAATCAGATGGCAAGAAATATTGGCTGGTCAAGAACAGGTATAAATAACCAAAAAGCATTTATGTAGGAGACACTAAAGGAAAGAACTGTTGGCAGGCAGTATTTGGGTGCAGGTGTTAGCAATTTACCCCACATATTTTAAATACAGAAGTTTCAAGTTGTGGTTATAACGATAAGACTCTCATGGTTTGGAGAGTGTTAAGATGGAATTTGAACCCATGCATTTCTAGTTCTGAGCTAAATGGGGGTGGGAAGATGCCCTGTCCTATCGCTGCTGTGGTTCACAGTCGCGTGTAATCAGGTGGTGACCTCTGCCTTCTCCCATCCTGTCTGTCAAGTGTGGCCTTAACTCTTAACTCTTAACTCTGTTTCATGGGAGTTAATGTCATGAAGCCTCTGTGCTGTGTTCTTTCCTCCTAATGGCGAATATGCTCTTCTTCCAGCTGGGGCGCAAGTTGGGGCATGAACGGCTACATAAAGATGGCCCGAGACCGCAACAACAACTGTGGAATTGCGACACATGCCGTGTACCCCACTGTGTGAGCTGCTGGGCAGCAACAAGGAAGAAGTGGGGAATGACACGGAGGAGGGGGGCTCCCCTTCCTGGACCAGCCTCTGCTGTGGGGGAGTGACACCTGAGTCACTGTGGATCCACACTCGATGTGACTTCTGGGGCATTTTTCTCCAGTCAAATGTGACTGCCGCTCTGCTACTGTGAGCAGATTTGCATTAATGAGTTATGAAATTTCGGTTTTTTACAAGATGTATACACTTCTTATAAAACCTACATTTAAAAGACTGATGGGGATTCCTTCTGTCTTAGTTGCCATGGCTTCTCTTAGTCACACGTGATTCAGTGGCACAGAGGAGGTGGCGGTGGCGTTTAGGGCAAAAAGTGGGTGACTTTGTCATCAGGTCAATAATCCCGTCATGATCAGATTTTGAGGTACTCGCCATCAATCAGGGTCTAAAAGCATGTGAAACTTTCAGAATTTTAAAGTTTTAATTCACATATATTTCAAAGTTTAAATTATTTGCCATTCTGTGTAGCGAGATGGCACTTTGGGCTGTTCCATGGAACTGGGCCTGGGCCTTGACCCCCTTTTAGAGACGTCAGTTCTGAGTTCTGTCTGTCTCGTCACCTTGTAGCCAGGTCTCTCGTGACAGGATGCTTGCATGCTGAAGCGACATCTTCATAACCTACAGGGTTTTACAACACAGGAGCGTGGGATGCTGCTATTCTACCACTTTTCTTCATAGTTATTATTGATATCTTTTAGCACACATAACAGACAGGCATGAGCTCAGAGACCCAGTGAGCCAGCTATCTTGGAACTGCAGAAGAAACACAGCTTATCCTGTCCCCGGGCATTTGGTGATTACAAAAAGAAAAAAACAAAAACAAAAGCAAACAAAGAAAAGCAAACAAACAAAAACCAGTCTTCCTGCTGTTCCTGCAGCTTCAAAAACAGTTCACCTAAAGAGTACAATTAACTTCCCCATTCTTCCCTTAAAGAATTCTTCTTCCCCTTTTCCTGTCCTTAGCTACTAAACAGCAAGCTTTGAAGCAGGTATCTGCTCTCTCTTGAACTTTGGTCGATGAGTGAGTGTGTCCTGTGTCCTGATTACCCTATGACTAGAACTTGAGGAACCACCCCTCTGGCTTTAATAGATCCTGCTCTAGCTGGTTTTTTTTTTTTTTTTTTTTTTTTTGGTTTTTCGAGACAGGGTTTCTCTGTAGCTTTGGAACCTGTCCTGGAACTCGCTCTGTAGACCAGGCTGGTCTCGAACTCACAGAGATCCGCCTGCCTCTGACTCCCGAGTGCTGGGATTAAAGGCGTGCGCCACCATCGCCCGGCTCTAGCTGGTTTTGATCACCAAAGTCTCATCTTCGGTTTTTTCCTACAAACTGACCGATTCTTAAGGTCCACACAGGGCAGAGCTGAGCTGGAGGAACATCTGGTTCTTTAGAGAAAGGAGTGCTGCCGTGATGTGCGTGCTGTGCACTGCAGTCAGGTAACGTGATACGTGACGCTGAGATTCGGTTCCAGATGTGGACACATGGCCATCCTGCTGAGCTGTAAGAGCTGACACCTGAAGGTCAGGAACAGCCATTCAGAGGGAAGAGCAGGGTCAATGGGCCTGAGGAAGTGACAGTTAGCTTTGTCTATAGCAGAGAAAGAACGGTGAGTGTGCCCAGGCCCAGATCCTGGCAGTGGAGGTGCAGGTGATGAGTGTTGCAGGGTGTGGTCAGAGAGGGGAGTGGCTTGCAGATGTAGGGCGGAGTTTAGTGTGACCCAGGCCTGTGTGGCAGGTAGGTGTGAAGACGGCCTTACCGTGAGAGCTGTGTCTGACGGTCAGGGGTGCAGGGGAAGCTGGACCCTTGCCAACAGGAATCATTAGCAATACTCAACTTCACATTGAGGGAAAAAAAACAGGATACCTAAAGCAATCCTGGACAATAAAAGAACTTCCAGGGGTATCACCTTCCCTGATTTTAAGCTTTCCTATAGGGATATAGTAAGAAAAAATAGATGGACAAGTGGACGAATGGAACTGAAGTGAAGACATAAATCCACACGCCTATGAACACTCCATTTTTTTTCTTTTTTTTGATATTTCTTTTTTTTTAATTTATTATTTTTAGAATAAAGAAAAAAAACAAATTTCCACCTCCTCCCAGCCTCCCATTTCCCTCCCCCTCCTCCCACTCTTCTCCCACTCCTCCCACCCCTCTCCCCTTCCCCCCACTCCTCTCCCCCTCCCTCTCCAGGCAGGGAACCCTGACTGCTCTTTGAACACTCCATTTTTGACAAAGAAGTCAAACGTATACAACAGATGAAGACTCTATGATGACTGTTGGGGTAGTCATCAATCTGATTACAGGGGAAGGCCAGTTTAGGGACTTTCTAAACTGCTAGGAGTCTTAGCTGGGTCATTGGGGATTTCCCTAGCACCAGATTTCTCCCTAATCCCATCATGGCTATCAATATCTATCAAGATATCTTTCATTGCTCTCTCACTCCTTCCCTCCTTCAACTAGGCCATTATGTTCCCTCATGTTCTCCTCCCCTATTCTTTCCCCTTTATTGCCCCCTTCTCCCAGTTTACCCAGGAGATCTCATCTAATTCCACTCCCCAGGGCGATCCGTGCATCCCTCTTAGGGTCCTCCTTGTTACCTGTCTTCTCTGGAGCTGGGGATTCTGATCTGGTCATCCTTTGCTTTATATCTAACATCTTCTTATGAGTGAGTACATGCCATGTTTGTTTTTCTGGGTCTGGGTTACCTCACTCAGGACGGTTTTTTCTAGTTCCACCCACTTGCCTGCAAATTTCATGATGTCATTGTTTTTCATAGCTAAGTAGTACTCCATTGTGCAAACATGCTGCATTTTCATTATCCAGTCTTCTGTTAAGGAGCATTTAGATTGCTTCCAGATTCTGGCTATCACAAATAATGCTACTTGATGGAACCAGACGCAGAGATTCACAACCAACCACCAGGCCAAGCTCAGGGAATCCAGTCAAAGAGAGGGTGGAGGGAATATGTCAGCAAGGGAAGTCAAGATCATGAAGGGAAAATCTACAGAGACAGCTAAATCAAGTTTGTAGGAACTCATGAACTCTAGACCAACAGCTGTGGAGCCTCCATGGGACCGAACTAGGCCCTCTGCATGTGGGAGACAGTTGTGTAGCTTGGTCTATCTGAGGGGCCCCTGGCAGTAGGACAATGATCTATCCCTGGTGCATGAACTGGCCTGTTGGAGTCCATTCCCTATGGTGGGATGCCATGCTCAGCCTTAATACGATGGGGAAAGGCTTGGTCCCACCTCAACTTAATGGCCAGGCTTTGTTGACTCCCCATGGGAGACCTTACCCTTTGAGAGGAGTGGATGGGAGAACTGTGGTTGAAATGTAAAAAAAAAAAAAAAAATTAAAAAAACAAATTAATAAAAATTATACAATGGCCGGGCGGTGGTGGCGCATGCCTTTAATCCCAGCACTTGGGAGGCAGAGGCAGGTGGATCTCTGTGAGTTCGAGGCCAGCCTGGTCTACAAGAGCTAGTGCCAGGACAGGCTCCAAAGCTACAGAGAAACCCTGTCTCGAAAAACTAAAAAAAAAAAAAAAAAAAATTATACAGTGGAAAAGAAAATATCTTCAACAATGGTGTTGGTCTAACTGGATGTTGGCATGTAGAAGAATGCACATAACTGCATATCTATCACCCTGCACAAAATTCAATTCCAAGTGCATAAAAGAGCTCAGCATAAATATCCAGTTACATTGAAAAGGTGTAAATAGGCTGGAATGCACTGACACAGGAGACAACTTCCCGAGCTCCAATCGTGCAGACACTACAGAGTGGGAAAAGATTTTCACCAACCGGACATCGGACAAAGGGTTGATTTCCAAAATATGCAAAACCTCAAGAAACTAGAAATCAACAAACCAAGTAATCCAATTAAAAAACAAGCTGCAAGTCAAAACAGAATTCTCAACAGAATTTCAAACGGCTAAGGAACATTTTTTACATGGTCGACATCCTTAACCATCAGGGAAATACAAATCAAAATGACTCTGAGATTCTATCTTACACCTATCAGAATGGCTAAAATCAAAAACACAAATGACAGCTCATTCTGGAGAAAATGTGGAGCAAGGGAAACAATGCTCCATTGCTGGTGAGAGTGCAAACTTGTACAGTCACTTTGGAAATCAGTATGATGGTTTCTCAGAAAACTGGGAATCAATCTACTGCAAGACCAAGTCATACAACTCTTGGGCATCTACCTGTAGGATGCTCCATCTGCCACAAGGACCCTTACTCAACTCTGTTCATAGAAGCTTTGCAATAGCCAGAGCATGACAACAGCCGAGATGTCTCTCAACCAAGGAATGGGTAAACAAAATGTGGTACCTTTACACAATGGAGTATTACTCAAATGTTAAAATAATGGCATTATGATATTTGCAGGCACATGGATGAAACTGGAAAAATCGTACTGAGTGAAGAAACCAAGACTCAGAAAGACAAGAAGACAAGCATGATATGTACTCACTCCTAAGTGGGTATTAGCTGTAAAATAAAGGATAACTATGCTCCAGTCCACAGACCCAGAGAGAATAGATAACAAGGAGGCTCCAAGGGGGGACACCCACACCTCCATGGGAAGGGAAAATAGGAGAGATTTCATGAGTGGACTGGGGACTAGTGGGGATGGGAACTTGAGTGATCAGGTTGAGAGAGAATGGAGGGGGAGAGTACTGAAAGAGACTTCTGGAAGGAGGGGGGACAAGAGCAAGAGCAGATATATAGTCTGAACTGGCCATCTCCTGTGACCAGGCAAGACTTCAAGAGGACAGAATGGGACACCAACCCAGCCACATAATTTTCAACCTATAGTCTGTCCTGCTCTGGGATGTGCTGAGGTAAAGGTGGCCTAGGGATTGAGGGAGTGGCCAACCAATGACTGGTATAGCCTAATACCCATGCCAGGAGAGTAAGCCCACCCTGACCCTGCCTAGAGTACCAAGACCCACAGACTAGATGGCCCAGAGACCTAGGATAGAACCAAAGATGACTGGAGGAAAAATGTAATGTCAATATAATGATGCCTGATGATACTCTGCTATACTCATAGATTAATGGGTAGCCCAGTTTTCAGCAGAGAGGCTTCATCCACCAACTGATGAAAACAGATGCAGATCCACAGCCAAGCATGGGATGACGCTCTGGGAATCCTGCAGATTACAGAGGAGAAAAGGATTGTAGGAGCCAGAACGGTCAAGGGCACCCCAAGAAACCCCACAGAATTAACTAATCTGGGCTTATAGGGGCTCACAGAGACTGAACCAACAACCAGGGAGCCGACATCACACTGACCTAGCCACAATATATATTACAGTTGTGTAGCTTGGTCCTCTTGTGGGACCCCTAACAGTGGGAGCATGGGCTGTCTCTGACTCTTTTACTGACTTTTGGGATCCTACTCCTTATCCTGGGTAACCTTGCCCAGCCTTGAGACCCAGGCAGGTACTCTGTCTCACTGCACCTTGAGATGCCATGTTTTGTTGATATCCATGGGAGACCTACACTTTCCTGAACAGGAAACAGAAGAGGGGTGGATTGAGGGCTAGGAACAATCTGGGTTGAGGAGAAGGACTGGGAGGAGAAGGAGGGAAAACTGTGGCCGCAATGTATAATTAATTAGTAGAAAATCAGTACTCATATAAAGGAATGTTTTCAGTCACAAAACCATATAAGGCAATGCCACCTGCTGCAGTGTGGCTGGACGATAAGAGCCTCATCTTGAATAATCCAGACACAAAAGACTGCATAAATTATGAAACTTTTTATGGCTTGTATAGAACAGACAAGCCCATAGAAAAAAGGGGTAACTTATGGAAATGCAGAAAAGGGGAATTCATACTAAACGTGATCAATAAACCTGGGCCAATGTTGAGGTGCTGTAAGTGCACGGGCTCTGGATGACAGTGATGGAGGCACAGCTCAGAGAAGATCACTGATCCACAGCTTACTCATGTTGAGACGGTAACTTTTATACCGTGTGCAGTATGACCACACAAGTAATGATATATATCATATATATAATATCTTATGTGCAAAGGACACACAAAGGCGAGATTGAAACCCATGACATCACAGCCCCTGGTGAGGAGGGTGAAGATCTTCTATGGAGACCGTCAGGTGCACACATACCTGAGCTGGGTGCTCCAGGGGAAGGACAGCCTCACCTCTGAGGATGAGTTACATTGGCCACGAACTTTGCTAGAGGGGAGTGCTCTGCAGCAGTGCTGGTGCCGATGACATCAGCACTGAGCAGCTCTGAGACTTCAGGCTCAGTCTGAGCTCCTCACACCGGCCCCTCCGGTCACCCTCACAGAACCACAGTGGGACAGTGGGTACAAATCACGTGGAGGGCCCAGGGGCAGTCCTGGGAAAGGGTTTGGGAACGTGGTATTCTAGGAATTTTCCAAGAACGCACGTGACAGGCAGTGACTGGGGGCCCTCACAACAAGACACATTTCCATTGCAGATAAGCGGTCCGGGGAAATCAGTTGTGTGAGCATCCTTGCAGTGGCGACGGAGATTACCCATGGGGTTACACGCCTTCGTAGTCATTAATGGATCAGACCAGCAGAGATCAGAAACACAACCAAGCTGTAGGGTCCTCACCTGTCTTCCTCCTCCCTGCCCTGAGTTCTTATTTTGCAAGTTCAACTCTGGAGGTGTGAGGGCACCAGGGAGTGTGGAATGTAAATCCCAAGGACTAGGAGATAAATAACTCATTGTAGACTTCTCACGGGGTACAACTCTAGAAAAAAAAAGTTGTTTTGTTGTTGTTGTTGTTGTTGTTGTTTCGAGACAGGGTTTCTCTGTGGTTTTGGAGCCTGTCCTGGAACTAGCTGGTCTCGAACTCACAGAGATCCACCTGCCTCTGCCTCCCGAATGCTGGGATTAAAGGCGTGAGCCACCACCGCCCGGCCTAGGAAAAAAGTAACAGCATGCAGCAGGTTGGAAGTGTGTGTGTGTGTGTGTGTGTGTGAGAGAGAGAGAGAGAGAGAGAGAGAGAGAGAGAGAGAGAGAGAGAGAGAGAGAGAGAAAGAGGGAGAGAGAGAGACAGACAGACAGACAGACAGACAGAGACAGAGACAAAGAGAATGTGAGAATGTGTGTGTGTGAGAGAGAGAGAGACAGAGATAGAGACAGAGAGAAACAAAGAGTGTGTGTGTGTGTGTGTGTGTGTGTGTGTGTGTGTGTGTGTGTGAAAGAGAGAGAGAGAAATACACACAGAGATACAAACAGAGAGACAGAGTTTATGGAATAACAATAACAAAAAGAGAAATAACAGGTCATGAATTTGAAAGGAATTAGAGAAATTAGAGGAGGGAGAGGAGGACTTGATGTGAACTCAGAAACGTAAAATTCAATGTAAAGTTAAACCAAATAGGTAATAGGTTAACTACGGTGCTCCATGGCGCAGTGTGGAAGACTTCACGAAGGACCATGACTACACCTACAGCTGCCACGGGGATACTGCCCCGCAGTTAGGGACCCTCTGAGGGAACACCCCAATAGAAGCAAGGTGGCTTTGTAGCCAAGGAGCACAGCAGGGCTCGGGACATGAAAATACCAAGAAGAAGGATCACAAGTGAGCAAACGCTGCTGAGCACAACTGCAGGATGAGTGCTGCAGACAGACCAGGCAGCGGGAGCACAGCCAGCCAGCGGGAGCACAGCCAGCCAGCGGGAGCACATGCTGATCAGGAGGAGTGAGAGGGTCCTGATTGGAGAGGACTGAGAAGGAGGGCACTCTTGCTGCATCCTGCTCTTGAGCTTAACTGGATATGACAAGGAAGTGCACAGTGGGACAGCTTGAGACTGGAGTCTGATGTGATTGGGGCCCCTGCATCATTTTGCAGACTTTGTAGGAACCGGTGTTTTCCATGATTGACATGGATATTCATACCTTCAGCTCCCCTGCTTCAATGTCCTTCCCCACTTCTCCAAAACTTAGTTTCCTGGTATAATTTTAACTTTAGGGCACTGTGAGCAAGTTAGGCACAGGTGCCATAGCTTTCTCCCCTGATATGGCTGATGTTGACTCAGGGTTATTCAGTTATTTTAGTAAGATTTTTTTGTTTTACGGGTATAGCTTCTGGTGTTATGAGGAGAAACAACCTCACAGCAAAGACCCCAGCCCTATGGCTCTTACCGTCTTCACGCCCCCCTTTCCCAAATGTTTCCTGACCTTTAGCTGCGGGAGAGTTTTGTAGATGTAACCACTGGGACTGGACTCCACAACTTCTCCTTTTGGTTGGTTGTGGTTTTCTGGAATATGAATATATATGCCAATACATACATGCATATAAAACAATTTATGATAAAAAAAATAAAAGGCATCCATGAAGTTGAGGAACAGGGAAGGGTATGTGCAAGGTTCTGGGAAGAATGGAAATGGAGGGGATGGTAATTAAATTACAATCTCAAAAGGAAAAGTAGAAAGAAAGACTAATATGTAAACGGCACAGACGCCTGCTTATGTAGGCAAATTTAAATGCTAGGTGGAACTTCAGACACCAAGGCGCAAATGCCCAGTGAACACTGGGTGTGAACAAAGCTGTGGTGAGGAATCCAGGGCTGTGCTGGAACGTGACCTCCCTGAAGCTTCTCATCCTAACTGGAAGAGCAGCAAGGTGTGTCAGTCCAGACCTCCGGACCTCCGGGAATAGCATTCCTTCTTCCCAGGCGTGGGCAAACCCTCCTGGTGAAGGTCAGCCAGCCTGCTTCCTGACAGCCTAGCTGCCTAGCTCAGGTGAGCCCTGTGGAAGCAGCTCAGGGAAGAAACTCTGGGTGGGAAGGTAGCAGAACCTTTCTGGATGCACTACTTTGTAGGAAATGGATCATGGTTCTGAAGACCAAGGGGGGTTGTTTATTCTCCCATCAAGGGCTGAGAAGATAAATAAAATGGGATATCTCCATATGGAGCAGTAACTCATCTTCAGAGCTGTGAGACTGACGTATGTGTGGAGACTGCCATGTTGGAATGGTCACAGCTCTTCAAACAGTTGGAATAGTGGTTTATTTCCAACATGGCTTCAGTATCGAGGGGGATACCAGCTTCGCCCTGCAGCCGTCCTCAAACTCACACAGAAAACTGAGGGGTGGACACAGGACTTGGGAGGGAAGAGACACTTACAGAGAACAGATTGTCAGTTTAGGAATACAGAATAATAAACTCTGCGGCTCTACGGTGATGACTGTGGCAAGACCTAATTCCAGGGATGGGCTGATGAAGGGGTCACACTTCCTGTTCCTCTTCTGTAACAATGAGAAAGTTATAGGTCTGAGTTTGTTTCGAAATGAATTATAAAGAGTCCTAAGTAGGAAGAAGCTTATAAAAAGAATGTCACATGACTCTACGTTTTAGTCAAAAAACTCAGAACAGACTTAGCAAAGGCTTTTTGAGAAAGATCACAGCGACGTCTCACTAAAACTTATTTTCTACAATGTACTTCAGGTGAGGGATGAGGGAGAAGAGTTGGGGTTTATTTTACTTAATGGGTCAACGACAAGAGCTTCTGTCTGCACATTGTAGATTTACAGTGTTTCCTCACTCACAAGATGTACAAAGTAAACCCCAAGGCGAGACTGAGAGACCACAACGTAGGCTCAGATCTGCCCATCAAGCAGACACCAAATTTTGATGACTTCCCTGTTCTTCACCTGGGTGTGTGCAGACCTCACAACTTTTTATTTTGTTTTTGTTTTTTGTTGTTTTTTTTTTTTTGAGATGGCTTTCTCTGTAGCTTTGGAGCCTGTCCTAGAACTAGCTCTTGTAGACCAGGCTGGCCTTGAACTCAGAGATCCTCTTGCTTCAGCCTGGCAAGTGACAGAATTAAAGGCATATGTTACCACCGCCCAGTTTAAGACCTGACATCTTTTGCTGTAGCTAAAGATGTGAGACAAGAAAGACCCCAGAAAGAGCAGACAGGATGGAATGAGGTACAAGAGCCCCAAGTATCAGAACACACTTCATGCCAGTCCATTCCTAGGTTTGCTTTGACCATCTCCTCCCTGTTTGGGGATTGACTTCCCCTAAAGATTTTTAGAAACCCAGCTGCCATCCTCCCTGACCCTGGGGAGAATAAGGCCAGAGTCTGCAACCACCAGGAGACCCAGCTTAGCTGTGGAATCCAGGGGAGACTCTCGGCTAGAATATAATTGCTCATGGGGCAGCACTGACAATAAATTTAACCAAAATTTCTCCTTCTAAAGAAAAAGTAGGATTATGATGGAAATCCACCCAGAGCTAGCTAGGCCCTTCTGTCCTGAGCCAAGTGAGTACTTTCTCTGCTGTCACCGGACTCACGCATTCTGCTTTCCCGGAGCAGGGACCCACTGCTCCTTCCCCGCAGACCATACCCAGGGCCTCAGGACAAGATGGAAATCAATGTCAGTGTCAGAATGAGCCTGAGGTCCCAGAGCCTGGAGGTCCAGCCCAATTGCCCACCCAATCAATTCCAGGGAGGGGTAACTGGGCAGGGACACTGTCCTGGAGCCACAGATTTGGGATTTAAAGCCTGGATCCGCACGCAGTTGGGACAGAGCCTGGGATCTCAGCAACCTCGGAAGACCTCAGACTGTGAAGAACACCTGCCCAGCTGTGGACGTCCCAGGTGAGCCCCATAACTCTCCCAAGGCCGACTGGGAACTGACACTGGAAGAGCACCCTAGAGAGACTCCTTGCTGCACCAGGCAGCTGCCTCAGGAATGGGAATATCAGCTTAACCTTAGCAGTCTTGATGTGGGAATGCAGAGTAGGGTGGATGGGGAACCCGGGGTGTCCCCAGATCTTCAGGAGTTCAGGTGTGTGCCAAGTCTCCCTAACGTCAATCAGGCAAACTTTTCCCTCTGAGTGAGCAGAGCCTAGTAGACTGCCACTGGTTACATGGGTACAGGAAGTACCAATTGTCCTCTATTTAAGCTGCCAGGGCTATCACCTCTTGTGCCAAAAGAGATCATCATTCTCATGTAAATGCAAAAAGGACGATCCTCTGGACTCATCAGGCATGTGCCCGAGGAGTAGCATGTGGCATGAGTCTGCTGGCATGGCCCTTTCTGAAGAGTCCCTCATAAAGCCTAAACCTGGCATTAGTCTATCCTTGCGTCCCCACTGAGTAGGTGACTACAGCAACCTGTACTCAACCGTGGGACCCTCTTCATTGAGACAGCAAGGGAGAATTCTGAAGGCTCTTCCCAGTTGTGGGGCAGACAGATTCTTACCTGTCGTCCTTCCGAGACTCTCTAGAAAAGACCTTTCAGAAAGGTTTCAGAAGGGAGAGTGGGCAAGGCTTAGTTGACTCCAGGTGTATATCGGCCAAGAAAAGATGCCTGGTGATCCTACCCAAGTCTTGCAGATCTCTTTGTATGTAATGGGGTCACATTGTGCTTAAGTTGTGCTTAGCGTAGGATACCTCAATATCCAGGTAACAAAACCTGGGCCAACTATGTCTTAAGAAGTCAGTTGTTGCTTTAACCTTCTGAATCATAGGAGCATCCAGACCCTGTGGTGATCTAAATGCACAGTACACAGACACACACACACACACAGAGAGAGAGAGAGAGAGAGAGAGAGAGAGAGAGAGAGAGAGAGAGAGAGTCCAAACCCTGGCGCTCTGGGCAGCTGCTCTGCATGTTGTTAGAATCAGGGAATGTTTTTGCTCATGTGTGTTTTAAGCCAGACTCATTCTCAGCTATGTCAACAGTTATTAAGATGGTTGAAATAATTTTATTCTGCCCTAGTGGCCTTAACATCTTCTGTAGAAATAAGAGTTGACTGAAGAATTTCTGAGCTCATAGTCTCATTTCTTCTCCATCTCTAGGTTCTGGAAGCATGAGTCCTCTTTTCTTCCTGGCCACTCTTTGTTTGGGGGTGGTCTCAGCGATTCCAATGCATGATCCTAGTTTGGATGCTGAATGGCACGAATGGAAGACAAGACATGGGAAAACATACAACATGGTTGGTACCATAAAAACTACCAGGGGCAACACAGAGAGAATGGTCTTGGCTGTGTCAAGTGTATAGAGGGTTTACATAGTGAAAGCCAGTTTCTTCAAGTCATGACCACAGTTTAGGAGCTATGAGAGCAAACCACACTGTTGACTGCGGATTGGATTGTGGCTTCCAGGGGTGTACAGTCTTCCTGGGTTCCCACCACCTGTAGCAGCAGGTTCACCAAGGGACCAAGGATTGGTCTTACAGTAGAATGACTACACGCTGTATTGATTCCAGCATGAAGAAGGACAGAAGAGAGCAGTGTGGGAGGACAACAGGAAGGTGATTGAGCTGCACAACGAGGACTACGCCAAGGGAGTTCATGACTTCAGCATGGAGATGAACGCCTTCGGGGACTTGGTGAGTGCACACGGACGACAGAACGGGATCTCCTCTCTTCAGCTCTTCGTCAGCCATCTCTCCTTTGCAATGATTTCTTTACTCTTTCTTGAAGACCAATACAGAATTCAGGGAATTGATGACTGGCTTTCAAAGCGTGGAACCCAAGGAGATGGATGTGTTCCAGGAACCTCTGCTGGGTGATGTTCCCACGTTTGTGGACTGGAGAGATCATGGCTATGTGACTCCTGTGAAAAACCAGGTAGGACATGTTGTATTCTCGGTATCACCGTCCACCACCAAGTCAAGAAAGAAATGCCATCCTTGTCTTGCTGACTATTGGGGCAGCAGGCAGTTCACTGATAGTGAAATTATTCCTTCATGTGAATTGCTGTCAAACATCTGTCTTAGTTTTCTAGGTGAGAGCTTTTTCTTTCTTTTCTAGGGTCAATGTGGTGCTTGTTGGGCATTTAGTGCCGTTGGTTCCCTAGAAGGACAGATGTTCCGGAAAACAGGCAGACTGGTTTCTCTGAGTGAACAGAACCTAGTGGACTGCTCCTGGTCATACGGGAACAGCGGCTGTGACGGTGGCTTGATGGAGTACGCCTTCCAGTATGTGAAGGACAACAGAGGCCTGGACACAAGGGCGTCTTACGCGTATGAAGCACGGGTAAGTACAAATCTTAAGATGCTGTCTTTCCTGATCAAGTTTACAAAGCAGAAAAATTGCAGAGTTAATCTACTGTCCTCAGAACTTGTTTCCATGGTAGAATCCATCCTATTAAACCCCGAGTGCAGTGATAAGTGTCAGCCTGTGTGTGCTGGTCTGATTCCATGACTTCCATGTAACTGTTTCTGCTTGTGTTCCCACGGAGTGCATGCAAACCTTCCACACATAGTTCATATTGCTCTGCCCTGGATAGTTAGTATCTATAGGAACATACATGGCATGTCATTGAAGATGTGGGGTGTCATTGAAGGCTGTTCATCCAGCCACCAAAATCTACCAGCTTCTCAGGTTCTGAGACGTTTTATGAGTGTATAGACATGGAGTTCACCTGTGTGGATGGGAGCTGAGCTGAGAGGAGTTCTGACTCGGGGTCCCCAGGAGGTGTACAGCAATAACCATGACTTTTTCTTTTTTTAACCTTTGTCTTTCAAAGAACGGACCCTGCAGATATGATCCTAAGTCTTCTGCAGCCAACGTCACAGGCTATGTGAAAATCCCAGTTAGTGAGGCAGCCCTAATGAATGCCGTGGCCACTGTGGGGCCCGTCTCTGTGGGAATTGATTCTCATCACTATTCCTTCAGGTTCTATAGTGGAGGTAAGTGTTCTTCCTTCCAGTAATCAGGGGAACCTGCCTCCAACACTGTCCATGAGTTTGACTTGTTATATAAAATCTGATGTAAATATTTTGAACTGGAGAAATATTTATGCTGTTTCTACAGAACATTATTTAAACACAATTCCACGAACACACAAACATATAGATATCCATTTTCTTAATTAGCAAATTGGGTTTATGTGTGTTAATTTTATTTATTTGTGGCTTTGGTTTTTTTTGTTTGTTTGTTTTGTTTTGTGTTTGGTTTTTCAAGACAGGGTTTCTTTGTAGCCTTGGAGCCTGTCCTGGAACTCACTCTGTAGACCAGACTGGCCTTGAACTCAGAGATCTGCCTGCCTCTGCCTCCCGAGTACTGGCATGCACCACCACCACCCAGCAGGCTTTAATTTTATTGAATTTTCTGCAGTTACTGAATCTTTAAGATTTTAAATAGCTAGTCCATTCCTGTCGTTCAGTCTCAGGGGTCCTTCTTAATTCCTGTATTTTGTATTTTCATGTAGTTTCTATGGACTGACACACTTACAACCATTCAAGCAAGTATTTTCCCTAAGGACTTATGTGAACCCTTTTCTGTTATGTTACCTAAAAGAGTCTGTGCCCCAAGCCTTGCTAACACAGGATCACTCCCATGTGTATGACATTGAACCAAAATTAGAAATCCTCCCATTAGTGTGGGTGACAGCAGTCACAGTGGGGTTACTGGAGCCTCTCATTTGGCCTTGATTTTGTCTCTCAGGCATGTATTATGAGCCAAACTGTAGCAGCATTGATCTGGATCATGCCGTCCTGGTGGTTGGCTATGGTGAAGAATCAGATGGCAAGAAATACTGGCTGGTCAAGAACAGGTATAAATAACCAAAAAGCATTTATGTCGGAGACACTAAAGGAAAGAACTGTTGGTCAGGCAGCACTTGGGTGCAGGTGTTAGCAATTTACCCCACATATTTTAAATACAGACGTTTCAGGTTGTGGTTATAACGATAAGACTCTCATGGTTTGGAGAGTGTTAAGATGGAATTTGAACCCATGCATTTCTAGTTCTGAGCTAAATGGGGGTGGGAAGATGCCCTGTCCTATCGCTGCTGTGGTTCACAGTCATGTGTAACCAGGTGGTGGTGACCCTCTGCCTTCTCCCATCCTGTCTGTCAAGTGTGGCCTTAACTCTTAACTCTGTTTCATGGGAGTTAATGTCATGAAGCCTCTGTGCTGTGTTCTTTCCTCCTAATGACGAATATGCTCTTCTTCCAGCTGGGGCACAGGTTGGGGCATGAATGGCTACATAAAGATGGCCCGAGACCGCAACAACAACTGTGGAATTGCGACACATGCCGTGTACCCCACTGTGTGAGCTGCTGGGCAGCAACAAGGAAGAAGTGGGAATGGCACGGAGGAGGGGGGCTCCCCTTCCTGGACCAGCCTCTGCTGTGGGGGAGTGACACCTGAGTCACTGTGGACCCACACTCGATGTGACTTCTGGGACATTTTTCTCCAGTCAAATGTGACTGCCGCTCTGCTACTGTGAGCAGATTTGCATTAATGAGTTATGAAATTTCGTTTTTATACAAGATGGACACAGTTCTTATAAAGCCTACATTTAGAAGATGGGCGGGGCTTCCTTCTTTGTTGCCATGGCTTCTCTTAGTCACACGTGTGATTTAGTGTGAGGACAGAGGAGGTGGCGGTGGTTTAGGGCAAAGGATCAATATTGTCATCAGGTCAATATTTCAGCCATGATCAGAGTTCATTCCAGACTTTTATGTAATCACCGTCAACCATGGTGCAACAAGTAATAAAAAAAATCTAATTGAAAATTCTTGAAATTTGAATTTATTTTAATCTACACAAATTTTCAGGTTTAAATTGTTTGCCATATGGCACTGTGGGCTGTCCTGCTGGCATGGGCTGGGTATGGCACCGTGGGCTGTCGCGCTGACGTGGTTCTGGGTATGGCACCGTGGGCTGTCCTGCTGACGTGGGCTGGGTATGGCACCGTGGGCTGTCCTGCTGACGTGGGCTGGGTATGGCACCGTGGGCTGTCCTGCTGACGTGGTTCTGGGTATGGCACTGTGGGCTGTCCTGCTGACGTGGGCCTGGGTAGGGGACTGTGGGCTGTCCTGCTGACGTGGGCCTGGGTGAGGCACTGTGGGCTGTCCTGCTGGCGTGGGCTGGGTATGGCACCGTGGGCTGTCCCGCTGACGTGGGCTGGGTATGGCACTGTGGGCTGTCCTGCTGACGTGGTTCTGGATATGGCACCGTGGGCTGTCGCGCCAAAGTGGCCCTGGGTATGGCACCGTGGGCTGTCCCGCTGACGTGGGCCTTGGCTTACCTTTTCAAGCGTATCTGAACAAAGCCATCACTTCCGTTCATTCTGTGACTTTTGTCTATGCTTTTTAGGGTTTGAAAAATTTTACCACATATATTTCTTTGAATTTCGAATCAGGAGAAATGTTGGACCTGAAGGGAAGGGCACTACAATTTTGGAGAGGCGATGTGTCTCCTACCTCAGAGGGGAAACAGAACATTAAACATGTGGTATTATCTTACAAAGTACAAGGGTTTCTCTCTGTACATATAATCCCTTTCCAAATACGTGCATACGCAGAGATACTTTAATTTTATTGCTACAGCAATATCTCACTGGGACACTTCAAGTAAGATAATGCTGAGTAACAAAAAATAATGCAATATTAAAACCTAGCATTTCCAACCAGACCCCACTTCCTCCCATTGCCAACATCACTGGTAACAATTTGCCACACATTCTTCCTTTCCTTCTTTATGAATAATACACAACTATTTGCCAGTTTCGTAGATAGAGACCTTAAATTCGATTTGCCCTTTGATAATATTCTGGGATGCATGTTCTAAGATTTCACTTTTGTGCTCAGTGGTGAATGCTGAACCCTCCCATGCCTCTAAATGTAAACCGTATCTAATGGTCTCTGGCAAATACTTAATACTAATTATATAAGTCTTTACATATGTGAGAGACAGGGTACCGACACTTACGTGTTCACCTCTGAAAGATGGCTGCGAGTTTCCAGGCACAACAGTATGCTTACTCAAAAAGCATTTGCCATTCCTGGGTATTATCCACTCCAAACAACCTACTCCATTCTCAGGAGCAAACAAAAGGCCCTTCCTTCTCCACAGTCTCACCAACCCTAAACCAATCCTCAACAGTTTGGTCACAGCAAGTGGCTGAAGATAAAATCTTCCCTGACTCTCCTCTATGGTTAGGGGAGAGTTGGAGGATCATGCCCGGGGCTTTATCCCCTGCTGCTCCCGGTGGTGGTTGGGGGGGAGGGGCAGCAGGACCTCGAGGAGCAGCTGCAAAGAATAGTGGCTCTCATAGAAATGGAGGAAGATCAATGAGACACCCATATCCTCAGAGATTCATCTCAGAAGGCTGAAAACAAGATGCTTTGGAGGGTCCTGCAGGAAGAGCAGGCAGGTCCACAGAGCAGGGGTTCTTAACCTTTGGGTCACAATCCCTTTTGGGTCCACCATCAGATCTCCTGCATATAAGATATTTATATTAGCTGGGTGGTGGTGGCACATGCCTTTAATCCCAGCACTCAGGAGGCAGAGGCAGGAGGATCTCTGTGAGTTGAGTCTACAAGAGCTAGTTCCAGAATAGGCTCCAAAGCTACAGAGAAACCCTGTCTCGAAAAAAAGAGAAAAAAAGATATTTATATTATGATTCATAACAGTAGCAAAATTATAGTTATGAAGTAGCAACAAAATAATTGTATGATTGGGGGTCACCACAACATGAGGGACTGTATTAAAAGGGTCCCAGCATTGGGAAGGTTGAGAACCACTGTGTTAAAGCCCCCGCCCCCCCCCATCCCACGGGGTCCTAAAGTAGAGGAGAAAGAGTAATGGTGATTCCATCAGGGAGGAGTGCTGTCTTCCGAGTCAGTGCTCTGTATAAGGCCATGGTGAAAGCCTGAAGGATCAGATGTCAAGTCCCACACAGGTGACACAGAGCTTGCATCTAAAGGGCTATTCCACTACTGTTCCTAGAATGTCCACTCTAGACACAAATGCGGGTAGAATCTTTGACTTGAGAGCCAATCAGTGCGTTCCTTTGCTTTTAGCCTCAGGCTCCAGCTTCTGCTCTGGCTTTCTATTTGATTGTCAGCTGCTAAGATTCTGGTGGCATCTGAAGTCAAGGAAGCAGCTCTATCTGTCACAGGGAGGTCATGGGCTTACGGGGGACTAGAGTCACAGGTTTCAGGGACCTGGAGATGGTGGCTGAGCACTGACAAGCAGAACACTGTTCTGGGTGAGTGTGAAACTTTATCTTCATGGTAAAGTGATATGCACAAGTGCTGGATTTCAGGTTTGTCAGTCACAAGATTTAGCTGCGCCCTGGGGCCATTTTCAACTTCTTTATCCTTATCAGGACACATTCGTGTCTTCAGGGCACCTAACACAGGGAAGACACTCTGTTTAGTACCTGACAGAATACAAAGAAGACAAAGAAAGCAGCTGATAAAGTGCTGGGTCTGTGTACACAGATGCAGACTGCATATCTGTGGGTCCAAGCCCACTACCTGGGGTGCACAGGAAGAATGACGTCATTGACCTGCACCACGGAGCTGTACAATGTCTAGTCATTGCAAGGAGGGTGAAGGTTGAGAGGGGACTTTGTGGACCATGGAGCTGAATTCTTCTGAGATTGTTATAATGTCCCTGACCGTGAGTGACCGCTAAATACTTAAAGAGTTGCAGAATTTGTGGGTCAAAAAGTCGCATAGGTAAAGAGACAAATTTGTCTCTTCATCTCAGCCATTCTGACTGGGGTCAGGTGAAATTTCAACGTTTTAATTTGATCTAGAGTTATCTAGAACACAAGCCTGCAGCCACCCTCGTGGCCAACTTCTTTCTTCCCCACATTTCCGATACTAGGACTCTCTGCAGAGTGAACTGTACCCTGGAACTGTGATTCAGAACGAACCCTTCATTTCTCAAAACATCTCTTGTCAGAACATTTTATCAAAAACAGAAAATTGACAGGTGATACTTGAGTTTAAAAATCCTTACTGATAATATTGCCTGTTTTTTTTAGAGATTCTTTGTAGATACCAAGCATGTCAATGTTCCTTATACCATACTTGTGTATGTAGAACCAACACAATTTTCAATGAAATTCCATGTGAAAAGAGAAAATAATGTTAATTTTGTTTTGTTTTAAATTGATAAATGACGATTGTGCTTTCTAATTTCTGTTGGCATGATAAAACACCGACCTAAAACAACTTGGTAATGAAAGGGTTTGTTTTAGCTTATAGTTTACAATCCAACATGAAGGAACTCAAGGCAAGAGCCTGGAAGTGTGAACCGAAGCAGAAACCATGGAGGCACTCTGGGTACTGGCGTTTCCCCCAGGGCTTTCTCCACCTCTTTTATAAACGACTATGACCACCTGCTCAGTGATGATACCACCTTCAGTAGGCTGGATCCTACCACATCAATCACTAATTAAGAAAATGTCTCAGCTGGATCTGGGGGAGTGGGGAGGTGTAGAGTGAGTTCAGAGGAGTGGAGGGAGGGGAAACTGTGGTTGGGATGTATTATATGACAGAAGAATCTATTTTCAATAAAAAAGAAATATTTGGGGGGGGAGTTTCTTTTATAAGGTATTTAATAAGATCCAAAATTTAAAACTAAGCCCAATTTGCAATTACAAGAACATGCAGTGGGTACTTGATTGAATAATGAACAGACATTAAAATATTATAAATAGTTAACATTCTATGTAAGATTTCCTTAGAATATGGTTGAATGTTAAGTGTTGTCTGAAAAGAAAAATAACACTATTATATAAAAATACTGACAATAAAAAAGAAAAAAATTAGAAAAAAAAGAAAACGTCTCAGAGACTTGCCTATAGGTCATTATGATGGAAGTATTTTCTCAATTGAGGTTCTCTCTTCCCAGATGACCCTAGCTTGTGTCAAAGTGACAAAAAAAGAAAGAAAGAAAGAAAAAGCTAATCAACATACTTAAACTGTTTGCATGGTATTTATTATAATTTAATTAAGCGAAATGTATTATCTCCACTGAGGAGTATATATTCTCCCCAGTAAGTTTCTTAAAGTCCATCTCATCTGTTTTCAATGGAGCTGATATTTATGCCAACCTTTAATTAACAAAAACTTTTTCATTTATTGACTTTTTTTTAAAGATCCACAGGTTAAAAGTTTCACAGGGGAATTTTAAGAAGGAAGGCAATATCTCAGTTACTGCCCAGATGGCTGCACCTTTGTACAAAAATTGATTCTTCTCCCTGCAGACTGCTTTTGTAGTTCTCAAGAAGGCTACTTATTGGGGCCCTTCATCAGGTGCAGTCCCTAAGAGACAACTGTCTTCCTTGGTGCCATTGTATAGGTAAGATGACCACATCAGTGGAGGGTGCAGGAACACACAAATGTAGCACTGAGAAGCTCTCTGAAGGGAAGAAGCAACCAAGATGAGCAGCCTTTCAGTGAGCAGAACTTAGCTGAGTGGGAGGATCTTGACTTTCACCCTTCCCTTATACCAATCCCCCATCTGCCTGCATCAATTTGCTTTGAAAAAGGGGGGGGGGATCTCAAGACTGAGAGTACTACGAGAAGTGGAACAAATTTTAGCCATCATGAGAAGGTGAAAGTCCAAGACTCCCTAGAGCTCTTATCTCTGCTTGTATTCTACTCACCTGTTGTCATGACAGAATAGTGAAGAAAAGACTTTTTAACAAGGAAAAAAGTTACCAATGGCCTTCAACCATAATGAAATACATTATGGACCATTGCAATAGGCAGAGGCACCATTGCAATGGGGCCTTGGAGCTGAGGAAGGAGATAGGTTTAAGTACAGCACAGTCATAGATGAGAGGCCCAGGAGCACATGGTGGAATCTCCGAGGTAAGGAGGACTCTGGCCAAACAGCCCTAACAAGATTCTTGCTGCAAACAGCCCAGAACGAGCAGCTGTCAGCTAGGGCATGGTGGGGAAAGAGCAGGAACCTGATCAGATATGAAGCACAAACAGATATTCGGAATACGGGCTTCGCTTAACTGACTTCAAAAGACTCTTTGCTAAACCCAGTCACTGATGGAACCAGTAGAAGACTCAGGAGCCTGACTGGAGTCGGCCCAAATGGAATCTCTGAAGTCAGGCTGGCTGGACAAGGCTGAGGTCCCGCATCTACCTGGAGCCTCCAGCACCTAGAATTGCATGCTATCCTCTATCTCACTGGAGTGTCCACCCTTGACCGTTTAGAGCAAACAAAATTATGCCCCTTCTTAAAACCTAAGCATTGTCAGACTTTTAAGCCAAGACATAAAGATCCCTAACTGAAAACCAGTTATTCAAACAGTGGAGTTCATTTATCCACTGACCCTAAATGCATACCTGAGCCACGTTTTCAAAAGAAGACGCTGCTTCCAGGTATGGTGCTGGATGCTTGCAACTCTACCTTTGGCAGGGAGATCACAAGGGCAGCCTGGAGACATGGTGAGACCCTGCCTCAAAAGAAAGGGAGAAAAGGGGGTAAAAGACGCTTGCATAAATCATCAGCGTCTTTTGTGATCCCCTCAAAATCAAAACCAAGGAGCTCTGAAGATCTGCTAAATCATTGCTTCCACCCTGTGAGGTGATGGTTCTTTCCTGTGTGCTCTGCCCCTCTTCCCAACTACTCAAATTATAGGTTGCTGCTTCCTGTTCTTGATGCAAGTGATCCCAAGCTTTATCCCCAACTCTGTAGGGTCCAAGGAGAAACCAGTTTCTACTCCATAAAACACACAGAGGCTGGTCTTCCTTCCAGCCCAGTGCTCAACTGCCCAAAGCACTTACAAGTTCAGTGTGGGCTGCACAGATCCTAGACAAGGAGGCGACAGCCACTTCTCCAAGTGCATTTTACACTCACATGGGGTCTCGACTGGTGTGATGTCCTCTTCTGTAGAAGTCAGATGGTGGCAAAAAGTACAAGTCAGATCTACGAAAGAGAAACTCTAAGACCTGGAAGAGGGTTTGTGGGTTACTGACCTGGGGTGAGACTGGCAAAGGTGAGGATTAACCCCCATATACTGGCTCCTTACTATCTCCTGAACCAGGATGCTGAGCAATAATCCGACTTAAACATATGTGCCATTATCTCCGTCCCTGGCTATGAAATAGTGGCCCAACATGGAATAACCGAGGTTCAAAGAAAGATAAGCGTGGATTGATTCCAAAGAAACTCTCTAGCCATGCCACCTGAGGACAGTGAGATACTACACCAAGATACATCTGCTAATAGCAGTTGTCAAAGTCATTTTCCTACAACATGGGCAGGGAAGAGGAGCAGGGAAGGCCAAACACAGCACCGTGGCCTTTCTAGGATGCACCAATGCCTTTTGTATCTGCAGATATTTCAATCGTCAGGCACAAATGTGCCTTTTGCTCTCTTGCTAAGATGGTTCTCTCCCTCTTGATCCTACATTTAGACATCTCTTGATCAAGATTCACTCGGTAAAAAAAGAGTCCATGGATTCTCTGAGGCATTTCCATCCCTTTCCCACAGAGAGACCACTGTTTAGAGCAGCAGCTTCCACACGTCCTCTGCCCGGCTCAAGCGATGGTGCTAATGCTCTGGCTGGGTTTCCACCACTTAGGGAGCTGAAGCCCAAGGGAAAGGTAGAGCAGAAATGAAGACCTGGTGATGGAGGGATTACACTGAGCTCTGCTGCCTTAGGGGTGGAGACCTGTTGATGGAGGGATCACACTGAGTTCTGCTGCCTTAGGGGTGGAGACCTGTTGATGGAGGGATCACACTGAGTTCTGCTGCCTTAGGGGTGGAGACCTGTTGATGGAGGGATCACACCAAACTCTGCTGCCTTAGGGGTGGAGACCTGTTGATGGAGGGATCACACCAAACTCTGCTGCCTTAGGGATGGAGACCTGTTGATGGAGGGATCACACCAAACTCTGCTGCCTTAGGGATGGAGACCTGTTGATGGAGGGATGACACTGAGCTCTGCTGCCTTAGGGGTGGAGACCTGTTGATGGAGGGATCACACTGAGCTCTGCTGCCTTAGGGGTGGAGACCTGTTGATGGAGGGATCACACCAAACTCTGCTGCCTTAGGGGTGGAGACCTGTTGATGGAGGGATCACACCAAACTCTGCTGCCTTAGGGGTGGAGACCTGTTGATGGAGGGATCACACCAAACTCTGCTGCCTTAGGGGTGGAGACCTGTTGATGGAGGGATCACACTGAGCTCTGCTGCCTTTCCAGAGACAATCTTCTTCCGGTCACATGCAGGTGCGTTTCCAAGCCCCTGAGCTCCAGGCACTGGATATGGGATAAAGAGTTTCTTTATTTTCAACATCTTAAGGCCGTGTGTGTATGGATGACTTTGAAACTCTTCTGCTGCTGACAAGGTTATTTACTCGGGAAAGTACACAGTTGCCAGCGATGGTGCCAGGAAATCCAGTTTTCCACATATAATGAATGGAGCTCATCATTGGCTTATAATGTATACTGACATTATTTCAGTGGGTCCGACACCTGCACATAAGACATAGAGCTGCAGTGGTCTGGAGAGTTGGCCTGGTGAATAAAAGCACTCACTACCTACCTGATGGCTGAGTTCAGCTCTCAGAATCTACACGGTGGAAAGAGAGAACTGGCTTCCACAAGCTCCTCCAACCTGTAGGTGTGCACTGTAGCATATGTGTGTGCATGCCACACACACACACACACACACATGCACACACTACACACACACACACACATGCACACACTACACGTACACACACACGCCCACATGGCCAATAAATGCATGCTTTTTTAAAGCAAACTGTAACCAGAGACACAGGGTTTGATTTTCAAACATGACACAATAATTAAGTAAATCAATTGAATTTCATAAAAGTGGAAACCTTATTTCATTCAGTGTAATAGAAAAACCAATGCTCAGAGAAAAAGCATTTGCCAGTCATGACTCTAATGAGGAGCTAACATCTAGAAGATTGGAAGAACTCCTAAATGCCAACTCCAAAATGACCAAACAAAACAGCCCCAGGTAAACCACAGAGCCCCAAAAGAGAGTGTCCTTCATGGTCAACACTGAGCACTCAGCACAGAGAAGACACTCCATCTCATTAGTCACTAGAAATGGACAAATCAGAGTCAGAATACGATGAAAGGAGAAGAGCAAAAGGAAACAATGTGGCTGAGCTGACTAGAGACGTGTACCGCGTGCAATAAGGGTGAATCCACTATTACAGACATAGAATTATCTGCCCAGGACTCTCACTTTTGGGTAAATCTGTACAAGGAGTGAAAGCAGTTATTTGTAGGTCAACACTGACCGGAGCATTGTAAACAGTGTCCGTCGAGGAACAAATAAAATGTGGTGTGGACCAAAAAAGTGGAACACTGTTATTCAGCCTTAAAAATAAAGGCATTCGTGACGTGACCTCTGGGCGGCATCATCATTATATTGTGTAGAGGGAATTCAGACGTAGAAGAGCAATCCAGCATGGCTCCATTCCCACGCACCTAGAGATTCCTCCGTCTGTTGTGTACTGCTGTCCTGGAGCAGTGGGGGCGGGGTAATTTATGATGAACATAATTAATCATCTCTCAGTTCTAGGGGCTCAGAAGTTCATTATCAAGGTGCCAGGATCTACGAGTGCCTTCTTGCTGGGCCTTAACATGGCAGAGGGCTTTTTGACAAAAGAGCAACAAGAGAGTGAAGGTCAAAGGTCAAAGGGTTAGGGCATTCCACCCTCAGGTAAAAGCATGACCTGGGACAGACTGGGACCAAGAAACCACACCCAGAGAGGCAGAAAGGTCTCAGGCCACACCCACCAGCTGTGACAGCAAAGATGGGAGGCTCCCAGCAAATCTGTGATTTCAAAGCCAGAGGCCAGGTAGCACAGTCCGAGGATTGCAAGATTGCAATCTCTGAAGAGCTGAATCTGAGGAGAGCACCTGCGTAGCTGTATCACCTCAGGTAAGCTTCCCCAGCCCCGTGAGGAAGGGTGAGGAGAGGGATTTGAGGAGGGGATCCTCCAGGGGACAAGCTCTCTCAGGCTAACTGGACGTCCAGAAACAGGAATGTCTTCTCCAGCGGAGCCAATGGCAGAGAGTGAATGGGGCATCCCGCGAGACCTCCAGACCACACGGGGTGGGAGGGGGTGTCCCAGAATGTGCAATTATGTCAAGGTCTAAGTCTGGCAAGGTGAGACAGAAAAGCTGGACTCGTGCACAGGAGGCTGATGCTCACCTCTTCCTGTACCGCCTCTGCCAGGCAAAGCCCTCTCATTTTCAGAAATGGAGACGGCAAAGTGGACAAGGGGTCCAAACACTAACCAAAAAGTTAGCTGCAGTTGATACCCGCTGGCAAAGGGAAAATCGGTTTTCTCCAACCGTGTATCATGCAGATCCGCCATGTTCCAGGGCAAACCCTGTGCCCAGGCATATTTGATCAACACAGAATGAACTCAGCGCTGTTTTCACGAACTTTTATTTTGTTTTGGTTTGCTTTGACACTTTCTGTCCTATTGGTCTTTTTCCTATCTGTTTTTTTTGGGGGGGGCGGTCTTACTTTGGTTTTGTTTCTTGACTCTGTTTTTAAGAAGGGGGGGGCAGAGAGAACAAGCTTAGGTGGGCAGGGATCTGGGACAAGTTCTAGCTTTTGTGGAACTGTTGTTGTTGTTGCTGCTGCTGCAGTTGGTTTCTTCTGAGACTGAAGGTTTTTTATTTCTTCTTTTTTTTGAGATCATAACATAATTATACCATTCATTCTTTCTCTCTCCTCCCTCCAAACAGTCCCATATATACCCTCCCTTACTGCCCTATCAATATCCAGTCTCTTTTTTCATTTTTGTTACATACATATATTCCAAAATACACCCTGCTTAGTCTGCAACTGTCCCTTGTACATTTCTTTTCTGCATATTAGATATCCCATTGGTATAACCTTCCCTAAGAACAACGACTTCTCTCCCTCCACATTTCCCTGTTGTTTGCAGTCCCTTCTGCAGGCTGGGGCTTCATGAGCCTTCCCACCCACTTTAGCAAGTCTTCGTTATTATTCCTTGCTAGCCTTGATTTCTTGGCTAGGTATAAAAGATTTACTAGAAGCATTGGCTTAATCAGGCCCTCACTTCTCTTCCCTCTACAGATCCTTAAGACATGAGTCCTGCTCTCTACCTGACGATCCTTTTCCTGGGGGTGGCCTTAGCTGCTCCAATATTTGACTCCAGTTTTGATGCTCAGTGGTACAAGTGGAAGATGAAACACGGAAGAACATACAACCCGGTTGGTATCATACAAACTGTCCAGAGGGATCCCAGTGAGAATGCTCCTTGCTACAGGAGCTCATGACCACAGTACAGGTTCTAGGACTCAGATCTTTCCAAGGCAGAGCCCAATCGACCACAGTGTGCACACATCCCTAGCCTCTAGTCTTCAGAATGGCTACCAAAAGTGTACATCCATGGCATGAGTCCTCTTCATCCATGCCTACAGGATCACTTGGTGGGCTTAGATTGGGTTTTAAGGGGAAATAAACCCTGCTGGTTTTATGCTTCTAGAGAGAAGAAGAACAGAGGAGAGCCATTTGGGAGAAGAACATGAAAATGACCCAGTTGTACAGTGGGGAAAACCTTGGGGAGCATGGCTTCACCACAAAAATAAACACCTCTGGAGACGTGGGGAGTGTGGTAAGGATGCCCCAATGCTGCCCTTTCTTCTCAGCTTTCTTTATACAAAACAAATACTCCCCTAATGCTTTATTTGCTTTTTCTTGAAGAACACTGAAGAATTAAAGATGTTGAAGAATGGTTTTCAGAACCAGAAACACAGGAATGGGGTACTCCAGGAACCTCAACAGAAAGAGATCCCCAGACAGACCTGTGGGTGGGAGAGAGAAAAGCTACAGTTCTCCAGCGGAGGACCAGGTAGGACTCTCCACCCTCCCTCTGTCAATTGTCCACAGGATGCCAAGAGGGAGCTGCCATCCCTGCTCTGTGGAGGGACACACAGCCCCCTGCTTTCCTTTACAGAACTCGGACACGTTACCTGCTGTTGGCGTGTTGACATTGGTTCTGTGGGCAACAGCCTCTCCACTCCCTATCAGGGTCTGTGCAATGCTTGTTGGATTTTTGGAACTTCTGGGAGCCTAGAAGGACAGATGTCCCAGGAAACTGGAAAGCTGGACTCACTGAATGAGCAGAGCCTAGTGGACTGTTCTTTACCTCAACACAATCAAGGCTGCAAGGCGGGATTAAGGCACAGAGCCTTCTCGGGTGAGCTGGGGGCTAGAACACAGAGAGCTCCTACCCATTAAAAATCAGGGTAAATGCCGTTACCTTCACTGCTCTGGTTTCAGAAAGGGAGACACTGCAGAGATAACATACCCATCTCAGAACTGACATTTTAGAGGTCAGAAGCCACATCTGCAAACCGTCAGTTCTGTTGTTAGGAAGTGTTATCATCTGCACCGCTTTGCAGTAATGAGAAGCTCAGCAAAGCATGCTCTAGTGTCACCTAGCACGGAGCAAACACACGCTACTCCACAGCTAACATGTTCAGCTAAGATAAAAGTGTTTCTTGTGGGCTGATGGACCCAGAAAGTGTCACTGAAGACAGAAGCTAATTTTCAGCTTAGATCAATGAATAGCGCTGACCATCCTGGGATGAGTTATAAGAGTCCGGACTACAGACAGATGCTCAGCTGCAAGGGGCGAAGAGCGGCAGCTCTGACTCTTGCCCCCAAGAAGGCGATTAAAGTAACTGAGTCCCTTACCCCCTTTACCTTTAAAAGCAAGGATCCAGCATGTATGACCGTTGGTGTTCTGCTGCTAAGGCACGCGGTTTGTGCCCATCCCAGGGAATGACAATGCTCTTACGGGAGCTATGGCCAGGGAAGGGGCTCATCTCTGCTGCTGTTGGTGGACAATGGGGTTTCTTCTGGTTCTATAAGGGAGGTCAGTAGGCCCTGGATGGAAGTTCATGCAGGAATGATGTAGAAGACCCTGGGACCTTCCAGCATGAACGATCCTTTGATGAGCGAAAGGGAATGCAAAGATCTTGGTGCATGGATTCCACACAGCTGTTTCTTCTGGGCACAAAACAGTTTTTACCTGGTGTGTCCATTTGTCCTCAGTCTAAACACACCCCCAAATATGTAAGCATTTAACAAATTCTTTTTCCCCCCCGAAGCTGAGAACTGAACCAGGGCCTTGTGCTTGCTAGGTAAGTGGGCTATATCCCCAACCGCTACAAGTTCTTCAATACCTACACTGTTAAGTATACAGCTTCACTGTTTAAGTTGTTAATTTGCCCTGAAGAGCTTTTTACTTTACATTTAAATTGTCTAATCAACAAATTTTGTGTTCTGTGCTGTCCTCCAAGATTGAACAGGTTATCAGACAGCACTATTGAAGCTGGGCAGACTCAACTCTGAGCTCGCCTAGGAGTTTGTAGCCTGGGTAGTAGAACAGTGGAGTCTATGTCAATAGACAAGCACCCAAGCATCACCGTCTGTGGCTCTCACCAAGTCCTTTACAGAAGGACATGTGCTAATCTGAACTACTGTTAGTCTCAAATGAGAGCCTAAATCCTGACCTTCAGTTTTAAAAAATGGATTCTACTTTAAAATCTTTTGTGGCATTTCTGTCATTTTCCTGAGTTTAGAGATGATGACAGAATATGTCACTGCCGAGTACATGGAGACGCTTGGCTGAGCTTTGGCTTTGTTTTTAATTTATTTTTCAGGCAATTATTATGATCCAAATTGCAACAAAACCCTGACTCTCACTCTCTTGTGATCAGATATGACTTTGAAGGAACAGAATCTGACAAGAAGAAATACTAGCTGGTCAAGAACAGGTGGGAACTGCCAAACATACCTACATCCAAACATCAAACACAAGCTTCTTGCTTGCAATTAGAACCTGGCCAGGTCTCCAAAGGCTTTATGCTCTTACCCTGACCAGAGAACCATCACACCTGGCCACCATACAGCGATGTCACAGGTCTCCCAGGGGTATTGACACTGTGTTAGTATGGTTACAGAACTAAATTCTGAACTTTTTTTCTTAATTCTGAAACACACATACCTGGAAAGACGTCTGCCCTTTCTGTGCCTGACTCTTACAGCCCGTGTTTCTGTGGAGCCCACGTCCCGAGCAGAGTGTTTGCATGAAGCGATAACAGCATTGGCACACACTAGTGAAGACTGTAGTCCTCACGTACAGTGGAAACATGGCGTGCTCTCAGTGAGGGTACAAAATGGAGCGTGGATGGCGATGGAAAGATCGCCAGAGACCAGAATAACAACTGTGGGATTGAATCAGCCACCATCTGTCCCTGAGATGTCACACCGTGACAAAGGAGGGCTGGACGGAGGGCATGTCTGATTTTCAGGAGTTGATTTATGCCTGGCCAGTCCCAGATCTGGGCTGACAGGGTAGTTGCCCCACAGAAAGATTCTGTCACCAGTCAAGTTCAAAGGCTGCCAGTAGGAGCTGGACGTGACAGTCATATATTCATGCACTTCTAGCCCTAAGGGTAAGATAACTGCAAATTCAACGCCAGCCTAAGCCAAACCGCAGCTCAAAAATCAAAACAATAGTAAACTCAGCTCTAACAACCAAAGAGTGCGGTGCTGATGAAGGCTGTCTGCTGAGGTACTTACTCCCGCTGGCAGGACAACGTTCTTTCATTTCATTCCTGCCTTCAGCTGAAGGGCAAGCGAGACTTACCTGTGTGATGGGAGGCGATCTGATGTACACAAAGTCCACTAACTTCATTGTCTATCTCATCTATAAGCACCGTAACAGAAACACACAGAACATCTGACCACATCTGTGCTAAAAGGCCCGGCAAGGATGACTATCAAGCTTCACCACCGCCTCACAGGTCCTGCGTATCTTGTATTCATTCTCCTAGGTTTATTTTGGTTTCTCGTGGAACAGGACTTGCGTGTCTGTTGGAAGTCTCTGCTGGAATGTCTGTTCCAGTCTATGGACGATGAACTCATAGAGAAATTGCCAAACTTAGTGGGAGTATTCAAGACACTAATGTCGCTTAACATGCCCCTTTTAAATATTATCTAAGTATGGTGATGCTCACTGAGCAAAGAATAAACATTAAAAATAACATGCAATATTATCCAACCAAATGTCCATTTGCAACATGATTTATTATCATGCAATGTTAGGTAGGAATCCCCATGTTTAAGTATTAATGCTTATGTGCAATCACTTAAGAAATAACTTAGGGCCAGCAAGATGTCTCCAGAGACAGAGAAACTATGCAAGCGTGCCAACCCGACTATGACCCCTGGAACCCATATAACGGTGGAAGGAGAGAACTGACTTAACAAGGGCGCTGTCTGACACCCACCTTCATGCCCGTGCCATGATGTATGCCTACACACATGCTTTCTGCTGACATACACAATAATAAGAATGTCTGCCTAAGTAATACTTGAACAAGGACAACACCAGCTGACATCCCAGTGGGGATGGAGCAATCTCACTAGGTCCCTAGACGAAGAGCTCCAGGCAATTAATGGCTTCTGAGAGAGGGAGAATCAGTCTTCTTCGGGGAGGAGACCCCGATAGTTATCCAATCCCAAATGGAAGCAACTTAGCAGATGTATTTATAAATTTACATGTATATGTATATGTGATATATATGTATATACCTGTATAGATCAATGATATTAAAGAATAAGAGATGACGAATTTGAGGAATGTGGGTGTACAGGAGAAATTAGCAAAAGAATGAGGGAAGAATGATGTAAATACAGAAATAAATAAATAAAATAAGTCACTGGACAAAAGAAATTGAAATGTCAGCAAATCTACAGCTTATATATGAGAAAAACAAAACTTCAGTAATCCTCTAAATTTGATAAAAGTCCTAAAATTCCATGTAGCTTCATAAATAAATGGGTACTGAAGCGAGAAGCTCTTAAAAACTACAATAGCCACGACAGGGCGGATACTGAATTTCCTTCCCGATCTTGCTAAAGGTGTAATATTACAAAATCCATTGTGTGTAGCAAAAAAGGGGTAGCCAGAGAGAATTATAAAGTGCCAGCTATTAAGAGTTAATAAAATAAGGTTTTTCTTGGGGAAGCAGCGTATAACACACCGTTCTTGGACTGGTAGAAATACTTTCTCTCCTTAGAGCTAATTATTACATGACAGAAGTAAAAACAAGCCATATATTTATATTTTATGTGCAGTTCAAAATACGTTAAAAAGGCTGAGGGTGTGCGCAAGTGAGCGTTTGTTAGTTTGCATGAGGCCCTGGATTTTATCTCCAGAGCCACAAAAGAAAAACGTGCCAAAAATAAAAATGTCCCTAAAGACGTTTGCGGAAGCTGTACTTGTAACAGCAGGAAATGCCGAGGTGTTACGGCAGGTGACTACAGCCCTCAGAGTCATCACTAATGTTTCTAAGAGGCTTCTAAGGCCATTGAAAAGGAGCTGTGTCATGGTGGGATGTTTAAAAACAGCAGCAAAGAAAAGCATACTGTCCATATCATCGCAACCATACAGACAACGTCAAAAAATGGCTGAAAGGGCAGACCAGCAGCAACTTCTCATTGCATGAGATGCCCTGACAGCCAAAGGGCCCACCCCTGCCCCAGGCAGGGCTAGTACTGGGCTCGCTTTCTGCAGGGGCAGATACACAGCCGCAGCAGCAGCTGCGCGGACCCCTGCCCCACCTCCAGGCCAGCTCTCATCTCTCTGTGAGTGTGAGCATACTGATCACAAACCCATGTGATTTGGGGAAGCGGCCTGTGTGGCTCCAGGGATGCTCCTCCCTCTCATGGGACACGGGACACCAAGCTGATGCCTCAGAACCAGGGCCCCTGCTGCTCTCTCTGCTCACAGTGAGAAGATATACACGCAGCCGAATCAGCCAGATTCTGGGGGCAGAGAATTCTTTTCTACATACATGTGCATAAATAAAAACACAAACATGTCTACATATAGACATACACATACACCCTTATTCCTACACACATGTGACTTAGCACTTGCAGGTGGTTATGTACTTATGCATATGACTTACAGGCATGTTTCTGCACATATATACAAACTTACACTTAACATGCATGTACATGTTTATACTCAAGGTATACATGCTAATGTATGTGCAGGTACCATATTTAAAGGATTAACATGAAAATAGAACAGACCTTACGGGTGGACTGGGAGCAGGTGAGACAAGAACGGGAGGACCAGGTGGGGCGGGGGAAGGGAAATGATAGGGTTGAGAGGGAATTCAGGGAGAGACAGCTGGAATTAAGGGGCATTTGAGGGATGATATGGAAACCAGTGCACTGAAAACTTCTTCAAATATTTGAAGGTAATCCTAATGAGGTCTCCTAATAATGGGAGAAACAGGTACCAAAAGGCCATCTCTTGTCATTACACAAGTCTTTCAGTACCAGAACTTGGTTGCATTCAATTGAATTGTTGGCCAAGGGGATTACATAAAAATCCCAAAACCCGGGCTGTTGCGAAGACAAGGGGTTGCTCTCCATAAACTGACTGTGGGCCCCACTGCTGAGGACAACACTCACACAGACTCATTGAACATGGAGAAGTTGAGCTAGGGCCTATATGAAACCTTCACCACTATGTTGTTGTGTCTTTGGTGAGGGAAGGTGCTTTGAAGGCTACCAAAAGAAAACAGAAATACCAATCCAACCACAAAACCTTTGATATACATTTTTTCCTGCTTGCAAAATATGTTAGGGCAATGGTGGACTAGAACTTGTGGGAATAGCCAACCAATGTCTGGTCTGACTTAAGGGCCCACTCCATGAAATGAAGATTCCCAACACTGCTTGGGCAACCAAGAACCAGAGACTGGATGGGCCAGAGATCTTCTTCTCGCTACTTCTACTTCTTCTCCTTCTTTCTTCTCCTTATTCTTTCCCTTAATCTTCTTTTTATTCTTCCTCTCCTCCAGCCTCCCTTCACTCCACTTTCTGCCCTTGCATGAAAAATAAAGAAGATGCAGAGATAATGTACTTGAGTTAATTTTTTTACCCTCAGATCGTCGCCTGCCATAGACTTACAGTTAGTTCTGAGTCCTGAAGGGGTACCAAGGCTGGTACCCAAGGCCTCCGATAATAATTAATATAAAGTATATACTATGTCTTATTCAGTCATCAACAGAGAAGCTTCCTCTGGCAGCAGTCAGGAAATGATACAGAGGTCCACAGAGAGACATTATGTGGAGAAAAAGTCTAAATGGGACGTCTCCATCAAATCCCTCCCCTCTGATCCCAGGGAACCCTGTGGAGGAGGAGATGGAAGGAGTGTAAGAGCCAGAGGGGATGGGGGACACCAGGAGAATAAGGCCCACTGAACCAACTAAGCAAGGTGCAGCTGAGCTCACAGAGACTGAAGCCAACAGGGCCACCGTGAGCCTCCACTAGGTCCTCTGCATAGAGATTGTAGCTTTCCACTAGTGCTTTTTGGGACTCCTGGGTGTGAGAACTGATGAATCTCTGATTCTTGTGCCTGTTCCTGGGACTCTTTTTTTTTCTGTTGGATTGCCTTGTCCAACTTGAATATGATTTTTTTTTTTTTTGCTTTATCCTATTATGTTTGATTTTGTCACGTTTGGTTGCTGTCTCTTAGAAGCCTGTTCTTTTCTAGTGAAAGACTGGAATCAGAGGGGAGGGGAGCTGGAGAGGAACTGGAAGGGATAGAGGGAAGGGAAACTATAATCAGGATATATTGTATAAAAGAGTCTATGTTCAATAAAGGGAAACAAATGGGAAAAAAAATGAAGGATCCACATGAGGCAGAGCCATGCACAGGGTCACCTGTGGTTAGATTATCTGATTTTAGCCAAATCACGACTGACTGAAGTGTGCCGTTTTGTCTAATTCTCTTCATCCCATTAGGTCCAGACCCTAAGGAGTGTGTTGGAAGGAGCTCATCCCTAAGCTGAATTTACTTCTACATTCTGTGCTTTGGATGGAACAAGATCTTCCCACAAAGACAGATAGCCAGCATTCCCACCCCGTACTCCTTACAAGGCTGTGGACGGCCACTGAAGCCTTGAGTGCCTGGCAGAGTTCCCCTCACCCTGTGCACTTGAGAGTGACTGGTCTTCCGACAGGGCAGGCCCACGCTGCATTAGAAGCACTTACACAGCTTCTCTCCTGATCACTCCACACCCATGCAAGGCCTCACTCCCTTCTGACTCAGAACTGGGGGCACATTGTCTCCAGCAAGCAATCATTGGGACAGATGGGGGAAATGGCTAAGTCCTCCACTAGGGGTACCCCAAGAGTTTCCCAAGGATCCCTCTTGTCTGTGAAGGTGTGTGTCCGTCAGTTTCCTGTTACCTTAGCAAATAACTAAGATACTCAACTTATACAGAGTAAAGATGTATTTTGTGGATCCGGAAGTTTGGGTTCATGGCCGGCTGGCTCCACTGTTCTGGACACGTGCTAAGATGGGAGACCATAATGGGACACATGTAGAGGGCACCTGTCTCTGGCCCTCAGTGCTGGGGTTGGCCAAGTGGGTGCTAGGGATTCTCACTCGGGTCTTCACGCTTGCGGAACAAGCTCTTTTCCTCACTCAACTGTCCTCCAGCTCTTTCACCAGCTGAGGAAGGATCTCAAGTAGCTGAAGCTGGCATTGACTCCTTAAGTGTCCAAGGTGACCTTGAGCCTCTAATCCTCCTGCCTGCGCCCCTTAATTGGTTGGATTACAGGCACGTACCTACACATGCAGTTAGGCACAGGCTAACGGCTCTGGCATCTTCCAGTAGTGCAACGATGGGGACCCAAACCTTTATGGATCTTTGGGGAAGCATCTCAGATGCCAGCTATTAAAAAAGGTGATGGTTACTCCTTGACATCTTTTCAGGGGATCTTCCTGGTTCAACTCTGGCCAGAGGATTCACCGAAGACAAGGACCTCCGTCCTAAGGACCATGTCATCTAATTTTATAAATAAAGAAGCACTTAGACCAAGCACAGTGCTTTCCAAGGGCTGAAGGTTAGTTAGATTGTCTGCATTCTAGATTAGTTGGTGATGTGGAACAGAACACTGGGAGCCAAACTTAAGAGAGAACAACTTCTTCTGAATCAAGGACTAACCAATCAAATGCAATACGCAACAGTTTATTTATAAAACAAAAGAAAAAAAACAAACTTAATTCTTTTACGACATCTTATAGATTAAGTAAAAATACCAGTATTAATATATATGTATATACATAGTGCATATATATATGTACAGATGATACGGTAACGTAACATGCTTCTCAGGACAGAATTAAAACATGTTCCTTCATAGTGATTTAGAATTCAATCACAATCTCAATCACCCCAAGAAAACTTGTTTCTTCTCTTTTCTTTCTCTTTCAGACTTCAAGTACAGGAAGTGATCAAACCAGGATCTCAACATAGGACCCATCTGCTATGCGCCAACGACAACGGACTGCCACAGATTATGAGCTGGGGTCTTCGGAATTCTTAACACGGGTCTCCATAACCCTACACTGTGTCAACCTTCTACCTGAGATGGGAGGGAGCGGTGAGGCATGACGGTCAGTAGGTTTCATGTACATGTATGTTCACATGGATGTCTTAACAAAAGCAACTTAAAAGATGTCTTCTTACAGCAACACTGGCCATGAACACTCTGGGGGGAGGATTCCTTTTTCCTCTTTCCTTGCCAAATGAAACACAGAGCCCCCTCCCTAGAAAAAAAAGGGGGGGGGAGAATACCAAACCAAAACCAACAACTCAGAGTGAAGCACCTCTGGCGATGATCAGCACACAGCAAGGGACAGAGAGGTAGCATTTCCTTGGTGACAGCGCCGGGCTGACTCAGACGATTTCAACACACCCTCTTCTGCAAAAGGCACTCACACACTGTCTGTTTATAAATCATACAGTGGGGTCCAGGCATGGGAGCCTCTCCTACAAATATAAAAGAGATAGGCTGAGGAGCTGCTACAGCAGAGAAAAGGTAAGAAATACACATTGCGGATAAATGTCTGCTCCTTTCTTTCTTTTTCTTTTTAAAAAAAGGATAATCGGTAAGGAACTTTAAATTTTTTTCATTGAAAAGTTTGGAATTCCAATAAAATTATGAATATGAAGCAAGGTATTAGAGAAGGAGAGATGGAGTCCAAAACACTGATAGGAGGGGGGCTAGCTTCCCGCGTGGCCAAAGCGAAGCATGTGGTCTGCTCTTGACTGGGGGATGCGTGAGAGGGAGGGGAATGGAGGTGGGGAAGCAAGGAACAGGATGGGGGGGTGTCTTCAGAAGCAGAAGGAATGTACTGAGAAGGATGGGGAGCCCCACCACCACCACCCTTGCATCTCAGTTCATAAAGACCCTGCCCGAGCCAAGGCTGCCCTCACCGGGACACCACCGAGCTAATGGAATTGTACGAGGTGCCACTGTTACAGCTTGAGGCGTAGGCCTCCTGGCCATTGCCATCAAGGTTGATCTTGAACACGGAGGAGGCCTTCAGTAAGAAGTCGGCAGCGTCTCGGCGCCCCAGCTCCCGGAGTTTGGATATGAGGATGCCGACCGTACTCTCGGGGTAGGAGGTCCATTCCTGCAGCAAGGCATGCGCTGGGCTGGGAAGGAAATCCCTAGGCGACCTGGTGCTGATGTTGTGCTTGGCCACCATGTCTGGGAGGCCCAAGTTCATGGCCAGAAGGCACCAGTCCTTCCCCATGGGGTCGGGTGGGTCAAGCAGACGGCTCAGTTTCCTCCGGGTCAGCAGACTCAGGTCTGACGCGTGGATGTCCATGCCGAGACTGGCCTGTGAGTAGACGTCGTGACACCCGAAGCAGGTGATACTGCTGAAGCTCTCCTTGTACCCTCCCATGGTGTTGGTAAGGGAGCTCTCCTTCAGGGTCTGAGCGCGGAAGAAGTCGCGGGGCTGGTAGACCATGACAGGTTCATGGTGTTCCCGCAGCTGCTGGGGGCTCAGGTAGTGCTTTACTGTCAACAACCCCGGCAAGGTGGTGGCCATGACGTTCTCGATGGTGCTGCACACTGAGTCCAGCAGGAGGCAGCACTTGATCTTCTCGGTCTCCAGCCCACGCACCTGAACCTCGATGCCCTGGCCGTGGTTGACCAGCAGCACCAACAGCTCGGCGCCTCGGTTGGCGATCCTGCAGCCGCTCACCCACAGGCGGATGTCGGCGTCACCCTCGGCACTCTGCTGGTGGACCCACCGGCACAGGTTGACCTGAACCTTGTGGAAGATGCCACAGGGGAAGGGAGTGAGGTGCTCCACGGGGACAATGCGCACCCCACCATACACCATCACCTCATCCTCCTCATCCGCCCAGGAGCGCTGCAGACTGTCTGTTTTGATCAAAGCGGGAACATCCACCATAGTCCCACTACTCAGGTCCCGGGCACAAATGTCCATAGCATCCAGTATCTGCAGCAGCTCCTCCACATCACTGTCGGGGACCAGGCGTTGTATGTCTTCCGTGGTATAACGGCCCCGGTAATGGTGTAGGGCCCGCGGGGTCTCCACGGAGAGCAGCTTCCCCAGGACGTTGGTACAGAGCCACCGAGGGTCGAGCAGCAGCACGTCCTGGACTGTCTCACTCTGCATGATGTTGATCTGCCGGAAGCGACAACTTAAAGTCACCAGAGGGAAAGGGCACCCAGGCCAGAGGGGAAATCCACACTCTGCAGTGTGGATCCATCTCTAAAGCCACCCCTGAGCCCTGCCCTAAGGTGGTTCAGGAACATCAGAGGGGCGTTTCCCAGAAGCGTGGCCCTTGGAGGGAAAAATCCAAAGTATGTAAAGACGGAGGTGAAAGTAGTAACAACCCAAAGCAAGAAATAAACACTGGCGGGAGACGAGGAAAGAAAGTGAGACAAGAAGACAAAAAGACTGGCTTCTGATGGGACCCGGGTCTAGGAAAGCACACAATTAATAAAGGAAGCTATCAAAAGAGATTACCGGGCAAATGGAGACCCTTGGACAAAGACCATAAACTCAGTCACTGTCCTGAGTCAGGGCTGTGTACATATGAACACTGGATTGTGATCATGTGTTTTGCTGAGCTTTGCGTGGAGACAGGCAATGATTTACAATGAAGTATGGCACAATAAATTTTAAAAGGTGAGAGAAAGGAGGCAAAGGAAGCAGAATATAAAGCCTCTCAATGCCAGTTGAGAGGTGTGGTTTTGTGGTAGTATCTTTCTGTTTGTCTGAGATAAGGCGTCACTGTGTGGCCCAGGCAGGACTTGAATTCTTCATCTTCTTGCCTCAGCTTTCTGAGGGCTAGGATTACAAGCATATCCCATGATGCCTAGCTTCCATAGTGATGGAACTTTCTAAGAAAAGGTCTAGAAAATTGCAACTAACATACTAAAACAATATAAAACTTAAAGACACTTAAAAACAACAACAAAAAATTTTGTGTGTGTGTATATACAAAAAAAAAAAAAAAAGCAAAGCCAAGCCAGAAATCACCTTTTCCTTCCTAGCCCTTAAAGTTTAGTCTAAGAATAATGGCGTTCCCAGGTGGGCTTTCAGTGCAGGCGCCTCTGGCTCCACCTGCTGGCCATGGGGCACCACTGCCCTAGTGCAGCTTCTTGGGACTTCATGTTTGAGCCTCAGACTTAACTTCTCCAGAGGAGACAGGGCCTTTACCTTTACCATTTCGCCCTAACTAACTTCTCTATTTCTTTAGGGTCGAGAAAAACAAAGCCTGACCCATGGAGGAGGAAACTAAGGAGCTAGTAATTCATAACCAGACTTAAGGATTCAGCCTCGTAGAACTGGCCCCACCACGAGCGTTCCTTTCTTTTCTCTCTCTCTTCCACCTCTGTTCCTTTCCTTTTCTCTCTCTCTTCCATCTTCGTTTCCTAAAGTCTCAAGGTCAAGGGGAGAGGAGATCCTACATCGCGACTTTGAAAATGTCTGGTCAAAAACTAGGAGGTAAGAGTATCCTATCAAAGTAGAAAGTTTATTCTCATGGGAAAGCCATCTTTTATGTCTAAACATCTAAATGCCTTCACCCTGTTCCTACCCTGTTCCTGTCTTCTTCCTTGCATTCGGTTACTTTACATTACGCCCAGTCAGTCAGCCAATCAGCTGGCCTTACTGTTTGAGGTCCTTCCGGGCCACTGGCTCTAGATTCAGTATTCGTTTCAAGAATACACCACTCAGACAAATGCAGACCCTGACACGATACCCACACCACTCAGACAAATGCAGACCCTGACACGATACCCACACCACTCAGACAAATGCAGACCCTGACACGACACCCACCCCACTCAGACAAATGCAGACCCTGACACGACACCCACCCCACTCAGACAAATGCAGACCCTGACACGATACCAGCACAACTCAGACAAATGCAGACCCTGAAAATGCAGACCCTGACACAATACCCACACCACTCAGACAAATGCAGACCCTGACATGACACCCACACCACTCAAATGGAAGCCTTGAGGTGGCACCCCACAACTCAGACAAATGCAAGCTGACAAAATCAATGACCTCAGCGGTTTTCGATATCCCCAGATGCTTCTAATTGTTAATAATTGCTGCTGCTGCTCTGGACACAGCCTAGCTCATGTGGCCACTAGACTTCCTAGGAAGGAGGAGGCAATGGCCCCCATTTTCTGGGGACAGGCATGCAGGATGCAGTCAGGACGGTTTCCATACTGGGCTAAGTGCCACGCAGTTGAGAGTCAATTTCTGTCATTTCTGGTGGGTGTGCTTGCTGAGGGGTCCTGACTTAGAGTGTCTTCCTGTCCACAGACACTGTCATGATGGCACCTCATGGGTTTTTCTTAGTATTTGTCACCCCAGGACTATGTCCACAGCCAGGGCCTCTCAGTTCCCTGACAGCAGCCAGCCTAGAGCTGCCAGGAGGAAAAGGGAATTAGTAGGTGGCTGAGGGGGCAAGAGAGACTCAGTGGCCCAGGACAAGAGTGCTAACTAATGGGGCCTAGAAGACAGCAGCAAACCAAAGAAAACAGACCAGTCGTTGATAGAAAGGAATTGCTCCTACCTGTTGTGAGCTTTGCATACATCTCGCTTCTAATAATTCAACTGTTAGCCTGAGATGCACACACATTCCATTCCAAACAACACACCTAGCAGTCTGTTAACATCCTAGGACCCCAATGTCTATCAAACTACTCACATACATGAGTATATGCATGCACATGCAATGCATGCACACACACACATGAGCACACTGAACAATGGAATAAGTCTCTCCTTTTAACAACCATCAAACATATTCTATTCAATCTACTCAAGTCAGGGTGTAATAGTAGGAGAGTCAGACCCAGCCTGAACCAGTTTTAAAGCAAAAACAATAAGAAAAACTGTGTCAGGAAAAAAAAGCCTCATTTATCATATTATACCTATGCATAATTGGGCATGCACCTGACAAAAATCAGGTGCATCATGGGAAGGGACATTCACATTGAGCCAAAGCTTACATAACCTAAACCTGTCAATTAAAATAGAGAACCTCCCAAACCTTGCTCCTTGTAAGCAGACTTACCCTCTTTCAGGCCTCATAAAGAAGAGCCAGGCTCTTGACCACCCTCACCTGTGACCTGCTGTCAGTCTGGTCAGTGTGTTTCTTTCTGATCTGCACTGCTGCTTCGCTTTCAGAAAACTATTCTTGTGATATAGGTAAATCAGGCGAGCCATTACTTCAAGCCCTCAAAAGAGCCTCACACCCAGAAAGACCAGGCCCAGATTCCGACCACTTGGCAGGGTGAAGAGAGCCTTGTGGGATGAGAGACCACAGGTAGCAGGGCCCTTTCTCCTCTAGCAGCGGGAGCTCGCCCACCCTTAGCCCTCACCTCGCCCGTGCTGTGCAGCTGCTGTGCGATGCGCCTGAGGTCATCCTCAGAGGCCAGGGGGTTCAGCTGGTCCTGCACGTCATACACAAACTGCTGCAGCGACATCAGCTGGTTTGGTCCGTTGAGTTTCCGCCAGGAGGGCAGCGTTGAGATGATCTTCTCACACAGGTGAGTCATGGGAGGGCAGCCCTACACAGGCAGGTGGGACAGATTAGCCGCTGCGCAGCTGACACTCTGGGAGCCCAGGAGAGACATCACTTATCCACGCTGTGCATACCCAGAGAAGTCAGCGCTTTATTGACTCAGTGAAGGACTCTATCGCTAACCAAGGGTTGTCTCTAGGCATAATCTAATAATCAGACACGAGGGATTTGATAGCCAAGGTGGTAAAACAAGCCAAGCTATAACATGCCTCACATTCATATAATCCCACACCCTCCTAACGGAAGCCACGCAGCACAGAGGTGTCACACTACTAGTGACACAAAATCACATCTTATGTCACCTAAGATGCGCTCCTCATTTAAAAAAGAAAAAAAGGCAGAACTGGGAGCCGGAGAAATGGCTCTGGGGTTTAGAGAGTTTGTTGCTCTTGCAGAGGAATGGACTCCATTCCCAGCATCAACATGGTGGCTCATAACCTTCCATAACTGCTGTTCCAGGGGATCTGACGTCTTCTGATCTTTGTGAACAAAAACAACATGCAGGCAAAACGTTCATACACATAAAAAAGAAAAAAATGAAAACAATTTAAAAGAAAAACTGCCCAGGATAGAGACAGTTCATTTGGACTTGGAGGGTGGCTGGTGATGACAGAGTCATGCCCAGAGAATTCAAAGGCGTTCTGTGCACGAGGGACAGACGCCTTGCTCCAGATTTGGGAGGAGACCTGGTTTCTTTCCCGAGTATTTGTCCCCATCTGTGGGGCCAGGCCTCCAGACCACCCCCATATGGCGACTGAGACACGGTGCCACCACAACAGGAAGGCAAGGCTCTGTGAGACACAGGCTGGTGTGTTTGCTATGGGAGACAGGGATGTCCGAAGAGGACACAGAGTACAGGGTGGCACCACTGGGCCAGAGACGAGTGCACATTCACTCAGGGCACTGGGCACCTCCCTGAGGCTGGTTCAGCCTTTCCCACCATGGCACTCCTGTCTCTCTCTAGGGAATCCTCCGTCTGTCACAGGCATGGACACATCCCTCCTCTATGCATCATTTTCTACTGCACGATTTTCTCTGACGAGGAAAGACAGACTGGTTTTCAAAGGGGTACAATTCCTTGGAAAACTTTTAGAAGGAGTCCCCAAGTCCCGAGTTATTTTAAAAACACTCTCCAGAATTCCCATCATGGTATTTATTACTCTATATGTGTGCATGGATAAGCTTGAGTCACCCACTTTGGGGATCGTCCAACTTAGTTCATCCCAAGCAGACAACCAACTTGCCAGTTTATTAAGTCACATTTTCTCTGTTAAAATGAAATAATATTTTTTCTTTCTCCCCCCTTCTTGATACATGTACATGTATGTGTTCTTGTATGTGCACGCAACGCTTGTGCACACGTGTATGCCAGTAGTATTCCTCAATGGCTCTCCACCTCATTGTTTGACAAAGGGTCCCTCACTGAACCTGGGACTCACTGACTGACCAAAGCAGCCGACTAGCAAGCTTCTGGCATCCTCCTGCCTCTAACCTCCCCCGCCTCTTTCCCACAGGGTTGGGTACACGTGTGCCCCTACATGCTTGGCTTTTCTAAGGATGCTAGGGATCCAGACATCATGCTGTACACAGAGGGAGCACTTACAGACTCAGCCATCTCTTTGGCTCAGCTTCTCTGTTTGCTAGCGAATGTCTGTGGACACTGTGACCTCTGAGGACAATGTCTAAGCTGCTCTTAGCGGTTTTAATTATAACCCTGGGAAACCTGTTGTCTTCTTCCATTTCAATTTCAAGATGAACATCCCAATGTCCTCCGCCCTACTCAGAACCTGGGTAGAACTCTATTACATTTGGGGAAAATGCAACGCTCCCTTCATATTTTACCCACGATGCGAACTCAGTCTAATATGGTCTCGTCTGTCAGCACACATCCTTTGGTTACTTTTGTTAGAGGTTATTTTTCTTTTCTGAATTTGTTACACATACTAAAATAAACAAACTAAAACTGCTGGTGTAATTTATAAAAGGAAATGTTATATGTAAAGAACTTGATACATCCTGCATTGGTGGCTGTTGCCCCTAACAACCCTCCGTCTACTGCCTTGTCTGTTTCTCTCTCTTCCTGCCTCCCCCAGAGTAACAGGAGGACATCACTTGTATACAGACCTTAGTCCTGGCTCCTACTGTCAGCCTATCCCCCAGAAAATCAAACCAAAGTGAGGGCAGTACAGTGGGGGTCAACTCCTTGGTCAAGGCTGGCATCTCCACGGTGGAGTCCGGGTCTCTCCATGTGTACTCACAGAGACAATTTGACTCCGTATTTCTTGCAGGTGATTCCGAAGAACCTTGATGTCCTTAGACCCAGACGCACCCGCATCCAGCACAAACAGCTTATTTGAGACATGGAGGTCATTCCCGAACCTATGGACAAAGCAGGAGCCGCATCAGCTCCGGTTCGACCTTCGGTGTTCCCGTGCAGGGGCTGGGTAGCCACTAGCCCCAGAGGCTGATGGGAGGGAAGCAGGGAGGACCCTAGGGACCCTGAAGACGCTCTCTGTCCCTGCTGTTAGGTGAACTCTGCTGGTCCCTTTGGATACTGTGCATGGGAAATCAGTGTGCTTTTTCAATCATATAAGCGGGTAGAAGAAGAGAAGGTAGAAGAAAAGGCAGAAAGATGTCAGAGCCTCCTGATGCAGAGGCTCGAATGTTCACTTTGCAAAGAGCAGAAAATGCTGCTGAGGGAAAGCTAAGATCAAACAGGACAAGAAAGTCACACCGCGGCTCTAAAACTATTCACATAGACCTCTTCTCACACCAGGAGGAAAGCAGCTGTATCTCTCATTATAATTCAAGATCCGAGTGCCAGCATATTACAAAAACTGCAATGTCAAACTTTAGGCTTTAATGATTCATTTTTTAAATTTATGTATATGTGTCTCTGTGTGTGTGCCACCTGCACAAGAGGGCACTGGGTCCCCTAGAACTGGAGTTACAGGCTGTTGTGAACTATATGTGTGGGTGCTGGGAACCAAACTCAGGTACCCTGGAAGAGCAGCCATCTCTCCAGCTGCCAAGTTTACGCTTGCTCATAGAGCCTTGGAACACGGTACGGAATGAATGTGGTCTGTTCTCCAGGGGTGCCTCCATTATAGAGGCTCTGTCCCCAGGGAGGTGATGTGTCTAATGGGGTCTTTAAGAAATCAGGCTTAACTGAACGCTGCAGTTTCAGGGGTGCTGCCGTGCCAAGGATTATGGTAGCTTCCAGAAGGTCTGTGAACTGTCAAGAGAGCCTAATTCAAAATCCCTCTCTGAATTCCTATCCTTACACATTGTCCACCATGATGCCATACACCAGGAAGTGATGTGATCAAGGGGTCCTCACAGGACTGACGAAATGGGGTTTAGACTTCTTGCTTCCTAAGCTCTTAGCTAAGAGCATCTTTTTCTACTAGCTACCCAACTTCAGGTGTATCGCTACAGCAATAAAAATTACCAACAGATTCTAAGTAAAAACTTATATTTACCTCCAGTTCTTTATAAGAGAAACAAGGGTCTTATATGATAATACTCAACAGGAAGGCACTCGGATCTTTTCTATTCTGTTCTGTTCCATCCCATCCCAACCTACCCCATGATGTAGCTTGGACGTTAACCTAAGTAATGTTATAATCCAGTGTGTACCTGCAATTGACATGTTGGGAAATATTGACCAGGGTGCTGCTACCCATGTCAATTCCGAAAGCCTGAGAACAGAAGCCACCTCTGTGTGGAGGTATTGGGTGAGAAGGTGAGAGCAGCCTGTGGCCTTTTACCATGTTCTGTTTGCGTATAACAGGTGTATTACCTGTGTAATTAGTACTCATTGCTTTGATGAAAATGAAAAGTTTAACAAAGTGGGGAAGTTCCTTTACCCGCTCCACCCCACCCCACCCGAGCAGGGCCACGTGTTCTCTGCTGCATCCTCTCACCCGACCCAGTTCCCCTGTTCAGATGCTCACCCCATCCCCCCAGATGCTCACCCCACCCCACCCCCACCCCTGTGGGCTGCGCTCACCTGTTCCTGATCTCTTTCAGCAAGGATATATCCTTATCATATCCAAACTCGCCTCCAGCAGGCCGAGGGATGTTCATGATGTCAGCATGTGTGGCCACCAGGACAACTCGGAGTGGGTTCTTCAGCTTGCCTCCAAAAGCTGAGGGAGAAAGTGTACCCTTTGAGAGTCTGATCTCCTCCCCGGCTGGTTTCTCCTGCCCCAAAGGGAATGTGCTGGCCTCCTACGTAGACCCCCTGTGCAGGTGACATACAACCTGCCCACAGGCTAGAGGGCGGGACTAGGGAGTATGGCCTCTGGTTCTGATCCTCCGCTAGAGTTCTCAGCAGAGACAAGGGCAGACTGCAGGACAAAAAGCTGCTCTTGGGAGCTCCCTTAAAGAGACCACATGTGAAGGAGACATTTGCAACCACGGAAAGCTTTCACGGGAACAAAGAAAGCCTTCTGAATGAAACCACACACTGGAGAAAGCCAAAGACAAGTGGTCTCCAACTCACACAGGCACGGCCTCTGCTCACAGGAGTGTTTTAAAAGAGATGTGGCAAAGGAGAAAGAAGAGGCAAAACTACGTCCCCTGGGAGATCAGCCCTGCCGATGTCATGAGCCTGGGCATTCTGTCGAAGGAATATGGCTGCTGAGCATCACCCCGAACCAGGGACAGCTGCTCCTGTTGGAGGCCGAGCCCCCTAGCCAACGTCATGAGGCAGGCCGCCTGGGCCTTTTCACCAGAGCCGCAGATGGAAAGATAACCCCTTCTGCTGCTGATGCCCCAGTACTTTCCAGAAGGGAGCAGGAGCCGTGGACGGAGGACTCCACGGTGCGCTCAGCAATGAAGACCTTGGTGAGGAAGCGCAGCAGGGGTGAGAAGGGGCTACCAGGGATGGTTCAGAACTGGGAGGAGGTCAGAGCTGGGAGTCCCATTCTGTAGGATCTAAGTGCGGCCAGCACGAGGACCCCAGGAGAAGCATCGCAGAGGCAGAGGAGGAAGGACCTTGCTCACCTATGGGTTCTTCAACTGGGACCAGAGACTTCAAGAAACTGAGCCAGAAAATCACTTGGTTCAGTTGGATCTCGTAGGGTTCTTCTAGACTGAAAACGATGACATGGATGGATGTGGGATCGTTGGCAGCGAAGTAGTCATAGCAACAAAAGTACACGGGGTTCCCAGAGAACTCCCATACACTGAAATCACCAACTCCTTCAGAAAGAAAGCAAAGGCTGCAATCAGGAAACATCCCACCTAACTTCAGGGGTTGTCAGCATTCTAGGGACTCTGCACAGGGCTTGTGACACCTGCAGCATGTGTCTGTGTAAGGACACAGCGACTTCTGCACAGGTCCCTGTCCAGTGCTCTATGCCTATCCCTCTCATCTACGCCTACATGACCCCCCTAAAGGTTTTCATTAAGATCGCCTTGGCTGTATCTACTGTATGTTTACTCCAAATTGCCGGCAGATATATGTGTGTTATAGGCGTGTGGGGCCAGAGGCAGACATGGAAGTGCGTGTATACAAACAAACTTTTGCTTTCTCTCCCCTTTCATATTATTATATAAAGAGGGTGAGAGCCAATCATGGAAAGAGATCAGTCCTGTCAGATTCCACAGGAGAATGAGCCAAACACGCAGAACACACACACCCTGTAATTGGAGGCTCAGCATAGTATGGAAAGTTCTCGGACCAGAAATAGAACTTTCAGCACTGGAGTCCTGGTTTGTGGTGGGGATTTTGAGTGAGTCCCAGATATGAGTGCCTCCTTTCTTCATGCTGCCAGGCCAGCTCTGTCCAGGGATGCTGGGGGAAAACACAGTTTAAAATGGGGGGAGGGGGAGACATGGACTTTAATCCCAGTCATTGGGATCAGGAGCACTTAGACCTGGGCCCTGGGGGAAGCCCTGGGGACCCAGCAGTCCAAGCTGTTACAGATCTCAGGTGATTTAGGCTGGTGTTAGATAATCACAGCTTCAGGTAATGTGTCCCATTTAAGCTGGTGTTAGATAATCTCAGCTTTAGGTAATGTGATGTTTTTCACTAAGATAATCACAGGACCTCACCAGTGTGTCTAACCTGTGGTCTGTGGGCCACATTCTAGTATAGCTAGGAATGTGATTCAACACACCTGTGAATGATGTCATGCCACAGTGTTGAAGGGTTGGACACATCTGGACCTGACATGACCCCGCTATCTTCTGAAAGTCTCCCACGGCAGACAGGACAGCAGCTCTGTCACACACATCCCTCCCGATGCCCTCTGGGCGTGCCCATCACTGTGTCATTGTCCCTGTTGAGGATCCCCAGTGACCTGATGGAACGGCAGAGCCTGGGGCATGATGGGAGGTGGTCATGTGTGAGGCCCTCAGGTAGATGTTAACACCTCATTAACTTTAGCGCCTTGAGAGTGGGTTATTATAAAGAGAGGTTGGCCACACCCCAGCTCTCTGGCTTCTTCTCAGCATGCGGCCTCTCCTGCCATGATGTTTTCTACTTGAGACTTGGCAGGAGTGCCCCACTCTACAGTGTGGGGTCCTAAGAGGGGAGGTGTTGAAAGGTGGTGGTAGAGGAAGGTATAAGTCTGGGGTGCTACACTGAGGCTCTCCTAGGTTGTATGAAAGTCTGGGTCTCATAAGCAAAGACAACAACAAAACACTCAAAGAATTCTCCACGTGTACGCCGGTGTTAGCCATGATGTCAATGTGTAAAACATCGCCTTTTCAAACTTGCTTCATCACCATGAGGGGCTGTGTGCATCATTAGATCCCCACCTAAACAGGCAGGGGGTCTGCTTTTCAAAAGGTACTAATCACCCAATCTACTTATTAAGTGCCCACTGGGTGCTAAGTGTTTTGCTAGGTGCTGACAGTGCCCAACCATGTAGTTTTGCTTCTAGTGTTAGCTAGCTATGGCTCAGGCCTGAGTCGGCCCCATCAATAGTCTGCACAGGACTTTCCTTGGATGTAGCAAATACTGCTTAGCAAAAGCTGCCTTTGGGTCAGGACTTGAAGCCCCGTGAAAGAAAAACCCAAATTCCTTCCCTCCGGGTAGGTGGGGCATACCGTTCAAATAAGCGTTCTGGATGTCGATGGCCTTGGTGGACTGGTCGTCGGCCGAGCAGTGCAGGTGATGGGACGGAGCCACAAACACTTCCAGCATCCCTTTGGTGAGGCCCGGCTCGAACATCATGCTGCGGCTCCTCACGCTCACGTTCTCACAGCCGGGGTACAGGTTGTTAATGCTCACCGAGACTGCAGAACAAAGGGTTAGGACTCAGGATGTGGGGTTCCCAAAGCAGGCAAGGAGGAGAGAGGTGGATGGTGAGGGAAGAGGTGGGTACAGGTTGTGAATGCTTACTGAGACTGCAGAACGAAGGGTTAGGACTCAGGACATGGGGTTCCCAAAGCAGGCAAGGAGGAGAGGGGTGGTTGGTGAGGTAAGAGGTGGGTCTGGGAAAGGGAGGGCTATGGAATGGAGGATTAGAAGCATGTCCATTGCAGAGTATCTTTCTATAGCTCCCAAGCCTCACGGGAACATTGGGGACCCCCAGGAATGTCTCATGCCCAGCACCCATGTTCAGGACAACCACCTAACAGGAATGGATATGGTTAGCTGGCTGTGGGCACAAGGTAGCAGAGGAGGACAGGCAATATTGGCAGGAGGCCTTTTCTTCCTACGTCTTAGTGATAAGTGTTCATGGTGTGGATACAGGGCTGAGACAGGCTTGTTTATAGCAAAATAAAAGCTATAGCTTGTGAAATCACAGAAAAAAAAACATTGTTGACTATTGCCCTCTAGTGGCAACAGGAGGCAGACTTGAAGGGAGAGCCTATTTTGGGCTGAGGGTCTTCAGCAACTTCCTAGGCAGGCGGTCAAGAGTTGTTCCCAGGAGGCTGAATGCCTCCCTCTCTGGTACAGACACATCAAGAAGGCCACCGTCCCCAAGGGAGCCACAGAACAGAGTGAGGCTGTGGCTGCAGGTGAGAAGTGTGTGTAAGGATCCTTGGAAAGTCAAGTCCCCACCAGCCTGAGTCACCCCAGTGTGAGCTCAGAACCCCCAACACTTGTCTCACTTCAGGAGCACTGTGAGTTTCTCCAGAGTAGCTAAGGACCTGCTGGAACCTCAGCCTTTGCCTCCGGCACACCTCACCCTAAAGGCTGAAAACCCAACAACCTCAGGAAGTGTGGCCCGGGGAGCGCCTACCTGTTGGCTTAGCAGCCAGGGGCGATGGAGGGAAGCGGGTGGAGTTCATGGAGGAGAGCCTGGGCCTGCGCCTTCTGAAGAAACTCCTCAACAGCCCACACTTGAGAGACTCCACCAGCGTGGATTTCCCAGACCCCGAGTGGCCGAACAGTTTGAGTTTGATTCTTGGCTGGAGATTCTGCGTGGGTCGGAGCTGCTGGATGAAGAGTCCTCTGTGCGTGTCCTGGAAGAGGGGAAAAGTGAAGCTCTTAGCAGACTGGACCCCGTGGTTCTTGGCTTTCTGGTCCTGGGCCTGCACTTCCTTCTCTAGTCAGGAATGTATTTCTTTGCTGGCTCCACAGAAATGTTTCCAAGCTAAAGAAAAACACACAGCATGCAGTCACTGTTCTGAAGAATGTACGTCAGGGGTTCTAGTCTCTCCCCTTGCTGTCAATCATCTCTGCTCGCCCATCTCAGAATCCCTTTGTCATTGCAGGACTCCCAGTCCATTGGCATTCACTACCCCTGCTATCTGTTCAGCCCCTGGCAACCTCTGTCCCCTGTCTCCGGATCTGCCTGTTCCCATGGCATCTGGATCCAAACAAATTGGGTGGAAAAACCTGTGAAGCATCAACTTAGGCATGAAATAAGATGAACTCTGTCTGACCAGCTAAGGGTCTGTTCCTCTGTGTAGAGAGCCTGGGGCATGGGTGGAACTGTCATGGCATAAGAGGGTTGTCGCGGCTCCTTTCTGGGTTGTGACGGGGTTCCTTGAGGGCCACTGTGATGGTATATGCAGGCCTTTTTCTATTTGTATGGAAATTCTGGTTCCTTCACAAGAAGCCTGTTTTGGTACGTATGGGAGATGGATGTATTTTAGATCCCTGGTGACACTACTGCCCCCTCCTGGGCGATATGGGAAATGGATGTATTTTAGATCCCACAACGTGAGGGTATTTGGGCACTGGATGGAAAGGTGTGCCTCTATATCTCCTACAGTGAAGGATATTCTGGGTCCCCGGGGACTTCTGAGTACCTGATCAGTGTTTACACACGAGAGAAATCTTCTGAGAAGTCATCTCAGCTTAGGGCTTAGGTGCACGTTTGCACATAACTGGCGGGGGGGGGGGGGGAGCAAGTTTTCCAAGATTACAAGTATTTTACAAATCGGCTGGCTCATACAGTGTTTAAACCTTTCTTTCTTCCTTTCTTCCTTTCTTTTTCTCTTTCGTTCTTTCTTTCTTATCTTGTGTGCACACTGCCGTACGTGTTAGAGGCTGCATGAGAGGGACGGTTCTCTCCTTCCACCATGAGGGTCCTCAGGCTGATAACAGACACCTCTATTTCTCTATTTGTGTATGACCACACAAGCCATTCGCAGGCCATCTCACTGAAGACAGCCCCACTGGGGCACTGTCTCAAACACGAGGTAACCGTGGTGGCCTCTAGACTTTAGTAAGATTCATAAGCCACCACTAGGAAAGTGAGCAAAGTGAGCCCTGCCTACTTATCTTTCTACAGGGTGTGGCTCGTCACTTTGGCACCTCTTTGTGGCTTTGTTTCAGAGGCAAACCCATTCACTGCTGGGGCAGTGGAGCATGCCCACCTGCCTCCAGAGCTGGGGCTGGTCACTCATGTCTGAATCATATGCCAGCCAGCTAATTAATAACCGATTTCAACAAACCCTGTTTTATAAAAGAGGACAGTGTTTGGCTAAATCTATACCTTGGCTTTTATATGAGGCCCTTAACTCTGGGTGACCATGCAAGCAAACACATATTCTCACCTTTAAAGTGGGGGCCGGGGACATCAGACCGGAGTGGGTTTCGAAGGAAGGAATCCTACATTACCCCCTCCTGCCTATGTCCAGGTTCCTTTCATGCCTTCTCTTCTGTCCACCAAGAGATGACAGCCTTGGCCTGGAGGCTCTAGAGCAGTAGTTCCCAACCTTCCTAACGTTGCAACTGGCTAATACAGTCCCTCATGTTGCAATGACCCCCCCAACCATAAAATTAGTTTCATAGCTACTTCGTAACTGTGATTTTGCTACTGTTATGAATCATAATATAAATGCCTGTGTTTTCCCATGGTCTTAGGTGACCCCCTCTGAAAGGGTCACTCGACCCCTAGGTTGAGAACTGCAGTTCTAGAATTTAAGCCAGGAGGAATACTTTCTCACAGGGATGGGAGGAGTATACTGCAGTCTTGGAAAACAAGACAGCGCAAAAAATCCTCATCCTCATGTGTGAGGGACTCTAACCACATGCTGCGGGATGATTTGTCCTGCTCCTCACTTCAAACCCTGGAGATTATAAACCCAACGAGTTGGCACACGTTTCTACAGCCCTCCATGGGCAGTCGGAACATTTTCACTTGTGGCCACTAGATGGCACAGCAGAGACAAGCCGAGGAGCCTGGAAGGCCGTTTCCATCAGCTGTTTTCCTACCCTAAGGAATGGCTCCAGACCAGTTCTAGAAGGTGCTATGTATGTTAACTGGTTTGGAGGGATGCGCGATTATAGTTCACCAGAGTGAATAGTTAACTGAGTGAATAGCTCTAAGGCTAGACCTAGCTCCAACCTAGACTGGCCAGGTAGGAGCTTGTCCACCCAGCACCCAGGAGGAGTAGCCAACTGGGGCAATGGTGTTTCTTCAGTCTTTCTCAGGTCTTATGGTGTGCACCAGTGTATGTTCCTTGGGTCTGTGGATGTGACTGGATCACACACAAGGCCAAGGGCGCTAGAGGTTTGGGTGAGTTCTCTCTGTTCAGACTGGACATCATTTGGTAAGAGAACACTAAAAAGTATGGGTTTATGATCTGGAACCTTCCAGGTGGTTGTGGGGGAAGGGGCTGTCAGACAGGTTACACTCACCACTGAGGAGCTTGCTTTAAGTGCTTGTTTAGGTAGTTACTCATTTGTTAGCAATTGGCCAGCCAAGTCCAGCACCATGCTGGCTGTCAATGGCTCCCACTAGTCTCTCCTCCAGACCCTGACACCACAGCCTGAACCTAGAAAAGGTCTGTGGGTTTACAGTTTTCTTTCTACAGCAACTTTTCCCCTGGCAAATTAGCATCCACTTTCCCACCAGGAAAGATGACTAAACCCACAGGCTGGAGAGGAAGACGACCAGCAATCTGGAGACGCCAGATAAGAGCCCAGAGAAGAGACAGCGGCTTCCAGCATGAGGCGGAAGCTGTAAGACCCTAATTATACAAATGCTCTTCACTCCTGGTGAATTTTAATTCTGGGCAACTCCCAACACTGTCCATTTTCCAAAACATTCCTGAGCACTTCTGCCTAGACATGGGCACTTTTAATATCAATTTACGGAAAGTCTGACTGAAAAGACAATCAAGAAAATCAAGTCCCCAAAGGTCTGATAAACATGGAAATCACAGGGACAAAGGTGGCAGCGAAAATGGACTTCAAGGCCAATTGGAAAGCAGACCACTCCCTGCGGCCACATCAACCTTACATTTAGATGAGGAAACTTGGTCTGGCTAGACAGCGCAGCTCAGGTGTGTGGGGTGGAGAGGCTAATGAGCTCTGTTTCCTGGAAGGAATCACGTGAGTGTGTGTGTGTGTGTGTGTGTGTGTGTGTGTGTAGGCGCATGCATGTGACAGAAGGGACACCTTCCTCCTGTTAGTTCCCCTGGCAAGGGGCAGCCAGGGCACAGTTGTGGTGCTTGTAGAGCCCACCAAACCACAATGCACTAAGAACCAAATGTTCTAAGCCCTCCATATTGAACTGGACCAGTGCAGACTCCACACAGCTCAGCCCGACCTCCTGGCATTGACCTGGGCCCCCGGTGGTCCTAGCCTGTCCAGAAGGGATGCTCCTGAGGTCCTGTGTCAGCCCTCACTGCCTAGTGATGAGCACAGACCCTCTGGCTCTCACGCTGGCATTCTCTGGTGGCAGTGGCAGACTGGCTTTGGATCTATTTCCATAGGTCAATCCCCTGATTTTCTTGACAGCAAAACTACCTTCCTAGGAGGTGAAAACACAGGGGGTGAGCCTTTGAGAACTGCAGTGACCACGTGGACTGTCCCCGAGTGAGGAAGGCCAAGGCCCACCTCTCCTTCGAGTGGCTCTAAGACAGACAGGGAACACAGCCTGGTATGTGGAGGTAACCTTTGGTTTTCACAAAGGAAAGGAGAGAAAAATAGAGGTTACAACAGGGGCCTGGAGGCTGGAGACCAAAATAAGTCTGCAATACAGGCCTTGCACCCACCTGTAATGCCAGGAATGCCCCAGTGAGCGTGGCAGAGAAGGCAGAAGGGCACAGTGGCCACTCTGCGGCCTTCCCTCTTCTCCCACATTCTCTGTTTGAACAGTTTCCCCTCCTGGTGACCCAGTGAGAAAATGCAAACAAATGCACCTGACTTTCTCTGCAGGCACTGGCTTCTGCAGCAAGCTACTGCCATCATCACCCCGACTTTCTCTGCAGGCACTAGGGAGTAATCTGACCTGCTACAGGGAGGGGGATTCTTGGCACAGACTCACTGCGATGTCCCCATGCTGGCTGGGAATACACAGTACATAGGCCCTGTGCACACAAAGAGATTCAGAAAGTGGAGATACTGTGTGTGAGATGGGGCTCTTGGCTTTCCACTAACCCCTCCCTCAGTCTCTTTGAGGCCCAGTTCCCCACCTTCTCTGTGAACCCTGGGGACATAAAATGACAGAACAGCTACATGACCCCAGGGATGCCACCAAAATTGCCAGGGTCCATTTTAGGGATGCTCTTCAGGGTGCCAACCAGAAAGGGAACCATGTGTGCAGGTGCTGTCCTCAGGACACATTTATCTCAACTCTTTTGGCCCTAAATACCATCCTGTGAGGTGCCACCTCTACCCATGGGTCAAATACAGAAGTTGAAACATAGATTTGGTGAGCAATGGACCAGTTCATCCAGCAAGAGCTTCATGGGGCTGGGTCCAGAATCCAGGCCACCTGCACTCCTTAGTTTTTGCCAACTTGATATAAATTCGAGTCACCTCAGAAGAGGGCTCCTCAGCTGAGGAATTGCCTCCACCAAACCGGCAGATCTGTGAGGAATTTTCTTGATGAATGATTAGTTTGGGAGCACCCAGCTCACTGTCGGTGGTGCTACCCTGAACAAGCCATAGGGAGAAATCCAGTAAGCAGCACCCTCCACACTAGCAATGGAAATCAGGGTTTCTTGAATGTTCTGGAAGATCTCTACCAACTGAGCTACATCCCAGCCCTAGGGTAAGGGCTAAAATGGGAGGACAATTTATCTTTTTATTCTTTGCTTCAGCCTAGAAACATCCTAAGCATTAACCTCCTGTACTTACAACCTCTTCATAAGCATCCATAAAGGTGAAACACCATCCCGTTCTCTGTGACAATTTGCTACACATTAGTGTCGATGACCTGATGTGTCTAATTTTCGCTACTACACTTTAAATAGGACTACAGTGGATACCTTTGTGTGTTAACAAATAGATATCTTTTCTTTTCTTTCTTTCTTTTTTTAAATTTGGTTTTTCGAGACAGGGTTTCTCTGTGTAGCTTTGGAGACTGTTCTGCCCTCAAACTCACAGAGATCCACCTGCCTCTGCCTCCAGAGTGCTGGGATTAAAGGCGTGCGCCATCACTGCCTGGCAACAAATAGATATCTTAACCAAAAGGGGATTAAGCATTCTGAAGTCTCTAGATGCATGAAACAGGCTGCAGATCTTACACCTATATTTGCTTGTTTTATGTCTTTATAAACAGGAGCTGGGAATTCAAAACAAAAGAGGGAAAGAGACATCATCAGTATCTGTCCCCCTCCACTGTAGGGGTGTGTGATGGTTTGAATGCAATTGGCCCCCATAAACCTCATAGGGAGCGGCACTATTAGGATGTGTGGCCTTGTTGGAGGAAGTATTTCCCTGTGGGGGCAGGCTTTGAGGTCTCCTTTGCTCAAGTTGTGCTCAGTGTGGTACGCAGCTCACTTCCTGTTCCCTGAAGATCAAGATGTAGAACTCTCAGCCCCCTCTCCAGCACCATGCATGCCTGCATGCCACCTACCATGATAATAGACTAAGCCTCTGAAACTGCAAGCCAGCTCAGTTAAATGTTTTCCTTTATAAGGATTGCCATGGTCATAGCATCTCTTCATAGCAATAGAAATTCTAGCTAAGACAGGATGGTTAGCAGAGAAAGGGTTGGGAAAACCAAACTAACTCAGTGAAGGGAAATACCAAGCTAGTTTGTGCATCTGCCTGGTGTCTGAGGAGATGTTGGATCTCCTGTAAGCATGGGGCTTACAGATGGTTGTGAACTGCCGTGGAGATGCTGGGAATTGATTCCTGGCCCTCTGCAAGAGCAACCAGTGCTCTTAACCACTGAGCCTATCCCTCCAGCCCCCAAATTCATTTCTTACAGCCAAGTGTAGAAGAAACCCTATGGGTGCTTCTGCATGTGTGCCCACTGACAGCACATGGACAGATGGTCTTCCTAAACCCAAGCCTGATGCCTCCCCCAATAGCTCACAAGAAAAGCTTCTCGCAGAAAAACGAAGCCGAGAACTTCAAGGGAAGCTCACCTTCCGTAGTCTTGCCAAGAGCCCCGCCACATGCTCGTGCTGTTCTGACCTGGCGAGGTCTTCAGCCGTCTTGCCATCCTGTAGGAGACAGACGATCAGTGAGTGCCCTTCCCCTGAAAAGCAGAACTGCATAAGACTCAAACACACCAGCTTGAGGAAGAAATAGGCGCAGCAGGGTTAGAAGAAAGTCAGGTAAAAGACCATATCCCGGCTTGTTTCCCTGTCCAGAGAATCCTTATTTTATCCGGTGGCCCAGGAAAGAAAGATGTCAGAGCAAAGAAGACATCAATGTCCTGCGGGGACGGCAGAAAGATGCTCAACCCACAGACTCAGCGCATGCTCATTCTCTGACTGATTTCCTGCCCTGAGGCCCCGTCTCTAACATAGCAGTCACGTGTGTCCGCTTCAGTGTCAGCTCATGTCTCTCAGTTCTAACACATACAGACCTGGCCCTCAGACAGTGCCACGGATGGGAATCACTGTGCCTTCCAAACACAGACTAGCACAGTTTGGTTGCTGACAATCACTGTGTGGGGACCTAAGAGTCCACAGCACTTTGATCTTTACTGTTTAATTAGACTTCTCACGGGGCCATGGTTTCATATGAAGGGATATATTCTTATTTATATACCATGGGTATGACCATCTCCAGGGAACCTTCTGGTCCAGACCTGATCCAGTTCACAGTGAGGCACAAGAGTGACCTCACGGTCCCTCAGAGGGACAGGAGCTGTGGCTGTACCCCCCCTCCCACACACACCAAGGGAGAAGGACACAACCGTTGAGCTGAAGTTTTATTCAGCCCTAAAAACCAATTTTCAAGTCAATGAAGACACCTATTCAGCAAAAGAAAAGTAAGCCTATGGCTTCATTACCAGCATTTGGAGGCGAGCCATCCTGTGGCGGCCTGAAATGCCGAAAGTCTGTCTGCCTGCCAAACTCCCAGCTCTTCAGCTTAAGCTACTCCAGAGATACTCATGGAGTCTCTCAAGCCCAGCAATTCCTAATCTCAGTTCTACTGGATTATGTCATTCTCTGCTGTGGAAAGCCATTTTCTACCTTATACAGTGGCTAACAAAACTCTGCCATCTGCCAAGGGGCCGGGAACATTCCATAACATCTAGCCGGAAAACTGCATGTCTCCAGAGAATTCCAAGTGTCTCTTGGGAACAAAATTGCCAGGCTGAGAATGAACGCTCAACCCAGGCTGAAGGTGCAGCTCAGGTGTGTGTTCCACAGAGCGGTGCTTCAAAGTCAGGGTCACCCTGTTCTTACTCTGTCCCTAAAATCTTCAGATGAATCCAACAGGCTATGGGTTGAACGGGGTTCCTTATTGGACACTGCACTCCCCACCATCTCATCAAACTGACTCTGCATGGAATGCCTTTGGGAGGGAAAGAAGCAGGATGTGGCTGCCTCAGACTTTCCAAGGTAACATTCAAGGCTGAGCTCTGAGGACATGCAGGTCCAGAGACGTGGAGGAGGGCCTGGTGTTCAAGTGAAGCTGCAGACCTAGGACCCAGAGAGAAAACAAGGAAGGCTGGACAACAGGTATCCAGGAACAGGGGAAAGAGTCAGAGGCAGGTATCGGCAGAGACGAGGCAGGTGTAGGGAGGCAAAAGTGGGTCAGGACTAAGAAAAAGGATAAACAGGAGCCACTGGTACTTGCTGGGCAGTAAGAGGAAGAGACCAAGTCAGAGGGAGTTCCATCAGAGAGAGCGTGGAAGCCAGCCACTGTCCCTGGGGTGGCTTTCAGTTATTCCAAGGCCCAGGTGGACCTACAAAGGTCCTACAGATGACTTACATGCCTTGATCATTTTGATCACATACCGTTTCATTTTATTTTTGAGACAGCATCTCACTATGTAGCTCTGGCTGGCCTAGAACTCTCTATGCAGACCAGGCTGGCCTTGATCTCAAAGATTTGCTTTCCTTTGCTCCCTGAGTCCTGGTATCAAAGGTGTACACCACCATACCCAGCCACTTCTTTGGTAATCTGTCTTCATTCATACTGAAAGAGACAAGTTCCTAGAGGGACGGGCCTCTGCTGAGTCAGTGGTTGAGGAAGACAAGCCAGTGGAGAGTCTGGGAGGGGGAAGGCAAGAGGAAGGGCAGGAGCCCTCAGAAACCATTTCTGCAAATTTGTGAAGTGTTCCATATTTTTTCAGGCTCTTCAAGAATACAATAACTAAGAAGAGAAAATTTGCAGAAAAGAAGTTGAGTGGAAAACTGTTGAGACTCCACCAGAGTGACCCTTGGAAAACTATATTTCTGTACTGCAGAGTGGAGAGGGGTTCTTTAATGTCACTGCTGCAATGTTTTTCTAACCAGTAATAAAACCTTGATTGTGAAAAAAAAAAATCAAACCAGGAGAGGCACTAGAAGGCGCTGTGGAGCCAAGTGTTGCTCGGACACTCTTCTCAGAAGGAACCGGAAAAAGTTACTGGTAAGGCTGTCCCACAGGGCAGCAGCCCCAGCCCAGGGTCAAAAATGTGGTCCAGAAAAAATGGATGTCAGCGCAGAACACACAAGGCACTAAAAACTTGGTACAGGTGAGACAATAGGAAAGACATTAACAATCTTAAAACACTGTTGAGATGATATTCTGATGCTCTACTGAAATTTGCTTCATCTGTTGTTTTTAGCGGAGCTGCTAGAGAATCTGAAACAAAAACAAAGTCTGGGCTTCGTTTTTGGTGAGGTCCTCAGCACTCGGCCACCCCACTCCTCAGCACTCAGGCAACATTGCTCTAAGAGGAAGAGGCCTGCCTTCCCCTGGCTAGATTGCCAGGTGCCACGGGAGGCTCTCAGTGCTGCACGGTCCCTGGAATCCTTACAGCTCAAGACTCTGTATTTGGTGCTTTTCTGGAGCCTCTAATAACTTCAAAATCACTCAGTGGATATCCTCCATGTCTAGCTCCTGCAGAAGGGTCAGCTCCACCAATTTCCCAGGACCCGACTCTTGCCTCACCCAGTGACTCCAGATTGGCTGTTAAGACTCTCTGATCATGGGACTTGATTGGGGGAGGGGGAGGGAAATGGGAGGCGGTGGCGGGGAAGAGACAGAAATCTTTAATAAATAAATAAACGGAAAAAAAGAAAAAAAGACTCTCTGATCAGCATCCCTCTCTCATGTTCTAGAAGTTTCCCTATGTCTGTCTGAGTAAATGGTGAGGCTAAGCGAGGAGCTATAAGGGTGGACAGAAAACCCCGAAGAGCCCCTCTAGAAGCTGGAAGAGACAGGGATCAGAGGAGAAGGTGGCCTGGAAGGATGGTAGTGGGGAACAAAGGAGACAGACACCACAGAGAAGCATGAATGGAGAGAACCAGGGGCTCACAGAGGAACACAAAGAGACCGGACGCCACACACATTTCTGGCTCTAACAGCTGATAGCATTTCAAATCACCCTTGTTTCTGTTTTTCCTATGAGGCATCATCTGAGTCGAAGAAATATTTTTTTTTTCATTTTAAGCATGCATGAGATGCTTTGTGGGAGGATCACTAACCCGTAGGTAAAGACTGGGTTGACAGAGGAATGAGGGTCCTTGTACGGCAGGGGTAAAGAAATACTCTGAGAAGCGTGCCCAGCCCACACGGGGCATTGTTAACGTCTGTGCCTACAGAGAGCCCAGCTCTGCAGAGAACAGAACTGTTCGGTCCTGAGAGTGGCTGGCACCGCAAAGACCTACACACAGACTCTGCGGCTCACGCCAGGTGTCTGGGGCTCTCCAGCATGCACAGAGACAACAGGTGAATGAAGAAAGCGGCTCTGCCACAGGGAAACGTCATCTGAAAACAAGCAGCAGGATGGATGGGGCTCGCCGTGGGCTGCTCGGTTAAGACCTTGAAGATCTCGGGGAACCAGAGCTGCGCTTCCGACCTCAGAGCCTCTGGTGGGCCGCCACATCAAATGCCACATGATCGCCTTCACAACTGACTGCCAGCAAAGCTGAGGTCTGTGAAGGTCAAGACCGCCCCACACAGTCAACCCACTGTTGGGCCAGCAGCAACTTGAGCAATAGTTCATGGCCACAACTGAATGGCCACTCATCTTGTTGGCCAAACTCTTATCTCTGGTATTTTGGGAAATGCGAAGCTGTTGGGGTACTGAGCCTGAAGCGAGAAGCTAGAGGAAAGGACTGTGTCTGGCTTAAAAGTAATGTTCAGGCCCAGCAGCAAGGCAGACACTAAACAGTAGACACCTGCCCTTTGCCTTTCAGCCGCTCATGACCCCCAGGGTCCCACAGGGGATCCAGCTCCTCCCACAGGCTCCAGGCCTCCTGTGCCCTGGGGCCAACGGGAAGCACTTACGAAAGAGAAATCCACACGTGGAATAGAGAGTTAAGCAGCACGGTTGGGTTGTGTAACATGGTAAACAAAAGGCCAGCGCAAGCCAGCGGGTCACTGGCGGAGAGGCTGGCGAGATGAGAAAAGGATGAAACATTAACTAGATATTAAACTGGGTCTGTGTGGGCAAATGTTTATGTAACTGCAGCCGAGAGTTAAAGCTTAATAGCAACCTGTCTGCTTTAGAATGCAGTTGCCAGGCAATACCTTTCTCCCCGTGCCCTTGAGGCATGAGAAGTTTCCATGGCTCTCCGCAGCCAAACACCCGCACCTGCCTGGTACTCACCGAGGTCAGAGCCTCCACGTTGGCGCCCATCAGACAGAGGTAGCGGACCACGTCCAGGATCCCATTGTTGGCTGCAAGGTGGAGAGGAGTACGTCCATACTGGGAAGAGGAAAAAGAAAATACCAAAGGCGTTCTCTTGGCTGTTGCCTGCAAAAGCCCATAGCTCACAGCCACTGTCGTTGGGGGAGAGACAGCATTACGTAAGGGGCCTGGGCCCACCAGAACTAAAGAGGAGGTTCTGGCTCCCACTCAGGCAAGCCTGCCAGGCAGAACATTTTCAGGTACTCTGAAGTTGAAAGACTAGCTTCAAATACACCTTCAAAGGACAAATGAGGAGGCTAGCCACAGGGTAACCAAGTTCCCTGCTGTGTTGGCAGAGAGAAAGGCAAGAGGCAAGAGCACAAGTGCCCAGACATCCATGTGTGCCTGCATCAAACAGTTCAGATCCAGAGAGCCGGGGAGGCAAAAGAAGGGCTGAAGAGGGGACTCTAAGGAAGTAACGCTTTGAGGCCATGCCTATCATGGCTTTTATGCCTGTGGCTCTCAAACTGCGTGTCATGCACCTTGGGGCACTACAGTGAAGCCTCAGGGATAACAGCCGCTATCTTAAGGTTTGAAGGATATGGGTGAATGTCTCCTCCAAGGAACTCAGAGTAGGTGCATTAGACTGCCGGCTCTCCTCTCGGTGACACTTGTCTTTGCAGGTCTGCTCTGAGGAGTTATGAGCCTCTACACTAAGAAATAAAGGTCTTGAAAACAGAAGTTGGAGAGGTAGTCCACAGTTAAGTGAACTAGCTCTTCTTCCGGAGGACCTAGCACCCACACAGTAGCTCACAACCATCCTTAACTCCAGTTCAGGGGATCCAACATCTTCTCTGACCCCAGTGGACACCAGGCACATGTGTGGTGCACAATAATATAAGCAGACAAAATACCCAAATACATAAAGTAATATTTTTTTAATGTTTACATCTCAAAAATAATCTTGTGAAATGGGGGAGAGGGAGGCACCTTTCCTACTCCATTCACAGGGGGAGCACCAGTGCAAGACGCAGCAACCATGCACCCTGGTGACTATGAGCATGCACAGAGTAAGAGAGGGGATTCCTCTCCACAGGTGTTTGATCTTTCTCAAAGGCTGCTAAGTTTGGAGGCTAAGAGACTCCACAAGCACAACAATGAAATTACAAAATCGTTTGCTCTGAATGAAAATCAGCGAGACAGTACAGAGTACGTGAACAGTCGGATCTTGGGAATATTTGCTTGCACAGTGTTTATTTTTACATGGCTCAATACATTGTCATTTCAAGTGTTTAATATAGGAGGAGTGTGGCAGAAACTCAAACCCTCAGTGCCACTGGGCCTCTTCCCATGGCCTCCTGCTCTGCACTCTCCATTAACACACCAGAGCATTTCCCTCCCAGCTCACATCTAGGAATATTGGGTAGGAGACAAACAACTGAACTGATGAACACATGATCACATTCTTCAATCCATTACTGGCTTTTCCTCCTGACACGGGTTTCTGTATCTGTAACTCAGTCTGTGGCATGCTTTGGAAAGTCTGAATGCTACTCAGGCCATGGTGACGCCCGTAGCCAGCACACAGGGAACAGAGCTGGAAGGAGTGTTCCACAGCATTCCTTCTGCCAACAGAGCTGTGACGTGGGTTTTGTTTTGCCATCCTCTTTACAGGTGTTAGAAAACAACTCCTAACTTTCAAACCTGCAGGAGTTAACGTGAGAAGGTAAGGAGGTAGCTGTGCAGATCTGGGTGGACTGTGTGGAAGATGAAACGTAAGGCAGAGAACTCCGGCACACAGTTTTATACAGGGGAGGAGAGACTAAAAGGAAAGGCAATAAGGAAATGGACCCTTATTAAGAACCTCATAAAGTAAGTTTAGGACAGGGTCTCATGTAGCCTGGGCTGGCCTTGAACTTCTAACCCTTCAGCCACCACTTCCCTCTGGTGTGTAGCACTGGATGTGACAGAATTCAAATTCCTTAGTGTAACACTCTAGGCTTTTCATGTCTGGACCCCCAGGGCTCCTTCCAGCTCTGTTTTCTCCCGTTTCCCATCACCTCTGCCCTCAGGAGCTGCATACCTGTGCTGTGTGGACCACAGCTCTCAGGAGCTGCATATGAAGGTGCAGTCTAAAGCTGCCTCTCCTAACCTCTTCATCCAGCTGGATCTGTCACTTCCAAGAAGCAAACTTTCAGATTCCTCCCTCTTTCCGGAGCACCTTCTGCCTGCCCCATGCCTGCCCCAGCAGTGACGGCAGGGGATTTACCACTTTGTATTGTGAGCCTGGTTTTCTAAAGTAGCCTGAAGGTAGAACCACCCATGGCTGAATCCTCGCTTCCTCAAGGACCTGGGCTGTGCAAGAACAGGCTGTGCACCTATCCCACCTGATGTCCATTGCTTGTCATAGGTGTGGGTGGTGTCTGTCTGTATGTCTGTTGGGCTGAGGTGCCCTGTGAGGTTTCTACCTTAGTGACACTGATGTCAGCCCTTACTTTCTCTCATATCTGTTCGCTAACACTACTGGGTTAAGAAGCAACCACCCTCATCTTCAAATTAAGCAGGAAGAAATGTCACCATAGAGTGACAAGTCCCTGCCCTCTTGGTGTGAGAACAGCAGGATTTGAATGGTCAAGTTTATCTCCAGAGGACTCTAATCTAGCAGCACAGCACTATGGGGAAGGAATGGCAGCCTGCCTGAGGAGCACGGACACCACTGTGCTACGTCTGCTCTGACAAATGGCTACCCGTGTGGGCCTGAGTAAAGACAGACTGGACAGACTTGCGGGGGAGGGGGGAGCCGTGGCTGGGACTTACTTTCCCCTGCACACGACTTAAATATCTCTGCTTCTTCACCAGAGGAAAGGCAGAAAGATACGGGGAGAGGGTCAGGGATGGAAGGAAGCTGGGAAGCGGGCAGAGGGACAGAAACAGGGAAAGAGCGGGCGAGGAGACAGAGGGAGCATGGGAGTGGGTCACTAGAGCACTACCTCTCAGGATGGGTAGGCTACAAAAGTGGCTTCTATAAAGCAAAGTCAGCTTTCTCCCGTGTCCGTCCCCAGTGTGATGCCATTCAGCACACGAGAGCGCAGCCAGAAGGCTCCACACAAGTCTGGACAAGCTGCAGATCGCAAGCTGTCCCTCTGCAACTCGAGGTTTCGCCTTGGATGAGCACCACGCATGACCAGAATCACCCACTGAAGGCCCTCTGTGCTGCCCCAGCACGGTGTGTGATTGGCATACCCAAGTTTGTGAACCACTGTGGCAAGTTCCCACCAAATGAGCCAAGTGTCCGCTCTGTCCACTTTTGTGGTGCTGTGAACAGGACCACAGGCCTTTCCTTATCCCAGGCCAGGTGTTTTTAAACATGGAAACCTAAACTTGTCTTGGTGGATGTTTGTGCTGGAGACAAGCTCTTCGCACGTAGCCCAGACTTGCCTCAAATTCATAATCCTGCCTATACGTCACAGGTACTGGGGAGCACAAGTGCGTGCCACCATGCCCAACAAAGCTGGACTTTCTAATGGACGTGTTTAATAAGATTTTGTCTTTAGACACAAGATAGGACATGCTTTTCTTGTTTTATATTGGAACTGAACTCTGGGCCTTGTCCAACCTAAGCTGGTGTAGCCCAAATGCTGCGCACAGGCTGTCCACCGCGCCGCCTGCATGAAGGCTGAAGGAAGTCTAATGAGCACAGGTCCATTGGGGCCATTTGGCCTCCCTCTTAAGCCACTCAAATATCTATCTTGGCGCGATGAGGAAAGGAAAACCAGGACAGCAAGAAGCAGCTAAAGGGAAGACCCAGGATACAGCCTTCACAGGGTCCCAGAATATGAGGATTACCAACTTCAATTTGCACCACAGTTAATCTTGTAATCTGTAAGAGGAACAGCAAGACGATTCTCCAGCTGTTTCATGTATTAATTATTTTACCTTGAACAAAATCATAAAGCCCTATGGTGCATATATACCACCTATAAACTGACCTCTCCTGCAGTTTAAATTTATTCTTCTCAACTTCATTTTAACATGACCTTAAGAAGAGAGTGTGCCTGCCTTTCACAGAGTTACACACTGAGACTACACAAATATTTTACTGTTCTTATTTTGTACTGAAAATTGATGTGGGATCCAGTGAAATGGCTGGTGACAGCAACAGTCCAGAATCTGCACTTGGGGCTTTTTAGGGACTGATAACATGCAATTATTTTCATTCCTGTATTACTTATATTTTTTAAGATTTTATTTATTTATTATGTATACAGTAGTCTCAGTATTCTGTCTGAATGTGTGCCTGCAGGCCAGAAGAGGGCACCAGATCTCACTGCAGATGGTTGTGAGCTACAGTGTGGTTGCTGGGAATTGAACTCAGGACCTTTGGAAGAGCAGGCGGTGCTCTTAACCACTGAGCCATCTCTCCAGCCCCCTTTATTACTTATAAGTTGACAGTATTCCCTTGGTTTTACCAAATTTGCATAGTGTGTATGCATGCACACATACACAACTGTATTTGGATCTTTTGTCCACAGACAACTCATCAGAGACAAGGAAGACAGTGCACCCAAAACCTTGATCAGAACACAGCGTCGAAAGTATTTACTGAGGACGGTGTGTATGGGAAAGCGGCCTTTGTTTATACCATGAGTTTCAACTCTTCTTGGAAACACAAGCACATGTCTATGTGTACACATGCACAGGTTCACGCGCACACATAAACACATGCACACACACATGCACACATACACGCACATCCATTCATTTTACAAACACAAAAGTGAGAGGCCAGAATAGGTGAGAAGTGTATGTTAAGGTCCCAATTTTCTGTTACTCTGGGAAACTACTCAACAGTCACACGGCTCAAAATGGCACTGTCCCCTAGCGACCGTCATCCTCAGCTATGACAAGAAAATATTATATACTTGGCAAGAACCCGGCAGCCAGTGGGAATCTGGGGATCCCACCCTCTGCAAGTACCTTGTTTGAGATGTCCAGATTGCAGCTGGCTTCGCAGAGGGCCATCACGATAGGTGCGCTGCCGTCTTTGCAGGCCACGTGCAGGGGCGTGTTGCCGTGCCTGTCTTGGAAATCCACGAAGCACCCATGGCCGAGGAGGGTCTTGATGACCTCCATCTGACAGCGCCTCACCGCGAGATGAAGGGCAATGTGTCCATCCTGGAACCAAGCCCAAGCCCGTGAGTGCTCTGGTTTCCACCCTCGGACCTCTCTCTCCCCTGTGCGAGGCTTAGCTGGAAACAGGATGGCTTCAAACACAAGAGAACTTCAGAATCATTGCCTGGACCCTGGAAAGCGGGGCTTCATCCATTTCACTCCGCATAACTGAAGCTGAGCTGAACACCTGCCGATTCATTTAGGCTCAGAGAGAAGGTCAGACAGCAAGATTCTGCACCTGTCTTAGCACTGGCAGGCTGTAACTAGCAGTGTGCCAATTGCCCTTGTGAGCAAATGTGAGAAACACCACTAGTGGTGGCACACGTAATCCCAGCACTCGGAAGACAGAGGCAGGCAGATCTCTGTGAGTTTCGAGGCCAGGCTGGTCTACAAGAGCTACTTCCAGGACAGGCTCCAAAAGCTTTTGCCTCAGGAGAGAGAGAGAGAGAGAGAGAGAGAGAGAGAGAGAGAGAGAGAGAGAGACAGAGAGAGACAGAGACAGAGAGAGAGACAGAGAGAGAGAGAGAGAGAGAGAGAGAGAGAGAGAGAGAGAAATAATTTCCCCCAGGGCTGTTGAATGCTCAGAAAGCAGATGCAAGAACCCGGCCAGGGAATTAATAGCACCCCGGTACAGGATCCCTGGGAAATAGTACAGAATCCCTGGGGAATAGATGTGCTGAGCACTGTTGAGAAACAGAGCTTGGGGCCCCATCTCTATTGCCTCTGCCTGAGTTTCTCCACTCAGCACTCTTGGCATTGGGACTTTTGATTGTCTAGAAGAAACACTAGCTCCATCTAACAGATTCTAGTAGCAAATACCCAGCCCAAGCTTGGTAATGAAAATATGTCTCCAGATATTTCTATAAAGTCCCCTGGGGACACAGCTGTGTCCAACTGAGACTGTACCAAGGCACTGCCCCCAAAAAACAATTGCTACATGAACTATAAGACCCTCAGTCTAACTGTACACAGTACTGTTACTGTATCTGTTTAAGTTCAAGTTCAAATAGATTGTGTTGAATTTGCTTAGGTAAAAAGAGACCAACTGGTCTAGAAGTGAAATTGTAAAACAAATAATAGTGATTTATTGCCTTTTTACAAAAGAGTAAGTGACAAAATAAACACCCATTTCAACATGTATCTAAAATTTGACAATGTGGTCCCTGTTCCACAGTTAACCAAAGTTAAAAAGATTGAAACAGTGGCCAAACTGGTTTGCTCAAGCCATAAGTTTAGTTACATACCAAAAAGAAGATTCTAGAAAATTCCAGAAATTTTTGTAATCAAAGAAACGAAATCACAGTTCAAGTAGGCAAGTGTCTTGGTCCCTCTACCCCATCAGATCACAGTGAGTGCCACGTAGTTCCCCCCAAAAAAGTACCTTGTCAGAGGCATTCAGGTCAGCTCCATGTCCAACCAGACACTCCACGATATCATGATAGCCCCTGGCAGAAGCTGTCAGCAGCGGGGTCTCTCCCTCCCGGTTCTTGATATTCACATTGCAGCCAACTTCACAGAGGGCTTTGGCCACGGAGTAATAGCCATGCCAGGCAGCGCAGTGTAGGGGAGTTTCTTCTTCCTGCTCAAGGACATGGGTACAGAGAAGGAAAATGCAGATGGCAGCAATATCAAGGCCACGGAGGACAGAGACTGCAGTCAATGGGGCAAAAAATTAACCTGAGATAACGACACCAGTGGGAGCCGCTGCCGTTAAGAGGCAGACCCAGAAAACAGGGACTAGAGAGGTGGCTCAGTGGTTAAGAGCACTGACTGCTCTTCCAGAGGACCCGGGTTCAATTCTCAGCACCCACGTGGCAGCTCACAACTGTCTGAAGATCCAGTTGCAGGGGATCTGACACCTTCACACCAATGCACATAAAATAAAGTTAAATAAACCATAAAACATATTTTAAAAAGGGCTGGAGAGATGGCTCAGTGGTTAAGAGCATTGCCTGCTCTTCCAAAGGTCCTGAGTTCAATTCCCAGCAACCACATGGTGGTTCACAACCATCTGTAATGAGGTCTGGTGCCCTCTTCTGGCCGGCAGACATACACACAGACAGAATATTGTATGCATAATAAATAAATATTTAAAAAAAAAAAAGAGGCAGACCCAGGGCTCTCCCTGGTCAGTCTGTCCCCTCGGCAGGAGTGCTAAGTGAACTTGGCTTTCTCAGCATATTAGAGGTCCCTGAAGAGCAAGACCTTTGCGTGGGTGAACTCAGAATACCTTCTGGCAAAGCTGCTCTTCTTTATTTGTCTCTGAAACTAGCAGGAAAGCTCTCCTCTGAGCAGGAGTCCCAGCAATTTCAGGGCTTTGATTTTTGCCAGGTACCTAACTCCAGGATGGCTCAGGGGAGCATTCTGTGAGGTAGCTATCATGATGACATCTCTGTAACTAGTCCAGGAAGCACTGGCCTCAAAGCCTGGGCATGTGTGGGGGTGGTGGAAGGTTTGCACTTCCATCAGCGTTATCAAACACATCTGTCTACAAGGTTCCGTGAGAAAGAAGTGCTTACAAACAGAACTCTCTGAAACCTAGACTTGGCAGGGTTCAATCCCTGGTCCCACCACAGACAGCTTGAGCAGGCTGTGGAACTTGCTGTGTGATTTCCGTCCCTATAAAGCAAGGATACTGATATCAGGCTGTCCCGGGGATTAGAACAGGTGAATGAAGAAGTTAGACGGGAGCTGGGTGCAGGGTGCTGTCTGAGAACCTGTGCTCTGCGGTGGATGGCAGGAAACTGACCTACCTTGTCCTGGAAATCAGGGTTAGAACCGAAGCTGCAGAGAAGCTGCACCACATCCGCGTGTCCGTATCGGGCTGCCACATGAAGGGCTGTCTCTCCAGACTGCAAAAGAAGACCAGAACTCAGAACCGCTCAAGAGACCATGCCTTCCGTTTGCTCCCCAGAGATGAAGGGCAGGACCTGGGGTCAGGCAGCCCCTAGGCAGCAAGGGCTGCACACTCAGATCTGGTTCATCTCGTCACTAAAAACAACTCGGTGAGACTATGTTCCCGTTACTGTGAGCGCCATGTTTTACCTCCTTCATGGACAGATAATTTCAGCGGCCCAACTTGAAACTAAGACTCTCCCTTCCCCCACTCTTGTGCACACGCACAAACCCCTTTAAGGTCAGGCTCATCATTCTGCAATTATTTAAATGTGTAGCTTTTTCATTAAATTATTAACTACTTTCTCCTTTCATTGCCTTATTTGTGCTCAGAGACTCATTTATTGCATTCTCCGAGATTTTAGAGAACACAGCCATTTGCTCCTGGTATATTTCTGTGAATAACAAATATAACTTACGATGCTTTGCTTGTGTCTGCACCTGCCAGGGTCACGCTACCCTAACTACAGAAAACATTACTGTCAACTGGCAGGAAACTGTGGTGATAGATTCCTTTGCTGCTGTCCAGATCTTAGTCACTCATAGAAGGCCGTGTGCAAAACTCGTGGTCCCCCAGGCTGTGAGTGATGGAACTTTAGGAGGTGGGGGCTAATGGAAGTTAGGTTACAATAAAGGAGACATTGAGGATGTCTCTGTCTCTTTGTCTCTGTCTCCCTCCTTCCTTGCTGACAGGAGGTGAACTTTGCTCCAACATACAACCCTAAATACTTCGTTTCCCCAAAAGCCTATCAATAGTTAGAAGCATCTAAGGTAGAAACTCAGATTTAAATATTGAGCCAAGACACAGTCAAAAGAACAACAACAAAAAAAAGAGCCTTTAACTTTAAATCCCCTGCTGGAGAATGTAGTCCTCAATCTTTATCTTTGGGTTCTGGTGTACCAAGCAGGCCAACACTCAATGCAGCCCAATTCCTCTTGTTTCTCTTAAGATGCACGGTCTTACCTTGTCTTTAACGTCCAAAGGGCATTTGTTCTCATTGAGAAATTTCAGAGTATCCACGTGACCATGCCGAGAGGCCCAGTAGATGGCATTGGATCCTCCCTGCAGGGAAAGCAATGCAGAGTCACATCCAGAACTCCTGGACCGTGCACCCATTAGAATCGCAGGGTTTCCCTTCTTGTGGGGTAACAAATCCCAGCGGAGCCTCTTCTCAGTTTCAAGGCGTTGGTAATTATACCATGGTCATGTACCACATTAACAGCAGGGGAGGCTCAGTGGGAAGCTGAAAGAGGGTCTCTGTGTTATCTTTGCAACTTTTCAAAGTAAAAAGAAAACTTTCTTTTTTC